>NC_090247.1:41011634-41347173 GCF_037325665.1 Littorina saxatilis | reverse complement strand
TGCGACGGAGTCAGCTCGGACTTGGTGTGGTTGACTCGGAAGCCGAGATCCTGAGCCTGGGCAAGGACAAACTGGGTATGCTGAAGGCAGAGCGCTTCCTGCTGATGAAGGATCAGCCAGTCGTCCAAGTATGCCCTGAGCCGAACCCCGTGCTGCCGAACAAGAGCACAAAGTTGGCGCACCACCATGGTGAACGCCCAGGGAGCAAGTGACAGCCCGAAGGGTAGGGCTCAAAACTGGAAGATTCGGTCCCCCCACAGAAAACGCAACTACTTCCGGTCCGCCTCGTGCATGAGGATGTGGAAGTAGGCGTCCGTCAGGTCGACGGACGTCACCCAGTCGCCCGGGCGAAGCGCCTCCCTGACGGTCGCCGGCGTTTCCATGGTGAACCGAATTTTGCGCAAAAAGCGGTTCAGTGGAGAGAGGTCTAAGACTGGCCGCCACCCCCCGGAAGCCTTGGGGACAACGAAGATTCTTCCGTAAAAACCCAAGGAGGAGTGGTCGAGAACCTCCTCTATAGCCTGCTTCTGCAGCAAGAGAAGGATTTCCGCCTGAATTGCCTCCCGAGCGTCGAGGCTGGCCGGAAACCGGAAGTTGGCCGGCGCTCTGGACAAAGGGGCCTTGCCTTCCTGCCAAGGAAGGCGGAACCCCGATCGAATCACCCCCATGATCCATAGGCTGCTTGTCCGAGACAGCCAAACTGGAAGGGCCCGGGAGAGGCCGCCTGCTACCAAAAGGGTAGAGGCTGGGGGGGTGACTGGATCGGGGGGGTCTCATTGGGGGTTGGGCTTGCGCCCAGACCCCCGCTTCCCAAAGGAAGGTTTACGCTGGTAAGGGCGGGAACGTGAACCACCCCTACCTGCCTGAGACGACTTCTGCCCCGAGGACTTGCCTGTAGCTGGTGCAGAACTCCGTGGTTTGTTACTGTGCTGCTTAAGAGCGAGTTCCGTCAGTTGCACCACATGATGGTCACGAGCCTCCTCCGTTTGCTGCCGGAGGGCATCCAAAGAGCGTGATCCCAGCAACGCACCCTCTGAGAAGGGAGAGACTCTCAAAGAGTCTATGGTGGCCTTATCCGTCAGGCGTGAGCCGTTAAGAAAAGCCTCGCGCCTCCAAAACACAACCTGAGAGTAGAGCCGAGCAGCAAGAGTCATCTGACTGTGTCAGTGACCTTCGCGAGAGCCGCCAAGAGCATGGCAGCATCAGCCTCAATGGCATCGTCACGGAACCTAAAAGGCTCGATGGACGAAGCAATGGCTCTCGTGAGAGACCGGATGAGCGTTTCCGCTAAGGAGGTCAGTTCGAGGGAAGAACGCCCGCTCTCCTCCAGCCCGAGTAGACTCTGTTCCGTACACACGGCAGTCCTATCTCGGCTATAACCGTCCTGCCGTAAGCGAGCCAGTTCCGGAGTCACCGGAAGTGGAGCTGTGGGCAGCGAAAACGAGGAGAGAAGAGAATGTGGCCTGCTAGGCAGCCGCGATCTTCTTGAATTGGCTGGGAGGCCGCCGCCTGCCTGAGCCGAGGCTAACCAAGGCTGGGCAGAAGGGGGGGCTTCCCCATGAGCAGCCAAGAGAGGGTAGGGTGTGTTAGCGTCCGCCAACACCTGAGCCATCACAAACGGGACGGAAGGAGATTCAATGAAACGGAACTTCGCCTTCGTGTCCCCCGCGCCCGCAAAGTCTGCCAAAGCAGAAGGAGGGGGTGCGACCACAGTAAAATCGGCGGAGACACCCTCAGGGAAGTACCGTGAGGTTATCTCCGCAGCCAACTCCAGAGTAGGGCCCAGTTTATTGGGAATCCGTAAGGGGGTAACAGATTCAGAACAAACCTCATCCCCTTCCTGTTCCTCTCCAAAACCTTCCTGATCCCCATCAAAAGGAGGGTCCGGCAAACCGGAAACCCACCCATCCACGGAAGAGGAAGTGGCTAAAGTCGGTTGAACAATAGACGGAAGCGCCGCAAACTGTCCACCAACAGCACCGCCGACAACCGGAACCGCCGCGGCGGAACCGGAAGTCGGGGCCGGATGTCGATGCGTAACCAGGGACGGGATAGCAGGGACACTGCCACCGGAACCACTAGCCCGCTGTCCTCCACCGGAAGTGCCTGCCACAGCACAACCGGAAGTCGAGGACGACAACCCGCGGGCAGGCCCGACCGGAAGCCCCGAGGGGCAACCAGAGGAGCCTACCCCCTGCGAACTCGAAACAGGAACGGCGGCAGCCGGACCAAGAGCTACAGGTCGATGACCGCCGACAGAATCTTGCAGGCCAGAGCTGGACAAGCAAGACGCTGCTGCCTGCCCCCCAGAGGCCGGGACAGCCGAAACTGATCCCAGGGAGGCATTAGCTGGCGCGCTTCGCCGCTCCCTAGCGCACCCGCCACGTGATGGACGGTGTACTGCCGGGGAGGAGCCGTCTGCGAACCCGGCGGAGACGCAAGAGCGTAACCAGGGAACGCAGGCAAGTGTGAGCCCCCAAAAAGATGGGGACTCCCACAAACGCCGCCCAACGCCGAAGCGCTAGAACCGGGCGGCGCTAAGGACGCGAACCCCCCTGAAAAGGCAGGGGAATCCGCTACCGAACCAGAAAAATCCGGTCCGAGATCAGCCGAAGTGATCGTCGCTGAAGGCCGCAGCCTAGAAAGTGAAGCCACCCCCCCCACGCCAGGCGGGAGGGGAGCGACAGGCCTTTCCGCAGAATGTAAGGCAACCAAATCATGCTTCAAAGTAGCAAACATTGCCAAGATTTCTTCCCGAGACACGGACTCGCTAGACCGTGGCGTCTGCGAGCGCGAGAGAGGAGAAGTAGAGCGTTCCTGCGTAGGAAAAACCGGTGACGGTGACGTGGAGTCAAGCGAAACCCGTTCTGTCTTCTTAGTCACCGGGTCAGTAACCAGAATTAAAGACGTAGCCTGTGACGAAGTTACAGAGGCACGCGTCTTTGATTTAGACTTAGACTTGTCCTTATCCTTCTCTTTCCCCGGTGAAGAGAGCAGAGAAACAAGTTTGCCCTTGCTTTTAGAGTTTTTGTCCGCCATTTGCAATATCGAACACGCGCACGTGGAGATGAATTACAACAGCGAAAATACTCAAACAAACGCAACGCGTAGCGAAGAGAAGTGAAAACGATCTTACCTAAAGATAGCAACGCAAAGACCAGGGTCAAATGGCCTTCCACAAAAGGCCAAGGCAAAAAAGATGCCGGAGTACAACAACACGTCTGTGCAGGAGTGTTGAAGTGGGTGGAATGACGGCCGGTAGTAGGACCGCGCATGTGCGGGTTACCGGTAGGGGAGGTGACTCCCGTCCTTGACTACGGATTGTTTTTCTTTGGGAGTTACTTCCCCCCTTACCAGGGTCGAGTACTACTTCAATATCTTAGCAATGAACTGAAGTTAATGCCATTTATGTGAGTTGAGGTAAGAATATGTGATTGAATCATTATTATTTTGATGGTGAGGATCAATGTCTAATAACCCTTGTAGTTATGCTCTTCCCAAGCCCATATTCTTACCCCTCCTCCTAAATCCTTGCTTCAGTAGGCAGCTACACCTGACACGATCACTGCTCAAAAAAAAGAAAGGATGTGACGATTTCTATCAGTAAAGCATTTATCTAGAATATAGATGTCCATGATTTCAGCATGACTGTACAAGCAGATGCACTTAAGTCGAAATTTTGTTGCGACCACCTGTCCAAAGAAACCACCTGCCCACAACGACCAAGATGAGTTTTTCTACTATACAATTCACCTTTCCATAGCAACCACCTGTTTATTATGGCCACTTTTGGTCAGTCCCTTCGATTGTCGTTACAGACAGGTTCGACTGTACTACAAACCTGTAACTTTTTCCATTACCTTAGATTGACAGACGGGCTGCAGCAGAGCGAGAATGGGGTCTGTGACTGCGCCACTCTGGAGCAAGGCGACGCACAGGTCAATGATCCAACGAGAATGGTCTGTGTGCTCTGCTTCCCACAATTCACCAATGCCCACATGATCATGAAACTGCTGCAAGTTCTGGGCCGTTCCAGACGATTGGGGGGACTGCACACACACAAACATTGCAGCCACGATGAATGTTATATATTGCAGCCTCTGCCAAGAACAATTGAACCTTCCTTATCAACAACCTCTTGATAGCAGCCACCTGCCCCAAAAGACCACCCCAAAGGATCTTGGGCAAGATTTTGTCTGTGTGAATCACATTTCGATAGTGACCACTTTTTATTGGTACCTTGGATGGTCATTATTGACAGGTTTGACTGTATTACTGCACTTTTCATTTGTTAACACATACCAAGACTGACAAAAGCAAAGAAAAAAAGAGAGAAATCAATCATATAAGATAGCAAAAGCATGCAATGACAGAGAAAGACAGTTACATACAGATGTAAGAATGCACCACACAGACATTCTTTATTCCTTCCATCCTCATCCATTCCGATCCAAAGCAGCACAAAGTAAACAAATACCCTGTCTAACCATCACCTGTTTGCCAGGCCTGAAAGGGTGCAGGTACTGGAAGAGGAAATCCTTGTTGGCGAGCCTGTCCTTGTAGTCTGTGCTGAACTGGAGGCCGGCTGCAGTGGCCAGCAGTTTTTTCAACGTCATGCTGGCCATCCTTACCACCTCAACACTGTAACACAGACAGACAAAAAAATTATGTGGCTCTCTGATTCTCTATAAGGCAAAAAACAAAAAGACTGTTCTCATGTGAACAAAGAAAAACATTTTTTGTATTGGTGTGACAGATGGAGAAAGAAAACTATCTCAGAATCTTTAGCAGACATTTGCAGGTATGAAAGATGCAGAGAGAACAACTGTTTCAGAATATTTAGCATACAGTTTACCCTGATAGTTCACATGACTGCCACTTTCGAGTGCGTTGATGACAATGTTATGACAATGGCTTTAAGTGGGTGTAAAAGTCTGAAATATGCAGCTTACACTGAACTGACAAAAGGACCTTTGTGGCAGAATATGATAAGTGGTAAAGTGGAACTTTTACACTACCTGCAGGCATCGAGAACGATAAACACAAACAAGAAACACACAAAACTCAGACATTATCCACTGATGTGGTCTTCAAACCTTGGATCAATGAGGTACTGGTGTAGGTAGTGGAAAACATAGCAGTATTTTTCAGAAGAGGTCCCCCTGTAGACAGCCAGCGCCTGACTGAGGCCTGCAGAAGACTGGGGGCGTGAGAGAGATGCTGTTTTCAGGTTAACCGGCCCGATGGCGCCAAGACAGCGTCCTGCTTCCTCTGCCACTGCCGCTACTGTGGACTGCGTCAGCTGAAGAAGTTCACTGATAAGCTGGCTTGTCTGGGCTGAACCTGTTTGAGAGATGGTCAGAGGGTATTAGCGTGGATAGCAATCATACATGTGATATTTTTAGCAGTAAAAACTACACACGCACGCACTCACTCACACACACATACTCTCTCTCACTCACACTCACTAACTCTTACTCACTCAATCATTCTCACACACACACAAGCAACACACACACACACACACATACACACACACACACAAGGAGAACACTAAAATACAATTTGGGAAGCTTTCTCAAATTTCATTTCTTTTCAAAATTGTTACCATTACCTTCAGTTTCAGTCAGCAAGTGCTGGAGTTGTTCTCTGTTGCCATCTACTGACTGGCTGAGCAAGGCAAGCCGTCTAGCAAAGCTGTGTGTTGGCTGTGAGGCGTCCCTTGACACCTCGATCACCTGATCTATTGACTGAAACACAACAACATATTCTTTGCAAATTAAACTGAGATTGTATTTTTTTATTTTGAATTATATGCCTGGCTTTATATGGCAGTTTATATCTGCCTGCACACCGATACACACATTGAATGCAGAAGTATATGAAGCACAGAAAAATCATCTACTTAAGTAGCTCAAGCCACATTTGACTCAAGCTCTCAAGCACATTCATCCATCCCTCTTCAAATGAGTTGCAAGCGCCCCATTGTCAAAATGCATCATGAAATGTAAAAGCCAATTAAAGAGAGATGCAGCCCATCCTTCAAAAGATGACCTACCTTTTGAAAGGACTTGTGTCCAGCCTTCTGCTGAATCCTCTCACAGTGTTTGGTCATCCTGTTGAAAGCAGTGCGCTGGGGCAGAGGGTCCAGGGACGCTATCACCGTGTGGATCACGTCAGCGTTGTCCAGGAGAAGAAACTTGAGCAGTTCAACTGACATTTCGCCGATATCTCCATCTTGAAGTGCTAGCTGGGTGACCACATCCACGATGCTGCGGAGATACTTTCCCATCTCCTGCATAAACAAGACATCATTACAGTGGAGCTCCCGATTTAAGACCCCCCGTTTAAGACTCGCTCCTTATTTTCTCAGACTTCTGTTCTTAACCTCTGCAAAATTACCCCCATTTTAAGACTCCGTCCTTTTTAAGACCCAATTTTCTCAGATTTTTGGAGGTCTTAAAAGGGGGGTCCCACAATATTTATCATACAGAGAGTAATAAATGACAAAATGTGATGTTTTCATGTCCCTGTCACAAATAACATTAACACTATATTTTTGTCATTCAACTTTCTTGGTTATGTTTCCAATACATCTTTTCTATTTTCTTGGTTATTTTTTTCAACACTTCTTTAAAATTGATTTGTCAAATGGAACGGAAGAGCACTAAATGTAAATTGGTGTTCATTTTCTGGACAGGGAAAATCCTTCTCCATTTCAATGTCTTTGAAGAGTGTGTTATAGACAACACAGCTTTCTCTGAACAGCTATTTGTGCCTTTAGTTATCAGCTTCATGATAAAATATGTTCTGTCCTATATTTGTGGAAGATATTAAAAAATAATTTGTCAGTTTTCAAATCAATTTTTGTCTGGATATTTTTTGCATGATCAAATTTCAGTAAACACAACCTTTTGTCGCTGTATCAAATGCATTTTTTTCCCTTGAGCTTCATACTGTTTAATTAGCTTGTATGTTCCCATGAAAATGCTGATACAACAAAATTGTCTGATCTCTCCAACGAACAAAAGGCTACGTCCAGAGAAGCACTGGGAAATTTTCTTTTTTTTTCATTTTTTTTTTTTTCATTTTCATTACTTTATTGTCCCATCGCTGGGAAATTCGGGTCGCTTCCTCCCAGTGGAAAGCTAGCAGCAACGGAGTCGCGCTACCCAGGTGTCTGCGTGTTTAGGTGTATTCAGCCACCTGCACTTATGGCAGAATGACCAAGGTCTTTTACGTGCCATTGTGATGACACGGGGGTGGGACATGGCTTCCGTCTCTGGGTCTGCACATAAAGTTGACCCGTGTCCGCCCCGGCCCGAATTCGATCCTGCGACCTTCCGATCACAAGTCCAGTGCTCTACCAATGACACCAAATGAGGCACGACAAACTGTCCTGTAGAACTGCTCTCTGTTTTAGAAACATCTATGCCACCTATTGCAACGATGGTTTACAGTTCTTTCTTTCTTTACTTGGTGTTTAACGTCGTTTTCAACCGTTCAAGGTTATATCGCGACGGATGGTTTACAGTAATAACCCTGCTAATGCAAAATACAATGAACAAAACAGCTTTCAAGTCCAATACAGCCACACCTCTCTTTTAAGGCCCTCCAATTTAAGACTTCCCCTTTTTTTCTTCTTCTTCTTCTTCTGCGTTCGTGGGCTGAAACTCCCACGTACACTCGTGTTTTTTGCACGAGTGGAATTTTACGTGTATGACCGTTTTTACCCCGCCATGAAGGCAGCCATACGCCGTTTTCGGAGGAAGCATGCTGGATATTTTCGTGTTTCTATAACCCACCGAACTCTGACATGGATTACAGGATCTTTTCCGTGTGCACTTGGTCTTGCGCTTGCGTGTACACACGAAGGGGGATAAGCCACTAGCAGGTCTGCACATAAGTTGACATGGGAGATCGGAAAAATCTCCACACTTAACCCACCAGGCGGCCGCGACCGGGATTCGAACCCTCGACCTTCCGATCAAGAGGCCGACGTCTTACCACCCCGCCACAGCGCCCGTCTCCCCTTTTCTTTCTTTCTTTATTTGGTGTTTAACGTCGTTTTCAACCATTCAAGGTTATATCACGACGGGGAAAGGGGGGAGATGGGATAGGGGAAAGGGGGGGAGATGGGATAGAGCCACTTGTTAATTGTTTCTTGTTCACAAAAGCACCAATCAAAAAATTGCTCCAGGGGCTTGCAACGTAGGTCTCCCCTTTTTAAGACCTTGACTTTTCATATTTTCTCTTCATAACCTGTAAATCAACCTCTGTTTTAAGACTCCCTCCTTTTTAAGACGCAATTTTTCTAGATTTTTTAAGGTCTTAGAAGGGGGTTCTACTGTATTTGGTATTTGCCTACCTCAGCACAACATTCAACGATGGCTGTGCACACTTGCTTCATCACGCTCAGGCCTACTAGGGTGATGGAATCCTGATAACCAAAGTCCTCTCCACTCTTCTCAGCCCTGTGAAAGAAACAAATTAAAATAAATACAACACAGTATTTAGTACCCCCCCCCCCCCAAAAAAAAAAAAAAGAAGTTAATTCATGGTTTTATAGCTGCATAAATGACGGGGTAAAAACGGTTATAAACATATAAGGAACAAGTGTACGTGGGAGTTTCAGCTCATGAACCACAAGGAAGACATTTTCTAAGCTAAATTTTAGAGTACAAAAGGTGATCATTTCTGATAAGGAAAAACGTGTGTTCATTTGAGTATGCCACAGAAACAGGGCGAGTAAGTCGGTGAGGCAAAATACTGTGCTGTTCTTTGCCTGCAATACTTTTCTTCTCCGTTTTCTTTTTCCCGAAGACCAAAAGGAAAAATGTTAAGGTTAGTGGCAAAAAACTAAAGTGAATCAAATTATAAGGTCAACCATGAAAGGTGGAGAGGGAGGGACTAAGCTGAACTTTATTTCTGAATCACAAAACTAGTGTCATACCTGCTCTCTGGCTTCAGCAAGTGCAATAGTGTGGCAATGACACGACGCAGAACAAAAGCCCAAGCCCCGCCCAGCTGCGTAGCTGCAAGCTCCTGCAGCATCATGGTCACCACCAGCTGAAACATCTGCAGGCAACGCAGGCGCTCGTGTACACGCAGCTCTCGCCACATCATCAGGCACAGCTCCAGCAAAACTTGCTCCAGACCATCCTAGGGAGAAAGAAAAAAAAATACTAGAAAATGGATGCAAGAAAACTGCAACAGAACAGATGAAGATCTGAACATGAAGTTGCAAAAGACGAATTCCGAAAGAACTCTGTCTGGTTTGTATGGGTTGTGTGTCATAATGGCAGTTGATGCGTAGTGTTGTGGTTTGTTGGAGTGCGCCGTGCGGCCCAACACATACGTCTTCAGCACTCGAGGTTTCTGTCAGGGTTACCTCACCCTTAGCTCATGGCCCAAGGACCTGCCCTGTGAGCACAAGGTTGGTCCATATTAGTCTGGCCTCTACCTTTCGACCTGTCCAGCTTGGGAAGCCCTTCCAGGAGTTTACGCTCCCGCTGGCATAGCTCTTAGGGTCACCGAGACACGCAAACCACCACACCACGTTAAGGAATGGACCATGTGGTGGTTCCAGTATGGGTTGTAAAAGAGCGAGTACCCTTGCTTTTTAGGGGATAAATAATCAACACGTGGTTCTTATACACATGTTTGAGACACATCCCCTCGCTATAGTTACTGGCCTAACTTTCCCCAAGTGACATTATAGACCAGTCACTAGCTAGGGGGTGTAGCTCAAACACATGTACAGGAAACACGTGTTGATTATTAGAGTTTGCCATGGAGTTAGAGGGTAAAAATGTAAGCAACACACACATATTTTAATCAGTAAGCAAACAAACACACACACAGCACCCATGCACGCAAGCACCCACACACGAGGGTGATGATCTCTCGCAGACTTAAAGAAGGGGTTTCAGCTAAAAGTGTCAACCAATACTTACAGGCGTCTTGGAAAGCACCCCCACAAGGGAACGAGTGTTGCCAGAGAAGCTTTGGGTCAAGTAATCCAGAGTGGATCTCACAGTGTCTTCACTGTAGGAAGGTGGGTTGGGCTCTGGATCACAACTATCAAAAACACAGAAAGAACACTGCAAATTTGCATCTTTCGTCATCCCATGCTTGTCCCCATCACATCCCTATCCTGCTTTCTCCCTTCCGTATATCAGGGTAGTCCTTCAAAAACACTGAAAAACAACCCTACTACAGATTTTAGAGAACAAAAAGATCTTGGTCATATTCAACATGCACAACACATTTAGTTACAGATTTGCTATCATGGATACTTTTCAGTAGTGGGTGTAAGAATCCTAATCAAATGAGTTGGAGCCAAATGACAAGTAAGAAAAGGAAATAATTGCTCCAAACACTGTATAGAAAACAACGGTAAAATCAGTCTCCCGGCACCCGAGAGCATAAAAGGCACTGAAATTAACAAAGGACTTTCATTCTTCGGTAGACTATAACCTATCCCAAACACAAAAATGACACACACCCACTCCCTGAAAAGCATTAAAATAGACTCATGCACCCTTTTTCATTTTCACTGCTAAAAGAAAAAAAAAGAAAAAATGCTGAAGATACTTACCCATCCTGTGTATCATTTTCTCTTTCCAGAGTGAGACAGCTGAGAATGTTCACGACAATGTTCCCCAGTTGGTGCTCAATGCTTTTATCAATGGTCTGAAACCCAGACATAAACCAATTCATGCCTTCTTTGTTTAAAACTAACATGCTTCTGAAAAAATATGACAGCATTCAGACAATTGAACTTTTGTCACAAATGACTGACATCCATTTACATAAAGCTAGCAATGAAGTTCCACAGCCTTATCCTAAACTGCAAAAGTCTTCATACCTTGAATATCTTTAGAAAAATAAATCACATACAAAACTCTTAAAGTCTCCTACATTTATTTCAATTTCAAACGCTTTTCACTAGCATCAGCTCCAAATAACATGATTTTCGTTTCTAAGAACTGAGTATGAACTGCAAAATATTGCAATGTATTCCATCACACAAACCATGGGACATTCTAAATGGCTCTTGCATATATACTGCAGGCACATATTACCCAAAAGAATAATTTGTAGCTTTCTATGCTTGGTAACTTGCTTTTTTTGTCTCCAGTACTAGAGACTATTTAGGACAAAATGTGGTTAAAGATGTTTTTTTATAATGTTCAATAAATACCAACATTCAAATAATCGAGAGGTGATATAAGTCGCACAACACACTTTCAAGCTGTGTGCACAAAAAAAATTAAGCTTTTTGAACTCTACAGGATTAAATCTATCCACATACCAAAAGCTTTTGCAAAATTACATAACAGAACAAGTTATATGTTACTTTTTCTCATGCACTGCCACCGAAGTACTTACCTCTTTGCCAAGCTGTTTCACAAGCAAATCGTAACAGGTTGTGGCATTTCTCAGCTGCTGCTGTGTCCCAGGAACATTGCTGCCAGAGCTCTGAATCTTTGATGTGGCGAACACAGGCAGAATGTGCACCAGAATGGAAGGGAGACAATTCCTGAGCACATCAACCACAGACAACTCCAATTTCTGGGCCAGATCGGCTAGAGTGTCTGAACACTTGTGAACAAACAGCTGAGGCACCAGAACTTTGGTATGGTCACTGTTGAACAGAATGAAAAGATTATAGCTGAAAGTGAAGAAATTATCGTTCAATTGCACCTCAGTAGAGTGTACACAAAAAAGTTAGCATTGGATGAGCGGGAGGGAGGAAGAGTGTTCCGTTGTTGTTTTCTATTCTTAGTTGCTTCCTCTCTTTGTCAAAACAAGTTCAAACAATTCTGCGTCAGACTGTTTTAAGTCTGTTGATATGAATAAAATGGGTTGTTTTATCAAATTTCAGGGTGCATAAAGCATGCATTTTCAAGTCTCTAATTCCCAAACCGGAGGTCTCTTCATCATTTCACAACTTGGATTTAGCTGAAAGCCAAAATTGCAGAATTTTCATTATCCCAGCAAAAACGAATCTTGCAGAATGATACTCCCCCTTCTCTTAGCAAAATGCTCCAGCAGATACGAAAGAATACTCACTTGTAGAAATGCTTGAGGCCGTTACATTCCAGGAGCCTGTGGGGGAAAGCGGTGAGGGCATAGTCCAGGTCCAACCACTGGTTGACCACAAAAGGCAGGTGGCATGACAGATAGTCACTTGATGTCTCGTAACCAAGTGCACTGGACATCTTCCGTGTGATCTGAAAAGACATCCTCCACAATGAGAATGACTACAGTGAAACCCCCCTTTTAAGACCCCTCCCTTTTAAGACCTTGCTTTTTGAGATTTTCTGTTCATAACCTCTGTAAATTCACCCCCATTTTAAGACTCCTTCCTTTTTAAGACCTGATTCTCTCAGATTTTTGGAGGTCTTAAAAGGGGGGTTCCACTCAAATCAAGGAGATCTGGTCTAGCCCGGCCACATTTGAGGACAAACTGAACAGGTCTGTGGAGGGATTACACAAGACAACCAACTTCCATCTTGAAAACTGACCAAGTGAGACAGGTAAACGAAAAGAAGAAGACTCATCAGAAAGCCTGCTTAATCTCATAAGTATTATTCATGTGTCAGGTAAGTGATGTTGCACAAGCAAGGCTCTCACGGAGGAGAAGCAAAACACATTTTAATTCTAAGGAAGGCTGGAAAATGTTGAAATGGAAAATTTCCTAAATAAATTTTCATTTAATTAATATACTTACCCGAATCACATTAGCATTGAGTCACCTGAGATGCTTATCACTGAAAAACGCTTACCCGGCTAAAGAATTTAAAGGGAAGCAACCCCATCACCAAAACGAAAGTGAAAGTAGCTTTGGTAATGGGCCAGCACACCGGGAGTTACCTCCCATACGGGTGTGTGCCACGTCACTTCCTCTAGGAACACGTGCCTATTCTCATACGGCTTTAAAAAATCTTAAAACCATAAGCGGGGCAGGTGGGAGGGAATACAGTATGTGATTCGGGTAAGTATATTAATTAAATGAAAATTTATTTAGGAAATTTTCCATTAAATATCATATTCTTACTCCGAATCACATTAGCAGATAACATCAACAAGGCGGTGGGCTAGAAATGAATCAAAACTCACCATCAAGTCCTGGACAGGAACTGGCCTGCTGCTATGAGCGCTGGAAGGCCTCTGGAGCCATCCTGTCGAAGAGCTGTGACGTCCCGAAGATAAAAGTTTATAAAAACATCTTCGGAACGCCATTACGCAGTTGTCAGCACCTCCTCTAGACGTCTGGAGCGCAGAACTGCCAGAGAGGATGCCCACGCCCTCGTTTCATGGGCTCGGGCCGAGTCAAGTGGCAAGGAGGGCATAACCCCCCCCCTCTTTGTGCGACTCCACTCATAACCCTGCTTGATGAGCGAGGACACCCACCGGGCCAACGTTACCTTCGACAAATCTTTCTCGCGCCTAGTAAGGAGAGAGATAAACAACAACTTCTGAGAACTAGACCGAATCGGCTGAGTCCGGGCTAAGTACAGACGAAGTGCCCTCACAGGGCAATTGACCGAATCGGGGTCATCCGGGGCCAACGCGCTGGTCAGAGCCTTAACTCTAACCAGCGGAGAGGCCTGCCCCGGAGACTGATTCTTGGCCAGGAAATCAGGCCGGAAACGCAAAGATGCGGAACCGTCCGGCTCAAAGGAGATATCCCCAGGCTGACCCGACAGGGCGTGGACCTCGCTACCCCGTCGGGCCGTAGCCAACAAAAGGAGAAACAGCGCTTTGCGAGTGACATTGAACAGACTGGCCTCGCTTAAAGGCTCAAAATCCGCAGAACGAAGGAATTCCAGGATTAAAAACAAGTCCCACTTGGGAGCGGGCAAACGAGCTTTAGCTTCCTTAAGAGCAGCCCCTTTAATGACTGCAGCTATAACGCCCCCGATTCGAACAGAACGACCAATCTGCTTAAGAGTCGCCGAGATAGCGGAGCGCCGGACCCTCAACGAGGAGACTGAGGCGCCCTGTGAAGACATGAAAGAGAGGTGGTTAGCGACCTGAATAGAGCGCGGAGCCACCGAACTCACCCCTCTAGCTGAACACCAGGCAGTCCATGCCTTCCAGTGGGAAGCATAAACTGAAGAGGTGGACGCTCTATGCGAGCGAGCCACCAAGTCCAGAGTCAAAGACGACGCCCCAGAGCGCTTCAGCGAGTCCCGAACAACTTCCACACGTGAAGCTTCAGAAGACTGGGCTCCTCGTGTGGAATGCCTGTTCGGGGCTGCACTAGTTCCCCTCGCATGAGTGCGAGAGGAATGGGGGGCCCTTGGGCGAGCCGAAGAAGATCTGGAAACCAGACCTGCGACGGCCACAGAGGAGCGACCAGAAGAAGAAGGGCCGGCTCCTCCATCTCCGCTTTCCGGATTACTCGGCTGAGTAACGGAAAGGGAGGAAAGGCGTACGCCTCCAGACCCGTCCAGGGAAAGTCCAGAGCGTTCACTCGCCATGCCTGAGGGTCCGGGAATGGCGAGACGAACACCGGAAGCCTCTTTGAGTACCTTGTGGCAAAAAGGTCCACCAGAGGCTTTTGGACCTGGGCCCAAAGGCGAAGCAGTGCCCCGTGAGTGATCGTCCACTCCGACTGAAGCACTGTACCGGAACGACTGAGCGCATCCGCCAAAGTGTTCAGCCTCCCTGGAAGGTACCTGGCCGAGATCGTGATATGATGCTGAAAGCACCACACCAGGATCTCGCAAGCCCTCTCCGAGAGAGACGGGGACCGCGAGCCTCCCTGCTTGTTGATGTACGCCGCCACTGTCATGTTGTCTGTAAACAGACGAACATGTTTGGCGTACAGGGAGGGCAGAAACTTGGCCAGAGCTAGAGCAACTGCCTCTAGCTCCAACAAGTTGATGTGCCACAAGGACTGCTCCGTCGTCCACAGACCGGAAGTAGTCTGAAGATCTGTATGTGCCCCCCAACCCTCCCTGGACGCATCTGTAAAGAGGTCCAGGTCGGGGAGGGGCACGACGATCGGAACACCTCTGCAGACCCACTCCGTGTCCAACCACGGAAGGGTCGCAGACTGGAACCATCCCTGCAAAGGGATGAGGGCGTCCCAGTCCACCAGAGGAGAGTCCACAAACGGCTTCAGCGCGAACTGAAGCGGACGTTTGTGGACCCGGCCCAGTGAAACCAGAAGAGCCATAGACTCCATCTGCCCCAAGATGGAGGCGAGCGAGCGGATGGAAGCCATCAGGAGAGGTAAAGTGGAGCGAATCTGAGCTTGGAGCTTGTCCACCCTTCTCTGAGAAGGCTGGACAGTCCAAGCGACCGTGTCGAAAGACATCCCCAGATAAGTGAATGTCTGTGACGGGGTCAGCTCCGACTTTACCCGGTTGATCGAGAACCCCAACGAGTTGGATTCTCGAAGAACCGTCAGGGTATCCTGCGAACAGCCGCTCTGGGACTGGTTCATGATGAGCCAGTCGTCCAGATAAGCCCACAGACGGATACCCTGGGACCTCACCAGTGCACAGACCTGTCTCACCACCATGGTGAAAATCCATGGTGCGAGAGACAGCCCGAAAGGGAGTGCGCGAAACTGGTAGATCTGATCTCCCCACCGGAAACGAAGCCATTTCCGGTCGGCCGGATGCATAAGAATGTGAAAGTATGCGTCCGTGAGATCGATCGAGGTCACCCAGTCTCCTGGGCGGAGAGAGTCTCGGACAGAGGCTGGCGTCTCCATCTTGAATTTTATCTCCCTCAAGAAAGTATTGAGGAGAGATAAATCCAACACGGGACGCCATCCTCCTGACGCTTTGGGAACAGCGAACAGACGCCCGCAAAATCCCAGGGAGCTGTGGACCCAAACTCTCTAAACCGCGCCCTTCTGCTCCAG
This sequence comes from Littorina saxatilis, assembly GCF_037325665.1. NCBI lineage: Eukaryota > Metazoa > Mollusca > Gastropoda > Littorinimorpha > Littorinidae > Littorina > Littorina saxatilis. The sequence goes on along the minus strand of NC_090247.1, from coordinate 41,331,281 downwards.
GGAGGCAATTTCCGACTGCAAGACGGAACGTGCTTCCTGCGAGAAGGGGGGCTTGAACCGCGGCGGCACTCGGGTAAGAGGCGCCTTTTCCTCCCGCCAGAGTAGACGGAAGCCCGATCTCACCACTCCCACAATCCATTGGCTGTCTACTACCGACATCCAACGAGAAAGTGCCCGGGAGGGGCCTCCCGCCATCACCAAGGTGGAGGGCGGGAGGGGGGTGAGATCGGGAGCGCTTCATTGGGGGTGTGGCTTACTTCCAGAGCCGCCACGCCCCCTCCCCGATGCCGTCCTCTTCTTCCCACCACGAGCGGCCGGCGGAGCCTGCCGCTTCTGAGCTGGCTTGGGGTTTGACGATGTCTGAGCCTGCTTCTGCTTAGAAGGCTGAGACTGTTTCACCCCCTTCAGAGTGTAGTCAAGGAACTGACTGTCCTTGTTCGACTGAATCTCCTTCTGTCTGGCATCCAGTGCCAGCGGACAGAAGAGAGACTCCTCTGAGACCGGGGAGACTCTCAAGGTCTCCCTAGTAGCCAGCTCCGTGAATTGGGACTGCGAGAGGAAGAGATCCCTCCTACAGAGTACCGCTTGGGTGTACTGCAGGGAGGAAAGACGCAATTGTTCCTCATTGACCTTGGCCAATGCGGTCAAAAGCGCAGAGACATCGTCCGCATTCTGTTCTTCACTGAGAGTGAAAGGAACCAGCGAATCGGTCAATGCCCGAGACAGAGCCCGAACAAGAGTCTCCGCAATGGAGGACAGTTCGATCTGCCGACGTCCAACCTCCTCAGCAGAGAGGAGGGAAGCCTCAGAAACCGGCAAAACCGAATCACGCTTGATCGGTTTAGTCAGAAGAGGCAGCAATTCCCGGGAAACCGGAAGGGTAGCCCTAGGGAGTGCAAAAGACGCCAGCCAACTCTGGCTCTGATTGGGCATGCCAAGCTTCCTATTGGCCGTAGGCACGAAGGAAGAGGCTTGAGCAGCTGAAGCCACCCACTGCTGAGCTGATTCCGGAACTGGACCAAAAGGAAGCAGTAACGGAACAGGCACTGGCCGAATACCACTCCCCGCATGTGCTGGACGAACCAGCGAATGCGAAAGTTGGTAAGCCACTGACGGAGACTCGGCGAACCGGAAGGAAGAAACATCTTCCTGTGCCGGCCGGAAGTCCGCCATGGCAGAAGGAACGAATGATGCGGAAGAGTCCGCAGCCACCACCCCTTCAGGGAAATAACGAGACGTTACTTCCGCCGCGACGTCAAGAACAGACTTGAGCTTCGACGGAAACACGCCCCGCGACTCCTCGCTGACCACTGATGGAGCATCAGAATAGTCACACGTGGAACCATGACCGAAGTCACCAGTTCCGGAAGCAGAAGCATGCCCTGGCAAACCGGAAACCGGAAAAGCCTGAGCACTAACATCATCCTGCAACCCAAAACCCTGTGAAGGTAAAGGGTAAGCAGGACGACCATCCGCAAAAACCGGAGCTGGATGAGCTGACGTCACTCCCCCGACTGAGTGGAGTGATGCCTGCTCAAGCCTAGGCGCTTGAAGGCCGGAAGGCGCACGCTGTAATCCACTATCTGGTATCCGGAAGGAACCACCAGAAGAGGAAGAAGCGTTTCCGGCCGAAACCGGAAGTGTAGTCAACGGAACCGCAAAATGCGGAAGTGAAGACTGCACTGGTTGACTTCGCGATCCGGAAGGACCGGAAGTCAGTGAATACTCCATCCTGCCGCGACCGCCGTAGCGTGCCGGAGCGGACGGATCATCACTTCCGGCAAGTGCCGGAAATGCGGCAGTCGAAACCGACTGCCGCCGCTGTTCGATCAAATCCGGGGCCTCGTAGGTTATCGCCGGAAATGAAAGATCAGCATGGTATCGGTCGTGACCCGATGCGAAAGAGCTGTCCCCCGAAGGAGAACGTCCAGGCGCCTCACGAGGGCTATCGGACCAGCTCTGCTTACCAGCCGACACTGAAGAGGGAGGACGCTGCTCCAAGCCGGAAGTGGAGGACAAAGACACGAAAGCCAATGCCCGGACGTCACTGCCAGATGCCGGAAACGCCGAACTGCTGGCGACGGAACGCTGAAACTCTGCCTGCACCAAGCTGCGGATTTCCGGAACCAGTGACTTTAACAGAGAGGAAACCAACGCACCTTGTCCAGGTGCTAACAACGATGACGAAGTCTCCGAAGTAGAGACAGGTGCAGAAGTAACAGTAGCGCTAGGCGCCGCAAAAGAAGCAGAAGTAGTAACAGCGCTAGGCGCCGAAATTGGTACAGCCAACAAAGTGTTACGCTCTTGGTCTGTAACAAGTAACGTTGCTTTGGAAGAGGAAGACTTAGACTTAATTTTCCCCTTGGGGTCCGACTTGCCACGGCGCTTGTCTGAATCAGACATGTTGACAACAACACGTGGCAACGCGAAAAAATTTACTGAAACATAAGTCTAAACGACTGGAAAACTCAGTAAACACACGCACTAATGCGTTAACAAAATACTATAGCTAAACTTGCCCCACAAAAAGCAGAGGCACGGAGAGCTACAAACAAAGTCACACGAGCTAGAAAACTAACTCACACAACAAAATGGCGACACGCAAGACACTGACACGTTAGTCAACAACACGTGGCAAAGTGAAAAAGATTTACTGAAACGTAAGTCTAAACGACTGAAAACACAGTAAACACACACGCTTACGCGTCAACAAAATACTAAAGCTACACTTGCCCAAACAGAAAGAGGGCACGCAGAGCTACTAGCAAAGTCACACGAGTTAGCTAACTAACTCACACAACAAAATGGCGAAACACGCAAGTCACTGACACACAAGTCCGCAAAAAACGGACAACGTACAGTAACGAAAACAGCGCAAACAACCAACAACAAACGGGAACGAGCTCACCAAACTGTAGGCAAGGCGAGCAGAAAAGCTGGGTAACGTGGCCGGCGGGTGTCACTCAAACACGCAAGGTCAGCCACAGAGCGTCAAAAAGTGAACCGTCCTCTCCGAGGTGAAAAAGACGTATGAGAATAGGCACGTGTTCCTAGAGGAAGTGACGTGGCACACACCCGTATGGGAGGTAACTCCCGGTGTGCTGGCCCATTACCAAAGCTACTTTCACTTTCGTTTTGGTGATGGGGTTGCTTCCCTTTAAATTCTTTAGCCGGGTAAGCGTTTTTCAGTGATAAGCATCTCAGGTGACTCAATGCTAATGTGATTCGGAGTAAGAATATGATATTTAATATAACATTCAAAATCGTTCAATCCCACACCAATTTGAGCACATTTTCAGCATTTTCTTTCATTGTAACTGTTCTCCGAAATCCATGAATTTTTGGAAAAGTGGGAGCTCTGCACCAGTTCTGCCTAACTGCTCTGATGAGTGCCTGAATGGAAGTTGTATGTTACACAAACTTACACTCAATGAAAACAAAACTGCAATACCAAATAAGAAATGTATTAATACAGTAAAGAAAAGCATGAGAATATCGCTTGACCTTTGAGACCAGAGCGATGTCGACGTTCTTTTCCTGAATGACCTGACAGAGGGCAAAGAGAGCTTTCTTCTCACACACAGGACTGCTCATGGCAGCGTTGGCCAAGGCAAGCAACAAACTGGCCATGCGGTTCCATCTTTCGTCCTGCTGTCGCTCTACTGAAAGACGACACTTTCAAACAAAAACAGAAAAGGTGGTTAAAAGATAGTATTGTACACATTAGAGTTACAACAATCATTAACTGTTGCTTGAGATAATAAAAGTGTCAACTGGTAGTATCCCCCCAATATTGTTCCTAGATTCAGAAGACAATAGGTCAGTTGGACCTGGATTGAAAATATGCATGAGTCTATCATAGTTGCTTGCCTATTGTACTGAACATGTCTTTGTTTCCATCTTATGCATTATACCCTTACGTTCTGTGCATCGCATGACAAAATGTAAACAAACTACCTGAAAACATTTTTGAAGAAATAAAAATATGTTTGGTCAAAATGTTCCAACTGACTAAGGGGTCAGATCAAAATACATGTAGTATGCGCTGGTGTCCGAAAACCGAGGCCTAAGAACAATACTGTCACGCCATCCCCCCCCCCCCCCCATACACACAAACAAAGCAAAAACAGAAGAAAAAATTTCAAAACTACACCTGTTTAATGAATTGTTACCTGAATGTCCATCATGTTGTTACAGATTTCATAGATCAGGTCAAAAGCTTCATGTTGTTGCTGTTGCTGCTTTGGTTTCTGTCTCCCTCCATCTTCAGTCACAAACAATCTGCAAACACCCATAAAACTGAAAACTTCCATGTTAGAAATGTCACTCTGTGAGGTGCCTTTTAAGCTGAAAAACAAACAAACACTAGGACCTATGTTAAGACAGACTAAATTTGATAGAAGCCCCACCCTCAACTTACAGGCACGCTTCTTCTTACATAAAAAAAACCGACCGGTTCACATTCTCAATCTCACGTCTGGGCATAACGACCTGGGTGCTCTCCGTGTACAGTAGGAATTTTTTCTATGAATTGATTTTGTTAAAGCCACTCCTGGCTTCTTGGTATGTGACCAAGCGGAGGGATGGTCTGATCCCATGTAAATGCCCAACCAGATCTGAGATGATGACCAAGGGGAAAGGGGTGGAGGCTTGCAAAGTTACTGTACCATCAATAAACATTGAAAGCTTTTCACATACCGAGATGAAACAGCAGTTGTCATGGCATTCAGGACAAAAGCACAACCATTTTGAGCAATCTCTCTCAAACATGCATGAATCAGTCCTTCATCACATTACAGACAACGTGTTCTTTTCGGGAAAGCCACGGGTTAGAACTTCAAAATTGAAACCCCAAAGAGTTCCTAAACTTAAGAGATCGCTCAAGTCATCTCCAATACAATTAAAATTCAACAAATCAAATTCACAATTTTCAAAAGAGTGGAATTCAATTTTAGACTGTGACTACAAAAGTCAAAGCCATTCTAATACATGTAGTAACAAAAATCATTGTTTCAAAAAAAGAAAAAAACCACACATTTGGGACAAACCTTTTCATCGTGCTAGCCATGAAGAGACGCACTACAAGACTACCGTCTATCAGACAGTGTGGAAACTTGTTTGCCACCGTTGGCATGGCAACACCATCGTCATCATCATCAGAAGCTTGGCGTGCTAGTTTCAGACTCCCCCACTGACCTTCTGGGTCATGCTAAAATAAACAAAGAAAATACATCAGACATTTCAATGGCACAATCCTTCCTGTCGGAACAGTTCTGCTGACTATCTCAGATCTGCCGCAGCTTCACATAGGACCCTCCACTTGGACTCATACCAAAAAATCAACATCCTGACTACTGCCTGTACAGAGTGAGAATTTTTCAATGAATTCATTTCATAGACTGACACTAGTGGCTTTCAAGATATTTATAAAGAAATTCCCACTCCACACAGAAAGCTGCCATGCTGTAACAATTTATTCAGAAAAATACAGATTACAAAGCCGACTACAATCAAATTAAGAGATGGAGCACAACAAGCAAAGCTTATGCACGTGCTCTTAAAAGCAATATAATAGTTGAGGCGGACAATACAGAAATCTGTAGAAGGGGAAAGTAAGGAAGGAAAAACAGTAATATGCGAAATACATCCAGAAGAGCAATAACATCTAAAACAGCATACGACTAACAACATATGAATAAACACACACACAGAAATACGCACCGCACACACACACACACACTCACACACACGCTATTGAATTTAGGAAAGTGTCCAGGAGGGATGGCCTTATTCTATGTAAAATCCTGGCTAGATCTGAGATGATAAGTCGAATCATTTACATGAAAAGGACCGTGTTTTTAACACAAACTTCAAAGCACATAATTATTATGTTGCTGAACTGCAAATTCTGCATAAAAATATGTATGCCGTTATAAAGCCAACACAAGCTAACATTAACAACCAAGCAACAAAACCAAAGAATTTTCATTATGGAGTTGAAATAAAAGACAACTCAAAGAGAAGTATAATCCCTTACCTGTGCAATCACACCCATGCATTTTGCCAGACTCAGACGCACATGGCTGTTGTAATTGCCCTCTGACTGCAAGCGCCTGCAACGAATACAACTGAATTCATACAGAATCTTTCTTCAAAATTACATCAGAAATGAAATCATGACATGGTAAAACAAAAAGCCTACAAAAATTAACTCTCGCTGGACAATCTTAGAAAAAAATAAATTCCAAATGCATCACAAATAAGATCTATCCATATTATAATCAACATGTAAAAGGAAGAACAAATTAAAACAGACTAAAAAGAAAGCCATGTATTCAACAAAAAGGAAGAATTCCGCAAAAGAAAAAACACATTCAAAAACAAATAAACCTGCAGTCAACATCAGAGTAAGCTGCACATTAGTGCTCAACAAGATGAAAGATCCAAAACATTAGGCTTATTTAGTACAGGCTTTTTTCAACCAACCACATTCGTTTCGTGCCACATAAGGAAGTGTTACATCACAAATGTTGCGTACACGTCATTTCCGGTTGGCGGTGAAACGAAGTTCACACCAAAAACACAAACGACTTTCGTTGATTTGGGCGATTCTACGAATCTACTTTCGTTGACTTTGTAATCATGTTTTGGTTATTTCTGTATGGAAACCTTTAATCTATTGGATATAGGTTACCTGATCGTTATTTTAACTGTTCATATCTTCCTACTTTAAGGTCTGGAGTGGACGCTAAAGTCGATCTTTCACTGCATTTCTGTAGCATACATTTGCCTAGGTTGCGCTTGGGAAAATCAAAGATGGCGGCCCGGAGCCGGTTCACGACTTTAGAGTTCTATTTCTTCCCTAATATAAATAGAATACTTATATTTATAGGGCAGACCTTAATTTGTGAACTGTCTCACTTTGAACAGTTATAAATTGTATGAGTAGAGCTTCGGGTTGCAAATTAATCGCACATAACACACATCACGCTTCTTCTGCGAACAGAACTTCTCTGCTGGTGTCAGTCTAAACCGCGACACTTTTTAACACGCACTGTTGAGTTTTGTTGTGCGCGCGCATCCCAGCGGGCAAGAGAAAATGAGGTGGTGAAGAGAAAGTGGTGGGCTTTGTTCTTGTCTCTAAATCTAGCTATTGATGCAGAACTTCACAGATTGAAAGGTACAACTTCCTTCTCTTGCAGACCATTTTGTAAATTGCCACACATCCTTCCAGGCTTTAACCAGGGATAGGAGCATCCTTCCAGGCTTTTACCAGGGATAGGAGCATCCTTCCAGGCTTTTACCAGGGATAGGAGCATCCTTCCACTTGGACAAATACCCCAAATCTACAGCCGGGCTGCTTTCTGTGCACAGTGGGCATCTTTTGCTGAATTAATTTTCTTTCTTTCTTTATTTGGTGTTTAACGTCGTTTTCAACCATTCAAGGTTATATCGCGACGGGGAAAGGGGGGAGATGGGATAGAGCCACTTGTCAATTGTTTCTTGTTCACAAAACCACTAATCAAAAAATTGCTCCAGGGGCTTGCAACGTAGTACAATATATTACCTTACTGGGAGAATGCAAGTTTCCAGTACAAAGGACTTAACATTTCTTACATACTGCTCGACTAAAATCTTTACAAACATTGACTATATTCTATACAAGAAACACTTAACAAGGGTAAAAGGAGAAACAGAATCCGTTAGTCGCCTCTTACGACATGCTGGGGAGCATCGGGTAAATTCTTCCCCCTAACCCGCGGGGGGTGCTGAATTAATTGAGCATTAGTATGTGTCAGAGTGGAAGGATAAACCTTCACAAAATCTGAGAAAAACAGGTCTTAAAAAGGAGGGAGTCTTAAAATGGAGGTAAATTTACAGAGGTTGAGAACAATAAATCTGAAAAACAAGGTCTTCTTCTTCTTCTTCTTCATTCATGGGCTTAGACTCCCACGTTCACTCATGTTTTTAGCACAAGTGGATTTTTTTTTATGTGTATGACCGGTTTTTACCCCGCCATTCAGGCAGCATACGCCGATTTCGGGGGAGAAAAAGCAAGGTCTTCTTCTTCTTCTTCTTCTGCGTTCGTGGGCTGAAACTCCCATGTACACTCGTGTTTTTTGCACGAGTGGAATTTTACGTGTATGACCGGCAAAGTCTTCAAAAGAAGGGTGTCTGAAATTGGGGGGTCTTAAAAGGGGGTTTCCTCTATATCACCCTACCTGGGCAGGTCTGTGGCAGTGTACCCAAGTGTTTACACTGAAAGGATGGTGTCTTTTACGGCTGTAATGCAGATGAACTTACCAAAAAGCACTGATGAGGTGTAGCAGGATCTCGCGGCAATCCAGGCGTGTCTGTGAGGGAAGGTCATCGGGGTCGGCCAGGTGTGGAGCGGCAAGAGCCACGAGCGACAAAACCAAGCAGCACACCTCCTGATCTTGTCTCTGTGCCTTCGCAACACGCCTGAAAGTGTTCGTAATGCACACAATTGTTAAAAGTTCACACATACCAAATTATACAGTGTTGACACATATGAAGGCATGGTACTCAAAACTTACTCCTCTTTGCAAAAGAAAAAGAAAAAGAAAAGAAGAAAAATCAAACAGAAAGCATTTAAAAGTGTGGAAATATATTTTCACAGAATTATTTAATCTTGACACAACCCAAATCACACTGTGTGCAACATGAAGGCACAGTACTCAAAACTAACCACTAAATTACCTGAGCACATCCATCACATTTTCAAGGTCAGTATCTGTGACATGGTGGTCTGCTGACAGCAACGTCTGCGTCATCTGCTGCATCTGTCAAACAAAAGCAAAACAAAATCGTCTGAATTATCTGCTCTGGTTACTCGTACTTGTTCTTATCAGGGTGGGAGAAATTCAGATGGCTGCTTCCCTGAAAAAACAAGAAGCCTCTAAAAGTCCCAACACATTCAATTTACTTTCCCCTGGATCCACATGTTACCCTATTTTTTTTATGTATGCTTCAACGCAAGCACACACACACACACACACACGACATCTCAGGTAAATCTGGCCAATTTAGTCCTCAAAGAAGGTAGGAGGACAAAACCCACCATCTGAATATCAGCTGACTGGCTTGGGTCAAACTTGTCTTCATTCAGCACATCCTCAATGCCACTCTTGGTTGTCATGATGTCAAAAGAGGGTGCAGTGACCTCCCCTGGTGCTGAGCGTCTGTCGTAGCCAGTGAGGAGGCACAGGAAGTGAACAATGCTGTTGCGCAACACCTGGTTGTCAGACAAAGTCTGCTCATCCAGCAAACTTGTACAAACTGAAAGCAATCGGCACGTAATTACAAATGAGCTTCTGATACCACAAACCAGTTTGAATAAAGCTGATTTAAGGCGATACATCATGTAACACAACAAACAAACAACATTCAAAAATTGTATGGCTCAGAATGAGTTAATAGACGTGTGGCGATTATTTCACCATGGAGAAAAAGAATATACATGGTCAAGGAAAAATCCTTTTATCGCCCGCAGACTGGATTATATTTTTGCCACAGAATCAGTATTAAATAGGGTAACAGAATGTGAAATTCACTCGGTTGCACAATCTGGCCACAGACTCGTTTCCCTCTCCTATAACATGTCTCAAATCAAGAGGGGACCCTCATATTGGAAATTTAATGACAGTTTGTTACACGATAAAACTTTTGTAGACTCAATGAATAAACTATTAACAGACTATGCTAATGAAAACACCGAAATAGATGATCAACTAAAATGGGAACTCTGCAAAATTAAAATAAGGGAATGGTGCATGGCATACTGTAAAACTAAGAACAAATTATCAAACAGAAGGAAAGCAGAGTTACAGTCTGAATTAGATGAGATAGAGAAGAATTTGGCTTTTAACCCGACAGACAAAGAATTAGTTGATCAACGGGAGAAGTATAAAACAGAAATGGAATTGTATGCGATTAGAGAAGCAAAAGGTGCCCATGCACGGGCACGTGTAAAATTTATTGAAGACGGGGAAAAAAACACTAAATATTTTCTCAACCTAGAAAAGGCTCGAGCAAATAGTAAAGTAATGGATAGACTAACTAATGAGGAGGGACAAGTATTGAAAAAAAGACAAGATATTGTAAAAGAGCAAACTCGTTTTTATTCAAATAGATACAGAAAAAGAATTAACTTTGATGAACAATATGTTGAAATGTTTTTACAAGACGTGGAAGTTCCACAATTGACCGAAGAACAGAAAAATAGCATTGAGGGCATTTTAACTGAAGATGAAATCACAAAGGCTTTAAAAATAATGAAAAATGGCTCAGCACCAGGCGGAGATGGTCTAACAACTGGTTTTATGAAATTTTTCTGGTGTCAGATAAAGACAATGGTTATATGTTCCTTGAACGCCGCTTTTGATAATGGTCAAATGTCTCCGACCCAAAAGAGAGCAGTTATAACATTAATACACAAAGGGAAGCAACTGTCAAGGGATGATCTGAATAACTGGCGACCAATATCTTTACTAAACTCAGATTATAAGTTACTGGCAAAGTGTCTAGCAGTACGCCTAAAAAGTGTGCTTGGAACAATAATTCATGAAAATCAGTTTGGTTTTATGAAAGGCAGAAATAGTAGCACAGCAGTTAGAATGATTGATGATATAATTACACATCTCAAACAAACGAACAAACCAGGGCTACTCCTAGCTCTAGACTACAAAGCTGCTTTCGACACAATATCAAAAGAATACATAATGTATGCCTTTAAACGCTTCAATTTTGGTAACACTTTTGTTAGATGGGTCACTACGCTCATGAACGAAACAGTAAGTTGTGTAAATTATATGGGGTGGTTGTCAGAGCCTATAGAAATGAACGCTGGAATTCGACAAGGCTGCTCATTCTCACCAATGGCCTTCGTGCTCGCCTTAGAGCTGCTGGCAGTCAAGATGAGGGCAGATCAGTCAGTTAAAGGGGTATTCTTGCCATCAGCCAATAGTACTAATCAAGAAAGACTATTGAAAATGATCTTGTACGCTGATGATATTACGCTTTTTCTGAAAGGCACTGATGATGTGCAAAATGCTCTGACATTGGTGTCATATTTCTCCAAGTTCTCAGGACTGGCTGTGAACAGACTGAAATCGGAGGCCATGTGGTTGGGTTCACAGAAGTACTCTGAGGAGCAGCCATGTGGCTTCAGATGGAAATCAAAAGTCAAAATTCTTGGTATATATTTTAGTAATAATTTAGAAGCCTCGGAAATCGAAGAAAACTGGACAGAAAAAATTAATCATATTCAGAGCACAATGATTAAGTGGTCTAAGAGAAACTGCAGTATAATGGGAAAGATTTGCCTTGTAAAATCACTTTTGATCCCTCAATTAACACATGCTTTGCAAGCTTTGATTATACCCGAAAAGATCATATGTAAACTGAACTCAATGTTTTTCAGATTCATTTGGAAAAAAAGATTTTCAAACACAAAAGCCTATGAAAAGGTAAAACGAAAAGTTATGTGCCAGGAAACAACTAAAGGTGGCCTAAATATGATTGACTTGGGTGACTTTCAAAAATCCTTTGTACTTGGATGGTTTTCGAAATTACTGCAACCAAACGAAGAAGCTTGGAAAAGTATTCCACTCAGTATGTTCTCCAAACTCGGAAAAAATCTATGCTGCTTTCAAGCAAACGTCAAACCAGCCTTATTTAAAGGGTTGGGGTTGATTACAAACAAGTTCTGGAAAAGCGTTTTAGAATGTTGGCTTGACAACCATGAAAAGATATTACCATGCGTGAAAAAAATGACCCAGCTGGAGAATTTATGCCTATGGAATAACTCTGTAATTGCTTATCGTGGCAAGACAATGTTTCTACGTGATTGGGTTACATCTGATATATGCTATGTGAAGGATTTATACGAGAATAATATGTTTTTACCATTTCACAGGATTTGTGAAAGAGTTGGGCATAAACCAACAAGACTATTTGAATATGGGGCAATTCGCACAGCAATAGCATCCCTTTTTTTGAAGATGAATGATAATGGAATACAAGATATGAAGGTAATGGATTATCAAAAAATAAGTACATGTAAACCCAGGCAGTTTCGTAAATTAATGGTAGACGCTTATCAAACTGAGACTATTGCAGTCAGTTTCTGGAAAAGAAAGATGGGAATTGAAATAAACAAGGACATTTGGCAGATAGCAAGCAACACATCAAAAGAAGTAAGATTGAGACTGCTACACTGGAAAATAACTCATAACATTTATCCAACGAACATTATATTGTATAAAATGGGCATTGCTGAGAGTATTAGTTGTACACATTGTACAGAAGAGACAGATTATATCGAACATTTCTTTTATTATTGTATAAAAATAAGCAAAGTGTGGAATCTTGTTGAAGAAGCCTTCTTCACCGCTTGTTCAAAGAGAATTCATGTTGATGTGCGGGATGCCCTATTTGGCCTAGTTAAAAGGAATTCTATTTCATCCGCTGAAGCAAACTATGTCAATTTGCTGATCTTGATTGCAAAAATGTGCATAGGTATTTATAGATACGGTACCCCTTTAGAGATCGGATGTATTTTTGAAAAAGAGTTAAGTTTAAGAAAAATAATTGACTTGTGACTCGCATATATGTTGCTATCTGTGAAATTGAAATAAAGAAACGTTAGGTAACAAAAGGAGAAATGATGACGGAAGAAAATATAGGACAAAATGTATAAAAAAAAAATATGTGGAGAGAGAGAAGATAGAACGAGAGGAGACAGTGAGAGAGAGAGAAAGAGAGAGAGAGAGAGAGAGAGAGAGAGAGAGAGAGAGAGAGAGAGATTGGCAGACTATGGGAGAGAGGGGGAGAGAGAGACCGACAGAGTATGGGGGAGAGGAGAGAGAGAGAGAGAGAGAGAGAGAGAGAGAGAGAGAGAGAGAGAGAGAGAGAGAGAGAGAGAGAGAGAGAGAGAGAGAGAGAGAGAGAGAGAGAGAGAGAGAGAGAGAGAGACGAAGCAAAAAAGAAGAACAAAGAAGAAGACAGAAAAATCCGAAGAACAAAATTCAGAAAAAAACAGACAAGTCGAAGAGAAAGAAAGTGGATGCAGAGAAAGACAGACTAGGGAGTGAGTGAGAGAGAGAGAGAGAGAGTGAGAGAGAGAGAGAGAGATGTTGTGTGGACAAGTGTGAGAAAGAGAGAGAGAGAGAAAGAGAGAGAGGAGAGAGAGAGAGAGGAGAGAGAGAGAGAGGGTAAATTTAAATTAAAAAAAAATTAAAAACAATTGTCCATGATCTGTTTACTGTCCATTGAGTGTGAAGCTGAGAGAAAGAGTGAGACTGGAGGAAAACAATAATAACTTAATAAGAATTAAAAGGATTATAAAAAAAAACAAAAAAAACCTTCCGATATAAAAAAAAAACGCACGCACATGTGTGATTAACAATGTCTGATCTCCTGAAAAAAAAAAGAGAAAAAAAAAAGAAAAAAAAAAAAAAGAAAAAAAAAGAAGAAAAAAAAAAAAGAAAAGAAAAGAAAAAAAAAAAAACCAAAAAAAAAAAAACAACATTCAAAAATTACCATAAGTTCACGACAGCCCAAATTCTAGCTCAAAATTTCCCAAACACACAACTTAAACATACTCAAGAGTAATGTGATTATCTGCAGACTCACATCCCAAACCGACAAGGAACTTTGTGATACAGGGACCTAGCTGACCCCGTGTCTCATTAAAAACTACATCCTCTCCTTTTGAAACGAAGGCACTGTGCATATTACTACTTACCTGCAGATCTCTCCTGCTGCCCTTCCTCCCCCTCCTGACTTTCACCCCCATCACTCATGCAGTTAAATCCCATGTCCATTGCTTCTTCTTCTTCTTCATCCCAGGCAGATGTTTCAGTTGTGCCAAAGTCATCAAAATCGTCAAAATCATCCATAAGCCGAGAGGAGTTTCTGCCGCGACTAGAGCTGGCAGGGTTAAGCCGTGGCAAGGAGTTTGGGTCGGACTTAAATATGCTCTTGGTACCACTTGTTGATCTGACCAGCTGGAAAGCAAAATAAACAAATTATACAGAGCAAACTTTTTTCTTGCCTGGTCTAGTGTTCTTCTTCGATGTGTGCAGCTGCACATTTTGATAAACTGTATTTGTATCCACAGAAAACAATTGCTTCTCACAGGAAAAACACCCCCAGCCTACCCTTTACCCCTTGGGAGTGGGAGTAGGAGGTAAATCTTTGTTCAGGTTAAGACCATCCCTTCAAAACAGAAGCTTCTGATCTCCAGTCTTGCAGCATGCATGCTGTACTTGCCAAGACACTATACATATGAATTTACTGGGGCTGAAAAATACTATATCCAGGGTTGAAAAATACTATATCCCACATTAAAAAAAATCTACATTCTATGCAGAAGCTTTCTGTACAAACCTACAAAGTTATCAACCTACCTTTTTGTTGACTAAGTCTAGCAGGAGATCAATCAACCTTGCAGGCACGAAGCTTCTGATGATCTCAGCAGTCTGGTAACATGCCAAAGTTGTTGTTTCCTTGAAAGACAACATGCTTTCCAAGTTTTGAATGACTGGCAGAAGTCCCACTGTTCCCTCCTTCTTGGTGTACTCGCTGAACAGTGATGTCAACTTGATCAGAAGCTGTCTGAGAAGAGTGTCTACTACTGCCAAAGTAATGCTGTGTTGCTTGCTTGTTTTTAGGCAGTGGGACAAAATGCTGCAGTCGATGGCTAGCAGCTCTAGTGTTTTCAGCTGAAACATAAAACAGCAAAGATCAGTCTATCATGTCATCGTCATTTTAAATCTCTTTACCTACAAAACAAAGGAAATGACAACTATATTTAAGATTTGTGTAACAAAAATACAGCATTTGAAGCAAAACTAATATGTTTACTGCATACTGCTAACTCTGGGCTTCTTCTGTGCACCCAGAATACAATGGATAAGAAAAAACAAACACCTTCAATCTTAATGATGAAACAATCAACACATAAACTCCATGTACACAAGCTCTCTCTATCAAGTTACCCAAACATAATAAACAAAACAAAACACCTCAGCTGAAAATGTTCAGTTCTACGTGGGACATTCCAAGAAATCTTTTCTGAGAACCGTTTAGCTATTTGTCCTTAACTTCCAAAACATTTGACGCATCACAGACATTTTAGCAACGCATCAAAATCATGCAAAAAATGTCTTTCGGAAAAACCATACCTGTGGTTCAGTGTACTCGAGGTGTTGCAGCACGATGCTCTGCAGAGTCTCTCCTAGGAAAATCACAAGTGCAGGAATAGCGTGACAGACCTCCGACTCTGTTGTCACCCCTGTCTTCTTTCTCTGCTTCTCAAAGTCAAGCTCGCAGTCAAACGTCGTCAGCAGGTAAATCTTCTCCAGGGAGGTTACAAAACCCCTTTCCACCTTGTCACCTCTGGAAAATTGTCCAGGGTCCCTCAGAACAAGCTGCAAGAGAAGCTGAGCAAGATCTCCACCCAAAGTTCTTGTCCGTTCTATGCCTATGTCATCACGTGAAGTCAAACACAGAGTGACCCAGTTCAAGAGATGTTTACGAAGAGGGAATGCGCCCTTCTCAGTCGCAAACCCAGAGCCCAGGATGTCGGGCTGGTAGTTCTCAGGTAAGTGACATGTAGAGAGCAGGTGAGATAGAAATGTGAGGGAGAAGGGGGTTGGGTGGGTGACATCGGGGAGGAACAAGTTCCAGACTTGTCGACCAGGTTTGACCAATCCACACTGTAGCATTGTGGACAGGAGCTCAAAGCCATACTGTTGGTAGCCGTCAGTCTCTGCTTGTCTTGAACTGATGAGGCTGGGGAAAAAATCAAGAAGAACAAAATGGAAGAATTCTTCATGCATGGCATTTTCACCAGACTAGTCTCTGCATGACTAAAGTTGATAACGGTAATAATAGTATAGATTGAACTGTAGGATTGTAATCTATATTCAATTTTTGCAATCTTATTTTTCTTCTTCTACATAATTCTGCTGTCAGTCACAGCATAAAACTTCAGTTATATTGTTACACTATGTTGACTGTGGCCTGAAGTGACAAAACAATTTGTCAGATGACCTAGAAGGCATATCATTAGTAGACATGCCAGACCTTTCATCTGATTAATTTTCATGAGAGAGATGCAAGATCTTCTGGAAGATAAAGGTCTAACTGTGAGCATTTCCCTCCAAGCATGAGGTCTGAGACCTAAAGACCACACCTGAAGCCAAACAGGTGTCCGGAAGAAAGGTAACAAGCATTTTTCTTCAAACTCACCTCAGACCTGAAGACCACACCTGAAGCCAAACAGGTGTCATGGTGTCTCTAATTCTTGACTGCAACTCTACCTGCTTCACACTTCTGGCTAATGATGCCAGGCAACTGAAGATATGCTTGTACATCTCACTTCTGTAAACCACCATGCACAAGAATGTGAAAAGATAATGAACTTGGACAGGTAAATAGGTAGGATCAAGATCCAAAGTGGTTATTTACATGGTGAGAGAAACAAAGCATACCATCAGGTAGAAGATAACTGGGGAACAAAACAATAAATACAGCTCCATAGGCTTAAAAATGCTTCTCACTGGGTTAGAATTACGCACCTGAGCTCAAACTATCAAAAACCAAACTCTGCCTCAAAGGCATAAGCAAAAACTTAAACTAAGAGCTCTCCGTTCCTGCTTATCACTTCAGTCCTTTAAAGGCCAAATCATATCCAGGTAATATCTTTTCAAACACTTAAAACGGTCAGGTATTCTTAATCATTTACTCCATTACTGAGTTGGCTACCATTGACTTTTTTTTTTAATGTAGCCTCCTTGCAAATGTTAATTGGTATTTTACTTTTAAAGTTTATCTCCTTACCCTTTGCAGGTAGTGAGCACCTGTTGTAAAGCTTGCAGAACATACATCCCATCCATCTCAAGTAGTGATGCCGGATACTTGTCCAGCACACAACCCAACAGTTGAAGCCTGTGTACATATCAATACAGATGTTTCTTGGTTTTGTTTCTGTTACCAATAATGTGCATTCTTCCTGTGTACATATCAATACAGATGTTTCTTGGTTTTGTTTCTGTTACCAATAATGTGCATTCTTCCTGTGTACATATCAATACAGATGTTTCTTGGTTTTGTTTCTGTTACCAATAATGTGCATTCTTCCTGTGTACATATCAATACAGATGTTTCTTGGTTTTGTTTCTGTTACCAATAATGTGCATTCTTCCTGTGTACATATCAATACAGATGTTTCTTGGTTTTGTTTCTGTTACCAATAATGTGCATTCTTCCTGTGTACATATCAATACAGATGTTTCTTGGTTTTGTTTCTGTTACCAATAATGTGCATTCTTCAAGCTTCTGCATCCTCAGATCCCTTGTAAGTTCTTAAGCCTATGTATGAATTCTCATTATTCAATTAACAATAATTTTCACAGATGTGCCATCATTTTCTTGAATATACTCCTGCATAAATACATCAGTTATTAAAATCAAAATCACCATTGTACTCTGACATATCTTTTTTAATCAGTTGTTATGCAGTTGCTACAGGAAGTAGGTTCCAAAAATTTGTACAAAGCCTTTCCCCCACCCCAACAACCCCCATCTAAAAGAAAAGACTGACCAAGGGGTCATCTGAGGCGTGTTGGCTTTGGTGACAATGGTGTCCAACATGGCTGACCATCCCGACATGACACGGCGCTTCTTGGCTGGTGTGCCAGTGTGTTGCTGTGTCGTTGTGGGCAGCTGTGTTACCTCTATGACTCCACTGTCCGCTGTGTACAGCTGAAAAAAGAATATGAAGAATGTATATTCAGTCCTCTGCACCCTGTATGGAATAAACAATTTCTACAGACAACTTACTATTTCGTTTACCTTTCTGTACTTTGCAAAACTATGCTTGAGACTATTTATAGTTTTACTAATAATCAGAGTCCCAGAAATAATGGGTCAACAGAGGCAAGCCGTTTTAGGTTCAAAATGAATTTCTGTTTCATTACAATATTCAGAGTCTCTTTCAGAACATGCTTCATTTATGACAATAATACAAAATGCATATGATTTGTGCAAGATACCTGTACGCTGTACAACTAAGCATATGTTTTTGAGACGAAGGAAAACGACTTCTTAAGCATGCACAAACAGTTGAAGTTGCTTGCCAAGCATAAACACAAATACCTAGAAGAACATATAATGCACACAGTTCCAACCATTTTGTCACCATACAACTAACCTGGTGGCAAATGTCAGCAGCAAGTTCGATGTACGAGTCTTTCATCACAACAGTTCCACTCCTGCAGGGAGACAATGACTCGTTGACATTAACATAACAAGTGAAAAGACCAAAAGAGGTCAGCTGCCTATTATAACATTGAGGTTCTCCTCACCTTGAGAGAAAAATGCCTTATATTACTGCATTTCGTCCAACCAAATTTAACAAGCAATTTGTGTGTAACAAACACATGAACAACAAGAAGGGCAAAGCCCATACGACTCACATGCTTTACACATTTTTCCTACCAAAATACATGTGACCTTGACCAGGTCATCCAAGGTCATGCAACACAAAGCTGTTAATTCAAGACATAGGAAGTACAATGGTGCTTATTGGCTCTTTCTACCATGAGATATGGTCACTTTTAGTGGTTCACTACCTTATTTTGGTCACATTTCATAAGGGTCAAAGTGACCTTGACCTTGATCATATGTGACCGAATGTGTCTCATGATGAAAGCATAACATGTGCCCCACATAATTTTTAAGTTTGAAACAGTTATCTTCCATAGTTCAGGGTCAAGGTCACTTCAAAATATGTATACAATCCAACTTTGAAGAGCTCCTGTGACCTTGACCTTGAAGCAAGGTAAACCAAACTGGTATCAAAAGATGGGGCTTACTTTGCCCTATATATCATATATAGGTGAGGTATTGAATCTCAAAAACTTCAGAGAAAATGGGAAAAATATGAAAAATAGCTGTTTTTTAGGCAACATTTATGGCCCCTGCGACCTTGACCTTGAAGCAAGGTCAAGATGCTATGTATGTTTTTTGGGGCCTTGTCATTATACACCATCTTGCCAAATTTGGTACTGATAGACTGAATAGTGTCCAAGAAATATCCAACGTTAAAGTTTTCCGGACGGACGGACGGACGGACGTCCGGACGGACGGACGTCCGGACGGACGGACGGACGGACGGACGGACGACTCGGGTGAGTACATAGACTCACTTTTGCTTCGCATGTGAGTCAAAAACCTATCAATCAACTGACAAACCGAGATCAAATAAGCACCCTCAAAGTCAAATAACATTTGACTGTTTACATCAATTAACATACGGTTGGTTGGCTGATGTGTTGAATATCCGTACAACATACACAAAAATATTTACCCAGATGCAAATTTTTGGCGTCCACCCAACTGATCAATGTCGGCATGTATCACTTCGTACAGTCTGCGCAAGTGACTCTGAAAAAAACAAAAACCACTTCAGTCTCCATAGCACCATTCAGCACAAACTGCATGTATGCATGTGTACGCGTGTTTGTGTTTGTAGGTGCGTGTGTATGTATGTGCGCAAGCATATGTCTGTCCGTCTGTGCAAGCACGTATGCAAGTGCAGGCTTAAGTGCATAGACAAGTTAACTGTCTCACTTGTAAAAATCTACGTAATTCAGTGCTCATCTTCAAAAGCTCAGTTATGAAACCATTTAGGCAGAGCTATGACCCAGCTATAACACAAACAAGCAAGCAAATGCATAAGCAGACTATACCTTCCAGACATCCGAGTCCACAGCAAAGCCACCAGCATCCACAGTCTTAGCGCCACCAGGGTGATGAGCTTGCATCTGAACTCGAAGGAACTCCACCATGTCATCCTGAGATGAAAAAAAAATGGTTTAAGATGATGAAAGCACAGTTTTTCAAAGCAAATAAAATGATACGCTCTCAAACAGACAATGAACTTACTTTTTTGTTTTGCCAAACCCATGTCACCATGGAGAAACAGTCAGCTATCAATGCCAGGTCTGTGATCATCTTTACCGCACTCCTCAACTGATTCAGTCAGATCGTTTGCTATTTGTTTTTTAAGGGTGCAACCGGCATAACAGGCAGTAAATAAATAAGTCATGTTTTTTAAGGGCGCAACTATTCCACAACCTATTACAATACTATCAGTCATTTTTGGAAATCGTCTATTGAAACTTCTTTACTCATACAAGTAAATTTATGTTTGAGTCAATATCTGAACAAGCAAGAATTACACAAACGTCTCTGTGCATACCCTTAAAGCATCTGACGGGTAGTTGTTCCACAGGTAAATCAATCCAGGCATGGCGCCTTCTCCCAGTTTGCAGATCTGAACACGACTGTTCGGTGCTATGTTCTCCACAAAGACGTTCAGGGCAGCCATGACGGATTCCAGAACAGGCATGCTTTTCTGTTCCCTGTCAGCAGCAACTTTGTAAAATAACTTATTTACAAAATTAAAAAAAAAGAAAAGTATGTTGTTGGAACATTTAATTATTGACAAAACAAAACTCTGTACAATACCAACTGTTAATGTTGCAAGATACCCGGGTGAGGCAAAGAATTCTGTTGTTGTAGTAAGGCTGATGAAGTCTTATTTCTACCATGTCTTAACAGCCAGTCATATCTTGACTTGTGGGTTTCCCCCCCACGCATATCATGCTTTCTATTAAATCTGAATTTATTATATTGGACCGTTTTAATGCTAAGGTCACAGTCATGAGAGGAAGGTGACTTGAAAGCAAGTGATTCAACAAACATGCTAAAGCTTAAGATAAACTAACATAAACAAGCATGACCTCTCTCCCAAACTTACTTGATGTTCTTAAAAACCTCAGTGAAGAACAGAAGCAGTTTTTTTGTTTTTGGCTGAAGGTCACACTGGCGACTGGCTCCTTTCATCATGACATGAAGAAGTCGAGCAACGATTGATCGGTGCACAGTGCAGTTGGTGTCAAGAAATAGGTGGCAGTACAAGACTAGAAGCTCTGAAAATAACAGGAAAATATACTTCTCACACACTTCGAGTGTTACCTCCAGTTTCTTTCCAGACTCGGAGGATAGGTCAGTTGTACCTGATTTGAAAATACAGAAGGGTCCAAATGTCCAGGGATCAGGACATTGCATCAGATAAAAAAAATATGTGTCAGTAACTGAGGACAATACTGCACTTCAGCTTCTATCAACACTTGTTCTACTCCAATAACTAGAACATCTATGTAAAACAAAGACTCCATGCAGTGGTGCCTGTGATGTAAGGCCCTTCTGATGAGTGGACACCTCCCATGAAAGGATATCTTCTGGAGAACCTTTGTCTATTATCTTGACCAAAATATACCTGTCATGAAAGGCCACCTGCAATGTAGGGACACATTCAACTGGTCGATCTAAGGGTGTCCTTGCATCGCAGGTACCAATATATCAGAACTAGATGAATACCCGCTGCGCCGGGAAGAAGTCGAGCTGAATACCCGGCTGCGCCGGGGACCCGGCTATGCCGGCGCACCGCACAGAGGAAGGGAGATAACCGCGGCTGAAAACACTGGAGAAGATAAGGAAGAGTTACTGGGAATGGATCCAGAGAAAAACCAAAATCAGTTCAGCGCTGTGCGCTGAGAGCACGTGTTGAAATATCTCATCGATGAGGTCGTGTCCGGGGTGTAGCTGAATACGGTCTCCAAATTTGAAAAAGATCGACCGAGAACTTTGGCCGTGCATCGCGAACAGACACACAGACACAAGTCGTATATATAGAAGCTAATACTTGACAACGAAGAATGTTAAGCTACATTAGAAGTGCAGAATATTGCAAATAGCTCTTTTGTAACTGCTATTATTACATTTATATTAACCCAGCCCCACTTCTTTTTATGTAAAAAAACTTGAAATTCACGAAACCAACAAGAAGTGTGACATAACCCTTCAACAATAAAGGAACAAAGGAGGGGGGGGGGGGGGGGGGGGGGGTAAGAAAACAAAAAGAAAACAGAAAAAGAAATATATAGCCAGAACAGACAGATAGAAGATTGATTTATTTTCATTTTTTTTAGCAAAACACTTCAGCTTTGTACAGTCTCACACAGAACAGTACACATACTGGAGGAGCAGTACAATGGAACTGTCTTTTTAAGAAGGGAGGGAGTCTCATAATGGAGGACAATTTACAGAGAAATTTGGAACACTAGGGTCTTAAATAAGAAGGGGGCTTGGGGGCATAAAAAGGGGGTTTCAGCATAACATCATACCATGCCACATCTTTTGTGGAATCTCGATCCAGTGCTTGCGGATGCTGAGGATGCTCTTCAGGAGCACATTGCTGTAGGTTGTACCAAATGCAGCACAGGAGTATTCTCCCTTCATGATCTCCATCACATGGTTCAGTAGCAGGGTGCTTTTCACTTGCCCACCATCTGTCAATGTAATATCAAACGTTTTACATTTTCCCCCCGGAGGCTCTGCATTACATCAATTTGCAAAGATTTTATATGACGTCATGTAGCATACTTCCGAACGTAACATTCCACTTGCTGTTCGAAAGTCTGACTTCCGATGCCGATGGTGTTTTTGCAAATAATGACTGCGTTGACTTAGGAGTTTGCTGATTCAGTTCAAAACATTGGAAAGACCATCTGCTAGAATCAAAAATTTTAGTAATAAATTAATATACTTACCCAACTCACATATAGCAATTAACGCTAGTTCAGTGGTGGTAACGCTGTACGCGTCCCCTTGGTAACAAGGGAGACAACTCTAAAAAAGAGTGACCAATACCCATTCTGGTATCAAGTCCAGACCAATACTGAGTCTGTCTTCCGTATGCGTGCGCATATGCCGCCATGTTTTCATTCTAACCGAAGCCCAACTCACTTCTTTTTTTAGAAATATATACCCCCGACAGCGGGGAGGCGGGAGGGAATAAACGATGTGAGTTGGGTAAGTATATTAATCAAATGAAAATTTATTACTAAAATTTTTGATTAAATTACATATCTTACCCAACTCACATATAGCAGATTGCTACTATAGGTGGAGGGCACTCACCATATCAAGAATGAAGGACCTGTCCTGCCGCTACCAAAGCTGGCAACGCAGAACTGCCATCCTGTCGAGTTCCAGCAACATCTCTCAGATAGAAGTTGATGAACACATCTTCAGAGCGCCAGTAAGCCGACTCAAGGACCTCTGAGAGGCGCCCAGAACGGAGAACCGCTAACGACGAAGCCCAGGCTCTAGCCTCATGAGCTCTGGCCGCAGTCAGAGGCAAGATTGTCTGATTATTGCCTGACTGGCTTTGCCACCAGATGTAGGCCTGCCTAATCGTTGTGGAAACCCACTTGGCCAAAGTGACTCTCGAAATGTCCTTCCCTCGAACCGTGTTGAGGGAGATAAAAAGCAGTTTCTGTGTTTCAGAGCGGATAGGCAAAGTCCGAGACAGGTAGCTGCTGAGAGCTCTAACGGGGCAGTTAAATACATCAGGGTCTCCAGGAGCAAGAACATTGCTCAAGGGGGGAATGCGAATAAGAGGGGATGTTTGACCAGGCTTCTGGTTCTTAGCAAGAAAGTCAGGTCTTAATTTAAAAGAAATAGAACCATCCTTTTCTGATGAAATATCCCTCGAAAGTCCCGATAACGCATGAACTTCGCTACCCCGCCTAGAGGTAGCAAGTAAAACCAAGAAAAGAGTCTTTCGCGTCACATTAGCCAAACTGGCTGCATGGAGAGGCTCAAACTCATCAGAAGCAAGAAACCGCAAAACCAAAAACAGGTCCCAAGCAGGGAGCTGTGCCTTGGAACAAGCTGTGTCAAGAGAAGCGCCCTTGATGACACTAGCAATAACCCCACTCAGGTTAATCTTGTGACCTAACTGCTTAAGAGTAGAAGAGATCGAAGATCTCCTAACTCGCAGAGAAGAGGGAGAACCTCCTTGATCTGCTAGCCAGGACAAGTGGTTGGCCACCTGCATAGACCTAGGAGAGAGAGGATCAACGCCGTTCTCCAAACACCATTTCGACCAAGCCGCCCAGTGTGAAGAATACACTGAGTTGGTTGAATCCCTGTGAGCATGCTGCACCAAATTCAGAGTTGAAGCTGGGGCCCCTGAACGGAGCAGAGAGACTCTGACAGAATCCACCCGTGAAGCTGTAGCGCTTGTGGATTTTCGTGCGGTATGCCTGACCGAGGCTGTAACAGATCGCCCTTTCTTACGCCGAGTGGAATTAGAGGACGAACTGCAAGACGGAGTAGATCTGGATACCAATGCTGGCTGGGCCAAAGAGGAGCAACCAGAACCAGCGCTGGCCTCTCTATGTCTGCCTTTCTCACAACTCTGCCCAGAAGGCGAAAGGGAGGAAAGGCATAGGCCACCAGACTTGACCAATCCATCTCGAGTGCGTTTACCCCCCATGCTTGAGGGTCCGGGAACGGTGACACAAAGAGAGGTAGTCTGGTAGAAAACCTTGTCGCGAACAAGTCGATGAACGGCTTGTTCACCTGAGCCCCAGAGACGATGTAGAGCCTGGTGGGACAGTGTCCACTCTGAATGTAGGACTTTGTCCCCCCCTGCTCAGGGCATCTGCCAAAACATTGAGAGTGCCCTTCAGATATGTTGCTGACAGAAGGATGTGATGAGTGTTGCACCATATCAGTATGCGACAAGCGCTGTCTGACAGACTCTGAGACCGAGTCCCACCCTGGCGGTTTATGTAGGCCGCTACAGTCATGTTGTCTGTATGTAACCTGACATGACTCTCTGTCAGAAGAGGCAGAAACACCTGAAGACCAAGAGCAACAGCCTCTAACTCCAGTGCATTTATGTGCCAAGAGACCTGATTGGCGTCCCAAACACCTGACGCTGTCTGCTCTGCCAGATGTGCTCCCAAACCTGTCCGGGAGGCGTCCGTGAACAGATCATTCTCCGGGGAAGGGGGAGCAATGGGGACTCCCTGAGAAACCCAGGGAAGGAGCCACACACACGTGGTACGGCCGAACCAACTCCCCAACTCGACCTGGACATTCCAGCTTTGAGTCGCTTGGTTCCATTCTGCTTGCAGAGCTGCCTGAAACGGCCTTTTGTGAACTCTGCCAAGAGGAACCAGCGGAGCCATAGATTCCATCTGACCCAGCAGAGAGGACAACTCCCGAGCCGTGGATAGATTCTTTCCGTAAAGAGAGCGAATCAAAGCCTGCAACTTGTCCACCCTTCTCTGAGAAGGACGGACTGACCAATTCAAGGTGTTGAACTCCATCCCCAGATAAGTGAAATGTTGGGACGGTTCCAACTCCGACTTCAGCAGATTCACTGTGAAGCCGAGTTGCCATGCCTGACTGAGAACCCTCTGTGTGTGCGTTCTGCAAAGGTCCTGGTCCTGATGTAAAATCAGCCAGTCGTCCAGATATGCCCTCAAACGCACACTCTCCTGTCTCACCAGGGCACAGAGCTGACGAATGACCATGGTGAATATCCAAGGGGAGAGAGAGAGACCGAAAGGAAGAGCTCGGAACTTGAAAATTTTCTCTCCCCAGCGAAAGCGCAGCCATTTCCTGTCCGCCGAGTGCATGAGAACATGGAAATAGGCGTCTGTCAAGTCGACAGAAGTGGCCCAGTCTCCTGGCCGGAGAACCTCTCTCACAGAGGCAGGAGTCTCCATTGTGAATTTCACAACTCGAAGATATCTGTTCAGAGTTGACAAATCGAGAACCGGTCTCCATGACCCTGAAGCTTTGGGGACAACAAAAAGTCTGCCATAGAACCCCAGAGACCCCTGATCGTGAATCTCCTCGATCGCTTCTTTCAAAAGGAGGGAAGTCACCTCTCCCTGCACAGCTGACTTGGCCTCCGGGTCTCTTGGGAACTTGAAAGGCGGAGGTATCCTGGTCAGAGGAGCCTTTCCCTCTGCCCAGAGAAGACGGAATCCCGAACGCACTATCCCTAAGATCCACTCGCTGGCCACCATGTGTGACCAGGAAGCGAGAGCCCTGGAGGGGCCGCCCGCCACCACGAAGGTGGGGGCTACAGGGATCAGCGGTTCGAGAAGGCATCATTGGGGGTGGGGATTACGCCCCGACCCCCTAGAACCACCAAAAGAAGAGCCCCTCTTCTGATAAGGAGCACCTCGCCCCCTACCTCGAGAAGAAGTGCTCTGGTTCTGTGCCTTGCCCCCACCAGAGGAAGAAGGCTGTGCCTTGTTCTGAACCTGAGACTTGCTCTGCGCTTTCTGGAAACCCTGATGCACAATACGAGCAATGGCTAAATCCCTTGCATCTTGAGTCTCTTTTTGCAGAGCATCGAGAGATGTACGACCCAAGAGAGAGCTCTCCGTGAAAGGTGAGACCTTCAGATTATCAATCGTGCCTTTGTCTCTGATCCTAGACCCAGCTAGAAAAGCCGATCTGCGAGAATGTACTGCGTGAGTATACAGTCTGGCCGAAAGATTCATCTGTTCCTGCGAAACCCTGGCTAAAGGGTAGTCACATCCTCCGAGGAGGCATCAAACCGAAATTCAAATTGATCAAGCGAAGTTGCAATCGACCTTGACAATGATCTCTGGAGAGACTCCGACACGGAAGCCAACTCCAACAGAGACCTTCCAGTTTCCTCCAATGCCAAAAGGGAGGCTTCAGTATAGGGGACAGGCCTGTCCCCACTATACCCATCCTCCCTCAGAGTGGCTAGTTCCAGTGTAACCGGAAGAGCTGACAATCAGATTGATAGGCTGAGTACCCAATTTGAAATAATAATAATAATAATAAGAACATTTATATAGCGCTAAATCAAAAACTTTCGTTAAAAAGGCTTGCTCTAAGCGCTTGACATCTAAACTAAAACGTCATTCACACTCTTTACAATGATGTACAAGAACTTCATGTCACACTCTTTCATTCAGTACTAGAATGAATACCCGCTTCGCCGGGTAGCCGGCTTTGCCGGGAAGAAGTACTTAAGAGCCGTACGCCGGCTTCGCCGGGTCCGAACAATGGACCCGCCAAGCTTAGGTCCCTCCCAGATTCGTGGAATGGGAACAGCACGAAAATTATTCAGTGGCCATAATGCCATTCCTGACCATATCGAGTAACATCCTTGTCGACGAATGTAACCGTGTTAATCACCTGTGGAGGCGAACTCCACTCAAACAGGACTGAGCAAGTTATGGCTTCTCAAAGGAAGGCCAGTACATAAAATTACACAAAAGCCGCCAGACCACATCACAAACAGAACTGAACAATGCACAGGTGTTGCTCACATAGAGACACACA
Organism: Littorina saxatilis; assembly: GCF_037325665.1. NCBI lineage: Eukaryota > Metazoa > Mollusca > Gastropoda > Littorinimorpha > Littorinidae > Littorina > Littorina saxatilis. Next base: position 41,303,990 of record NC_090247.1, on the reverse strand, counting down.
CACAAACACACACACACACAAAAACACAGAGAAGCCGTATCTATAGAGAGATAGATGACAGTGTATTTTTCGCGTGGCTATAAATGGATTCGACCTTTGCACTTTTACAGTGAGGATAATTTACGGGTCCAATTTACGTTCTGTACACTGCGTTGACCTTCTAAAAATAGTAACAGTAACAGAACGCCGGGAATATCCGAAGACGCTCAGCGCAGTGGACAGCGCAGTGACATTCTAAAAATAGTAGTAACTTACAACTGAACGGGAAAGCCACACGAAGGAAGGGAGATAAACGCCAAACACTGGAGAAGATAAGGAAGAGTTACTTATAATGGTGAAATGAACACAAAAACCCAAATCAGTTCAGCGCTGCGCGCTGAGAGCACGTGTTGAAATATCTCATCGATGATATTGTGTCCGGGGTGTAGCTGAATACGGTGTCCAAATTTGAAAAAGATCCACCGAGAACTTTGGCGTTGTGATGTGGTGTAGCGGCTATGGTGTGTCGGTATGGGGGCCCGGGTAGCTGAGGTGGAACCAAAATAGCTGAGGTGGAACCAAAATCGGTTCAGCGCTGCGCGCTGAGAGCATGTGTTGAAATATCTCATCGATGAGGTTGTGTCCGGGGTCTCTCTGAATAAGCCCACCAAATTTGAAGCAGATCCATCGAGAACTTTGGCCGTGCATCGCGCACAGACAGACACACAGACACACAGACACTAGTCGTATATATATATATAGATAGCACCTTTCACACAGTTGTTATTCTGTACAAGACAATAAGTTAGTCTAACATTTAGAATGTTCATAAGATGAAAACAAGAGAAAACCAGACTGATTAAAACAACTGCTTAGTGCTAACAAAGCATGAATCTTAATGATAACGTAATACATGTTTAACTGTTAAGACCATAAAAAACCTATATGCTAAAATAACTTCGAACTTTTAAGAACTTCTTATAAGATACACAGCACATCTAGATAAACACCAGAATGATAAAACAAAAGGCAACTCGTTAAAACCATTAAATGCATCAATGTCAAAAACACGAAAGACTCAAATATAAGATACACAATTCTCTAGAATTGTTTATTAAAACTGAAATTCCGAAAGCCAGCCGAACAAGAAGGAGCTTGTTGATCAGCTTGAGCAAGCCAAGGCTTAGCCGACTCAGGTGCCTCACTGTGTTGTGACAACAAAGGCACAGTAGAGCTCTGAGTACTCGACTGAGGGCGAAATTTCATCAGAACTTTCGACATCTCGAAGGCCACAGACGGTGATTCCCGAAACCGGAAAGGACATTTACCCTCCTTGGAACCCCTGAAATCACTGAGAGCAGAAGGTGGTGGAACAAACTGAGCCTTAGACTCAACCACCCCTTCCTCAAAATACTTGAAAGCCGTTTCAGCTGCCAACGCAACAGCGTTTGACAGCTTCTGCGGCAACCTGAATTCAGTGCATTCCCCTATAGCGGAAGCACCATCATCAGTACACCCTTCATGCACATCCGTGCAATCCGGAAGCTGACCCCCACATTGACTACCATAGTTCAACGGGGAGTCAGCTTTACTGCCCTCTTCCTCCCCCCAGGGCGGAAGCGGAAGCTGCACACCCTGGCCCAAATCTTCCGATAAGGCTGGGTGCACCAAGACTTCCGTTCGCTTCTCAGGGTCCTTACCCTGAACTGACCGACCGCCTGAGCGGAATTGGCCAGCCCAGAGATCAGAACTTTTGCCCCGACGGAGTACGAGGGGGCTTTCTCCTGAGAACGCGCTACCCTTTGGCCGGAGAACCCGGCTACTTGCGTAGCTGACATACCTTTAGACTGAACTGGAACGCCGGAAGACGGACCACTCAACGAAAGGAAGTGACGGTCATCAGCATCCTGTGAAGCATGAACATCCACGTGCGTGAACGTGGCGGAAGGGGAAGGGCGAACCTTGGCCAGCGAAGCGACATCCGTCACCCCGGAAGGAAGAGCCCGAAGCTCCACTCTCGTGGAAGAAATCTCTGCAGCCAAAGATGTAACCTGCGAACTGAGCGAAAGTAGCAAAGCAGCTACGTCCGCAGAAGCCAAACCAGAACCCACAGAAGAGGAAGTCCCTTTTAACAGACTTATCTTCATGAACGACCTTGTCCGAGGACCTAACAGGCAAAATGGAGGTAGCCGGTAAATCGACCAAAACATCAATACATTTCTTGGAGGTCTTGGAGGTCGGTTCTAAAACAGAAACAACAGCCTGGCCGGTTTGTTTAGATTTCCTAGGCGTTCTCCTAGACGGAGAGGCCTCAGCAGCCACCTGTTTGGGAGTATGCCTCTTCCTGGCACTATCACAAATGTCGCCAAAATCATGAAAAAACAAGGAAAGATCTCACCTCAACATTGTAGCGAAGTCAAAACGAAGAGTAGAAAACCAAGAGGAATGAAACAAAGTCAAAAGACTCAGTGACAACGGCTGTAAAACAGCCAGAGCGTACAAAATAGCGACCAACTTGACTGAGCGCTGAGGTAGGAATGAAAACATGGCGCCATATGCGCACGCATACGGAAGACAGACTCAGTATTGGTCTGGACTTGATACCAGAATGGGTATTGGTCACTCTTTTTTAGAGTTGTCTCCCTTGTTACCAAGGGGACGCGTACAGCGTTACCAGCACTGAACTAGGGTTAATTGCTACATGTGAGTTGGGTAAGATATGTAATTTAATGCAGCTACTTGAATTTTGCAAGGTGTTTTGCCTGTTAGAGAACTGATTTAACATGGATTGAATTTCATGTACAGTACGCTGGAACAAAAATGTTGTAAATTGCATTGTCTGTCGATCAGTTACAGAAGCAAACCTGGCCAGGTATGCAAGTTCTTCATCCACTTATAAGAAACCGGAAGCATACTTTTTTGTGTTATTGTAAATATAAAGGATATTGAGCAACTTCCGTGGAAATATGGACCGATGATCGAAATAGGGCTGTGTGAGACTATCCAATCAAAACCACCAAATTCCCCCTCGTGTCTATCAGAATAGCAATATTTATTTATAAGTCAATCACTTTAAGTACTTCAAGTTCAAGCTAGTTTGCAAAGAACACAGGGTAGCTAAACAATAAGTTGAATAACCCACAAGAAGCAAAACAAACATGTACCTTGTAACTTAAGAAAAAGCGAGAAAACCATAGTGTTAAATCAAACGCACTGAGTCAAAATTATCATACATAAGCACCATACACATCCTCACATTTTTCTGCTGAACGTAGGACCAACTTGAAGACAGTGCTGATCTCTCGCTTCCTAGTCTCACGACTGGTGAGCGTTGCCGCTGCAACAGTCTCCTTCGCCTTTTGCATGTTTTCAATCTCCAGTAACACATACCTAATCACTCCCTGTAAAAGTAACAAGAGAGAATTATAGGAAAAGATAGCTACTGATTAAAATCTCTGATCTAATGTCACAGTATAAAAAAAGACAAAACTTTCAAAAATGACACCTACACTCATGAAAACCGATGTAAGTTAGCATCGAAGTTGGCAGTCGGTTACCCCACCGGGCACGGTTTTGAGGAAAAAATGGCGTTTTCATGCCCCAACACGCGATGGTTCCATTTTCATGATGAAATTATTCATTGTGGATTTTTTTTAAATCGGCAGAGGTGCAAGAATTCACTAACTTTGTAAATAATAAAACTCGTTTTGAAGTTTTAACTGATTTACGCTGGTTGTTATTGTTGAAATTAAAATTGAAAACGGTGTCCCGTGAAATTATTCTTTCTTTCTTTCTTTATTTGGTGTTTAACGTCGTTTTCAACCACGAAGGTTATATCGCGACGAGTGAAATTATTCAACAGGGCCGAAAAGTTTCAAAGTCCAATGTGCAAAAGTTGAATTTTGTGACAAGAAAAATACATAAACAAGAAGGGCAAAGCCCATACGACTCACATGCTTTACACATTTTTCCTACCAAAATACATGTGACCTTGACCCAAGGTCAAGGTCATCCAAGGTCATGCAACACAAAGCTGTTAATTCAAGACATAGGAAGTACAATGGTGCTTATTGGCTCTTTCTACCATGAGATATGGTCACTTTTAGTGGTTCACTACCTTATTTTGGTCACATTTCATAAGGGTCAAAGTGACCTTGACCTTGATCATATGTGACCAAATGTGTCTCATGATGAAAGCATAACATGTGCCCCACATAATTTTTAAGTTTGAAACAGTTATCTTCCATAGTTCAGGGTCAAGGTCACTTCAAAATATGTATACAATCCAACTTGGAAGAGCTCCTGTGACCTTGACCTTGAAGCAAGGTAAACCAAACTGGTATCAAAAGATGGGGCTTACTTTGCCCTATATATCATATATAGGTGAGGTATTGAATCTCAAAAACTTCAGAGAAAATGTGAAAAATGTGAAAAATAGCTGTTTTTTAGGCAACATTTATGGCCCCTGCGACCTTGACCTTGAAGCAAGGTCAAGATGCTATGTATGTTTTTTGGGGCCTTGTCATCATACACCATCTTGCCAAATTTGGTACTGATAGACTGAATAGTGTCCAAGAAATATCCAACGTTAAAGTTTTCCGGACGGACGGACGACTCGGGTGAGTACATAGACTCACTTTTGCTTCGCATGTGAGTCAAAAAAGAAGCATTTGATTTTAAAGCTGCCCTGTTTGTGCTGTAATTTGTTTATCTTCTTCTGCTTCTGCGTTCGTGGGCTGAAACTCCCACGTACACTCGTGTTTTTTGCACGAGTGGAATTTTACGTGTATGACCGTTTTTTACCCCGCCATTTAGGCAGCCATACGCCGTTTTTGGAGGAAGCATGCTGGGTATTTTCGTGTTTCTATAACCCACCGAACTCTGACATGGATTACAGGATCTTTTTCGTGCGCACTTGGTCTTGTGCTTGCGTGTACACACGGGGGTGTTCGGACACCGAGGAGAGTCTGCACATAAAGTTGACTCTGAGAAATAAATCTCTCGCCGAACACGAACTCACGCTGACAGCGGCCAACTGGATACAAATCCAGCGCGCTACCGACTGAGCTACATCCCCGCCGTAATTTGTTTATGATATATAATGCATGACAGCAAACCTTTTAAACATGAAGTCCAGGATTTATACAAAAAAGTCTCCTCAAGTCTCAGAATTAAAATGTTTTCAGCAGGGAAGCCTCGAAAATGCGTCTTTTTTTGCTAATTTTCAAAAATTTTGCAATCAATATCTTCAACAGAAAAATTCTGAAAATTTCAGAAAAAATGTAATGGTGTTAATAATTATGTTTTTGAAAGCAAGAAGCATCCATGGTTCCTTTCTTTTTCTTACTTTAATTGCATTAAAGTTGGGATATTTGGACATACTTGCAGATGATAACAGAATTTCAGTCCTAGTCTAAGAGCTATTGCTGCATGACTCTACCAACAATCAAAGAGTCAAATAAATCATAAAATATGTCATGTCATATATATATAAAAAGAAAGGGTTTTTCCTGCACAATTCATCTGTACATGTGTCATATCTGTACTGCTGTTTATCTGACTGTAATTTCATATAATAATGATAATTTAACAGATTTACAGTTACCTTAAAGTCAAAGCGTACACATTTTTTTCAATTTTGTTAGTGGTGAGCTGTTAATCTTATACTTATAATAATAATTATTGTTTGCAAAGAGTGTTGCAACAAGGAATCAGAAACACATTTAATTGGTTATGTAGAGGCATATGTAATATGTTTATGTTGTCATTATTTTAATGATTTTCCAGATGGGGCGGCGGAAAACGTGTTGGAATGCCTCGGAAAGGATCGAGATTTAAACATGATGCAGCATGCAGAAAGAATGCTGAAGAAAGGAATATGAAGACTGAGGAAGACAAGTTGTTGCAGTTTTGTACTCAGATCTAGTAAGTTTGTTTGTTTGTTTATTTGTTGCTTAACGTCCAGCCGACTACGCAGAGCCATATCAGGACGAGGAAGGGGGGGATGAAGGGGGCCACTTGTCAAGCGATTCCTGTTTACAAATGCACTAACCCATTACTTGTGTCCCAGCAGGCTTTAGTAAAACTAAATTAATACCTACTGGAAGATTACCAGTTTCCAGTATGTTAAAATAGGCTTAACCTATCTACTGCTGGACTTACATCAGAACACTAACAGATTAAACTATACATGAATCGCGAGACAAGCGGCAAGAGAAGAGATTTTTGGAAAAAATACAGGTGAATGAGCAAGAAGGCAGAAAAAGGAAAAGAATTCATGAAGAAAAAGAGAGCATGACAGGAAAGAGGAACCAAAAATCTACCTAACAGCAAACTAGAAAGCTCCTGCGGTTCCAAAAACAGGAGGGGCTTTTAATTTCATAACCGCAGTGCCCCACTGCGGGAATCCAGTAAGTATTTTTCATAATTTAAATTTAAAATAATACACTATATTGTCAGCAGATTTGAATGTAGAAGGGATGACCAAATTTAGGTATGTCCAGTAGCCTGGATTTATGAAGGGAAATGCAAGAAGGAGGGACTAACTACATATTTCTCCTGTTCCCAACTGTGAGACAGAGTTAAAAGCAAAGCCATACATAATAACATAACACAATGACAACAACAACACCCCACAGATGCAAATTTTGTGTGTCTTTTATTTTCACGGGGCCAAAGAAATTGTCACTAGGCAGAGCCTTTTTCAGTTTTTGCCTCGAAAGGACCTACTAGTCTTTCTATCACACATTTCCAAGGCTACTTCTGTACTTGTTGTTGGAAATATCAAGTTGATTAAATTACTATGTATTTCCTTTTTATTTTTCAATCTTGACGAGGGTGCTCCAGCAGAACCTAGGGAGTGGGGTGATTTTCTGATTGAGAACTGCCCTGGACTGCTGTGTGCGGAGCTAACTGTTGATCCCGATTCATCAGGAACCGAAGATTTTAAAGATTAACTTAGTTTAACTGATGACAGGTGTTGTGTTTAATAAAAATTACTCAGAAAACTTTTGATTCTTTGCTTTGTTCTTATTTATTGTGTATGCAACAAAACAAAAAAACACTAAAATAGGGAGAGGTGATAGAAAAGAAAGTACGCATCATCACCTTCATTCCAAAACTTGATGACACTGTATGACAAGAAACTAATTTATTCACACACAAAAAAACAAAGAGCAGGCAGTTAATGCAGTCACAATGAATGAAGTATACGTCACTATGCATATGTCTTTATGAGCACAGTTTAAAATTCACACAAGCATCAGAATATTTGCAGTACCAAAAAATGCACATGACAATGGAAAAGAAAACCATTATTCTGCTTCTGGACTTTTCACAGAGTTTGACAGGACAACATAACCAGTTCAGTTCACAAATATAAGTGCTTGCACTCCACACATCAGTTCACCTGTACCCATACACTGAAAGTACTGAGGAAAGAGATCAGTATGGACTGCCAAATATGTCCAAAACATGCTAGCCATCTGAATACTGATTTAAGCTATGTCTACCAGATGCACATGCTGCATAAAGTGACTGTGAACATGAATACCTTCAGTCCTGAACCTAAGGAATATCATTCATAAGTTCATGGTACCTTGTCCACATCTGTGCACCCTGCATCTTTATTATTGACGCACGAGTGAAGCTTATTAAGTCTTAAATGTTTCATCATCTCATCCACATTGCCATCTCTTGAGACGATACTTGCCGCTATGGCAATAAGAGATGATTTCTCTGAAGATATATTAATATAGGCATCCTCTTCAATCCTTTTAATAGCGTTGATGACCAGGTCTCTGAAGGTTGCATTGCTTAGGCGGGTGTTCCTCTCAGCGTCACAGCAGTCTCCCTCAACCAGTCCGTCTAAAACTGCAACTGCATCAGACTGGGTGTCACCGTTGTCAATTCAATGCTCACTGGCTGAAACAGAGAATGATAACATACAACTTATTGAATGCAGTCAGGTATATTTTAACATCAGGATACACAGCACAATTCATGTTTACTGCTCATCATGTAAAAACTAAAATGAACATGTTCTGTAAGTATGCAGGTTCCCAAACAGATGTCTACTATAACAGAAATCCCCATTCACAAATTCCTACTTCACTGCTTTCAGGAGATGCATTAATCTGTTAGGCTTCAAGGTCCACTGATAACACGGTTTTACTGTGATTGGTATGTTGGTATTCCATGTAATACTATAATAACTTACATTTTTATTTTATTAGGGTAGGTGTTTCAGTTAGATATATATATTATTATGATAATAATTATGAACCACACACGCACACGCGCAGATATATATGGAGTCTTACCTTTCAAATGTGGCTTATTGTGTTTCTTGGTGACATGTCTTCTGAAACCGCTGATAGATGCATAACTATTAACTGTTGGTGCAATCGGGACACTTGAAATTCTTCGCAGACGAACGTTGACGCTTTGCAGGAGGCAAAGAACCGTTTCGCTTGCGATTTCGTCACTTTCAGGTTCGGAACCGCTTTCACTCGACTCCACATCATCCTCCGTAAATTCTCCAAAATTGTACTCCAGTGGCAAGTCGTCCCACTTCAGAAAATCCTCTTTTGTCGACATCCTTTATCCCACAACAAGCGCTAAAATGTAAACAGGAAGCCGAACAGAATCGGTTAAATTGTATCTCCGGCAGAGAAGAGCTCTGCAAGGGACGGTATTACACTACTGCGGACAGTTCGTGGCATACGCAGTTACCTTTTCCTGCAGTAGGCGACCATCCTCGCAGGCGGAGTGAAGGAGTTTCCTATCTATCTAATATAGGTCTATGGTTGTACATATCTTCTCCTTAATCTTAAATGAAAAATATATAGATATGACATGTTTACCCTGAAAATATGCTCATAAACAAACAAAATCAGTGCATGCATATTAGGTACAACATTCGCATGTTCCGCCAAGACGTCTGAGTTACTGGGTTTGGGCTAGCCAAGCCTTACTAAATGTAGACTTGGTGATGACTGGTTTTCAGTGTTGTTTTAGTTTCAGGCCGACAGAATGACTAAACGCTTCACAGTACAATTAACAATTTTAAATGGTGTTTTTACATTTACTGACATTTGAAAAAAACAACAAGTCGCGTAAGGCGAAAATACAATATTTAGTCAAGTAGCTGTCGAACTCACAGAATGAAACTGAACGCAGCAAGACCGTATACTCGTAGCATCGTCACTCCACCGCCCGTGGCAAAGGCAGTGCCCGTGGAATTGACAAGAAGAGCGGGGTATTCGTTGCGCTGAGAAGGATAGCACGCTTTTCTGTACCTCTCTTCGCTTTAACTTTCTGAGCGTGTTTTTAATCCAAACATATCATATCTATATATTTTTGGAATCAGGAACCGACAAGGAATAAGATGAAAGTGTTTTTAAATTGATTTCGAAAAAAAAATTTTGATAATAATTTTTATATATTTAATTTTCAGAGCTTGTTTTTAATCCGAATATAACATATTTATATGTTTTTGGAATCAGCAAATGATGGAGAATAAGATAAACGTAAATTTGGATCGTTTTATACATTTTTATTTTTTTTTACAATTTTCAGATTTTTAATGACCAAAGTCATTAATTTGTTTATTTGTTGCTTAACGTCCAGCCGACTACGCAGAGCCATATCAGGACGAGGAAGGGGGGAAGAAGGGGGCCACTTGTCAAGCGATTCCTGTTTACAAATGCACTAACCCATTACTTGTGTCCCAGCAGGCTTTAGTAAAACTAAATTAATACCTACTGGAAGATTACCAGTTTCCAGTATGTTAAAATAGGCTTAACCTATCTACTGCTGGACTTACATCAGAACACTAACAGATTAAACTATACATGAATCGCGAGACAAGCGGCAAGAGAAGAGATTTTTGGAAAAAATACAGGTGAATGAGCAAGAAGGCAGAAAAAAGAAAAGAATTCATGAAGAAAGAGAGAGCATGACAGGAAAGAGGAACCAAAAATCTACCTAACAGCAAACTAGAAAGCTCCTGCGGTTCCAAAAACAGGAGGGGCCTTTAATTTCATAACCGCAGTGCCCCACTGCGGGAAGTCATTAATTAATTTTTAAGCCACAACGCTGAAATGCAATACCGAACCCCGGGCTTCGTCGAAGATTACTTGACCAAAATTTCAACCAATTTGGTTGAAAAATGAGGGCGTGACAGTGCCGCCTCAACTTTCACGAAAAGCCGGATATGACGTCATCAAAGACATTTATCAAAAAAATGAAAAAAACGTTCGGGGATTTCATACCCAGGAACTCTCATGCCAAATTTCATAAAGATCGGTCCAGTAGTTTAGTCTGAATCGCTCTACACACACACACACACACACATACACACACACACGCACGCACACACACACACACGCACGCACATACACCACGACCCTCGTTTCGATTCCCCCTCGATGTTAAAATATTTAGTCAAAACTTGACTAAATATAAAAAGGGTAAAAATCAATACAATACTACCAAAAAATGGTGCCCAGAAAGAATTTAAAGGAGCTACAGAGTAAGGCTTAATTTCCAATCACCCTTACAAAAAAGTCACCAAAAGCACAAAATCAGAGTTCGTACAGTTTTTTTGTTCTAAAATTCAAGGACTTTTCAAGGACTTTCATGACCTTCTGAAGATAAAAACAAGAGGCGAAGCCTTCACGGCTCACGTAAGAAATCGACAAACAGTAACACAAACTCAATCACTCCGTCACACATACACACACACAGTAAGCATAACTGACGGTGCAAGAGTGCGAGACACTAGATCTAGATCTGTCTGTCTGTAGCCTACTTACGGGGACACGACTGCCAGATGGCCAGATCGACACTGAGCTTTCGACAGCGCTTCCTCGCGCAAACACTGGAAACACGCTGTGCAGATTAACCTGTAGGAAATCTCCTTTGGTATCTTCTTTATCTATTTTTCTGGAGCTACGAAACCGAACAATGTGAAATCATGAGTCATCTTCTCCGAATCGGCGAACTGCAGCTCGGTGATAACTGTATCTATACCACAATCCTTCACGCGATCTGACCTAACCTTGACCCCTGACCTGGTCTACATACCACACACGACACAAACCAGTCAGCTGTTTTTACCCCCCCCCCCCCCCCCCCACCACCCGTTTTCTTTGGATACACACTTTAACTACATACGTGCCGACGAAATGTTGATCATTGCTTCAATACTTTGAAGCTGTTGCTTGAATAATAACCAAGTAAAATTAGTATTTCGGTGTTCAGTCAAATGTTAAAGTTTCTACCACAGACATACATACATACATACATACATACATACATACATACATACATACATACATACGCACGCACGCACAGACAGACAAAAGTTAGCATCGCATAGGCTACACTTACGTGAGCCAACAAGTCGCGTAAGGCGAAAATACAACATTTAGTCAAGCTGTCGAACTCACAGAATGAAACTGAACGCAATGCAATTGTTCAGCAAGACTGTATACTCGTAGCATCGTCAGTCCACCGCTCGTGGCAAAGGCAGTGAAACTGACAAGAAGAGCGGGGTACAGTAAAACCTGTCTCTAACGGACACCCTTGGGGAATGGTAATAGTGTCCCTATTAGACAGGTGTCCCTTCTTCACAGGTGGAGGGGCCGGGGCAATATTTTACAAAGAGCACGTAAAATGAACAAGACACTTTTTGTCAGTCCTGTAGTATGTATTTATTGGATTGAACATGAGACTCACTGAACATGTGAGTAAACAAATGATACATGTAGCAAACAACAACAACAACAACATCCCCCCCACCTTAGCACCTACCCCGTTCCCTACACACACTGTGCATTCAAACTTACGCAAGTCGGACGTCGCAAAGCTAAAAATAGCTGACTCTTCATCAGTCATTCAACGGGAAATTCCGCAGTGTGTCTCGACCAACTAACTATTGTTTCCTTCGAACGATTGCTTACAAAGAGAGAGAGATCGAGAGAGAGATTAGTAGGAGGGGGGAAGGGGGGAGTGGTAAATGATAAATGGTTGCATTTTCTTCCCTGTATAAGTGGTCCACTGACAGGCAGATTCTTCGATCTTGCAGTACAAAACCACTCCCATACCACGTTGTTCAGGTCTTCATATTGCGTTTTCCGACGTTTCACAGTTTTTTGGTCGATTCGCGCACCTGACTCCCACTCCTTCATCACGTCTTCTTTTTCCGATTTGATCCTCGCGATCTGTGTTTTACCACATCCCATCTCCTTCGCCACATCTCGGCATAATTGGCCGCTATCTAGTTTTTTCAAGGCAGCGACACGCTGCTCTAAAGTCAACGCTTTTCTTTTTCCTGCTGGAGATTCCATTTTCAAACACAGTAGTCTACTGTTGCTTTTGGTTGTGACTGTATCCACAATGCGGAAAAGCGAAAGTGAGCGAAGCGAAAGTGAGTGAGCGAAAGTGGGTCTCCATCTAAACAAGCCACTGATTGGTCAGAAAAGGGACAGGACAACCAATCAACAACCATTTGTGCTACGGCTACGGCTGCCGAGCACTGACTGCATAACAGTCGAGTTTTCGAAGTTGCGTTTTTATGTACGTTGTGTCCGTTTGTGACAGTGTTTACACTTCCTACGGTCCGAAAAATCGTGTCCGCGTCCGTAAGTGGCAGGTGTCCGCCCGTTAAAGGTTAGTTATTGTTGAAATCGTGTTCGTGCCATGATAAACTGTCCGTATGTAGCAGGTGGCCGTTACAACAAGGGTCCGCTAGACTCAGGTTTTACTGTAGTAGTTGTGCTGAGAAGGATAGCACGCTTTTCTGTACCTCTCTTCGTTTTAACTTTCTGAGCGTGTTTTTAATCCAAACATATCATATCTATATGTTTTTGGAATCAGGAACCGACAAGGAATAAGATGAAAGTGTTTTTAAATTGATTTCGAAAATTTAATTTTAATCATAATTTTTATATTTTTAATTTTCAGAGTTTGTTTTTAATCCAAATATAACATATTTATATGTTTTTGGAATCAGAAAATGATGAAGAATAAGATGAACGTAAATTTGGATCGTTTTATAAAAAAATTTTTTTTTTACAATTTTTAGATTTTTAATGACCAAGGTCATTGATTAATTTTTAAGCCACCAAGCTGAAATGCAATACCGATGTCCGGCCTTCGTCGAAGATTGCTTGGCCAAAATTTCAATCAATTTTATTGAAAAATGAGGGTGTTACAGTGCCTTTCAAGGATCTTGCCAATTGTTTAAGCACTTTCAAGGCCTTGAAACTGACCCCTCAAAATTCAAGCACTTTTAAGGATTTCAAGCACCTGTACGAACCCTGCAAAATACACAGACTCTTTGTGGAACCGCCTAAACAAACAAAAATCGCTGGTCTTAAAGGCAAAAAAAAGTGAGGGGTGGTGTTAAATATGGGGTTCCACTGTATTGTCGTCACTGCCAAGACAAGATAAACCACAATCAAACCTTTAGCACACTGTCCCATGTCAGCTGCCCCCTTCCTCTTCTATCTTCACCGTGCTGTGTCAAAGCATGGCAAACTGATGGTTTTGAAAGTAATCTTGTCAAGTTTTCACCAGCTTTCTGCAAGCAGAAGAGCACACATGCATACCAGTTTCATCTCATGGCTTCAAACAAACAAACAGCACAAAAATAACCAAACAAAACCAGCCTAGCTAACGTCAAAATGGGGGAGGGGGGGTACACAAAAAAGTCTGTGAACTCATGTACACACATATATATATATCCAGAACCTACAAGAGAAAGAAAACATGTTATTAGCCCAAAAAATGCGTAGGTTCCTTATATTTTCTGCTACCATTACACTTATTTTTGGCGCAATTTTCTGCTACAGCTAGAGTGAAGGGAACACAAAATATATACCTTTCGACCTGTGATTTTATCAGTATCAAATCCCCGCAATACAGCTGCTAGGTCAGACAAGTTATCCATGATCTGAAAATAAACAAATTTATTTGAACAAAATGACAGAAACCATTTGCAATTTGTACAATTTTCCAATTCATGCTGTAAATGCCAAGACTAAAGGGTATTCCTTGGTGTGTGATTATGGTCATTGTAAATGTAATGACCTCAAATGATCTCAAAAGTTCAGCACTTTTAAGCAATACTTCAACTTTCAAGCAATCACAAACAAATCCACAGGGACTTCTAAAGCCTGCAAAAGTGGTGTCCAAAATGGGGTGTATCCTTCCATGTGGTCAAATGCAGCATTAAAGATGATGCCCCATCAATACTTCCTTTAGTTCCACCAACAACCAGAATGAACAAAAGTATTCACATCCATATGTTGCCCATATATATCAAGAAAATTGCTGATTGACGGCTACCCTGACTGGGATAGTTAACAGGAGGACAGCTGTGCTTTCAATTCTCTAAAAGTTGTGTACAAAATAGTCCATTACTCAAAGGAAAGTGAAGTGTACTGTGTACTCTCTCTTACTGCCCTCGATCATCTCAGGCTAATGGCTTCATTTATGAAATCATCCCATTTTAGATATAATTTACACGGTAAACCTAATAACTTTTAAACATATACGTGGGTCCGCCATGATCTGTTCAATCTGTAAAGTCTATCAAGAAAATGAACATCAGCTCTAGGCGGCACGATCCTCCTGCAAATAGATCTTGTATCAACAACGTTTTTACAAAATAAATATATAAAATGTATGTAAAAATACGGCATCAAGAAAGAGCATAGGCTAACAAACCTTACCAAGTACGACTTTTAATTTCACTAAAACTCAACCGGCATGCCATCCAGTCGACACCAAGAAAACAAAAAGCAAAGAAAACTTGCATGCTGCGTACTTTCTGTTCTTACTCAGTTACTGTTAAATCCTTCCCACAGGATGCAGACGCCATCATTTCGCGGACTTTCGGTATGAAAGTAAGAGTTATATCCCTTGCGGGAGGATTTTTTTTAATGCCATTTAACGGGGTTTATTTCCTTATCACTATTTATTTCAAGATTATAAATGCATTCTTTTGGACTTATCATTTAAATTTGGCGAAGAATAATGTCCCGTATGGTCCCAGTTCACGTTCGGTTGCAACATAGATTGCGCATGCGTGACCACCATTGGTTCCTGGCAACAAACACCGCTACAAGTTTGGGCAGAAGTGAGGAGGTTTTGACAACATCCATCAAAGACAATGACTTCTTACCGGGTGAGTTTTTGGATGAAAAGTACTAGTCATTGTGTCAGCTTATGTGCGCTTTGCGTACCGTGGCCAATATGGCTGTGTACTTACATGTATGGACGGAAGCTGTTTTTTACAGGAAATGTTTGAGTCATTTTGTCAAGATCCTCTTCAGCCCTTCTCATTTTCCGCTTCCTCTGGGATCACAGGTTTCTGCTTCCAGTACCTCTGAGTCTGATATTTAACTAGATATCACAAAATGGTCGTCATAAAGTTTTGGTTGTGTGCATAGTTAAATTCCGAAGTATTTCAACTATTGTACTACATGCAGGTAGCAGAATGTGGTAACAAAAATAAGTAATACAATATTTTGAGCCTTATCATGTTCATGGACTCATACATATTGTAGAATGGACTGGTCCTTGCACTTGGATGGGGGGCATCTGTCTTATTACATTTGAAGAAAATCAGAGGAGTTACTTCACTGAATTCATGTGTTGGCGCACATGCATGTGCGTACACATGTGTATATATATTAATTATTATTAATCTGTACAATGTAACCTTCTTATGTGAAACCAGATATTATCACTTTTATGGTATTATCTGTGCAACGAAATCACAAAAGTTGCATGAATGTCAAGATATATTGTCAATTTTCAGGCTGCTGATTCCAAGAGGGAAGAATTTAGGAAGTATCTGGAGAAAGCTGGTGTCTTAGACGCGCTAACCAAAGGTGAACATTTTGTGTGTGTGTCTGTTATCTATTTAGTAGTTATATATATATATAGCATGGGAACTGGTTGCAGGAGGCCATTTATGTGATACAGTTTTATTGTGCATGTGAGCAAGCAAGAAAAATACATGAAAAATAGATATCTTATCAGACTTATGGTAAGGCTGTGTACTGTTCAGTCAACATAGAGAATTCTACATGGCTTGCTGTGCTATACCAGATTTACACAAGTTGCTTTTAACATTTAGTCAGGTTTTGACTAAATGTTTTAACATGGACGGGTAATCGAGACAGTGGTGGTGGTGGTGTGTGTATGTATGTATGTATGTGTGTTATGCATGGTCGATTGTTCCATTTGTCGTGTTTCCGTTCCATGATAGTCTTGTGTTTATAAAAGTGGTATGTGCATGTCACTCTTTTCTAAGCTATATTCGCTGATTATATTGACTATCACATTGTTTCATCAGTGAATAAAATCCTCTGAAATGTGTGTGTGTGTAGAGCGATTCAGAGAAAACTACTGGACCGATCTTCATGAGAGTTTCTGGGTACGATATCCCCAGACAATTTTTTCATGTTTTGAGTCACTTGAGAAAAAGTGACTCTATGTAATCGGTCAGTGTTAGTCTGTCCGGCCGGCCGTCCGGCCAGCCGGCCGGCCGGCCGGCCGTAGACACCACCTTAACGTTGGACTTTTCTCGGAAACTATCAAAGCGATCGGGCTCATATTTTGTTTAGTCGTGACCTCCAATGACCTCTACACTTTAACGATGGTTTCGTTGACCTTTGACCTTTTTCAAGGTCACAGGTCAGCGTCAAAGGAAAAATTAGACATTTTATATCTTTGACAAAGTTCATCGGATGTGATTGAAACTTTGTAGGATTATTCTTTACATCAAAGTATTTACATCTGTAGCCTTTTACGAACGTTATCAGAAAAACAAGGGAGATAACTAGCCTTTTCTGTTCGGCAACACACAACTTAACGTTGGGCTTTTCTCGGAAACTATAAAAGTGACCGGGCTCAAATTTTATGTGAACGTGACTCATTGTGTTGTGAATAGCAATTTCTTCCTGTCCATCTGATGCCTCATATAATATTCAGAACTGCGAAAGTGACTCGATCGAGCGTTTGCTCTTCTTGTTTCAATAAATGTCTGGTGACATCATATCCGGCTTTTTGTGATAGTTGAGGCAGCACTGTCATGCCCTCATGTTTCAATCAAATTGACAATGGGATTGAATTTTGAGCTAAGCAGCATAAAAAAAATGTTAATTAGTTTGCTCATTAAAGTTGTCATTAAAATCGAATTTTCACTAACAGATTTAAAAATGATTGTATGGTATTCCTCAGGAATTCAAAAATATATACATATGTCATGTTTACTCTAAAATGTGCTCAGAATTAGAGAAAATAGGTTACGTAAGTACTGCGTTCGCATGCTACGCAGAGACGAGCATGACCCGTCTCAGCCTTTGGGTGTAGTTTGTCGAGACTATCCTAATCTCGGCGATGACTGTTTTTTGGTGTTAATCTGTTATTTTGATGCCAACACCTTGACTAAATGTTTTTATATTGCTTCAGTTCATACGACTTGTTTTTATATTTGAAAAAGCAACTAGTGCAAATCTGGTACAACACAGCAAGCCATGTAGTATTCTGTTTATCCTACATGTACTGTAATTGCGTGGCTTCAGCTCCAAACATCCCTGAGTCTACACATCCACATAGAAGACACTTCTTATGGAACCTCGATCTCTTCCAAAGCCTCGTGCAATCGTTGATGTCAAAGCAAAGAGACGTCACTCTAGAAAGTATAGCGTGATGTGTTAGTTCTAAAATTTCTTCCAAGGAAAACAGCAAGCGCAAAAGTCTTTCCAGAATGAAATTTGTCTCTGCGGCTTTTGGAATGAGGAGCAGTGAAAAATCAGGTCCCTGCCAGACTAGTTTGGCACGACCTCATTTACATGATTTCATCACGTGTGAATTGAACGATTTGTTATCTCATGGGTGGTTTTCACATGTAGGATAAAAATACATGGTATACATTAAATTCTTGCAAGTGAGTTTTTGCTTTTAGACATTAACCGGGTAGAACATTTAAATAAAAAGAAAACGCACCAGTAACCAGGTTAGGTACTTTTATATCAATATTTCGGCATGTAACTGCCTTCTTAGGGTAGGTATTGATTCAGAAGTTTTGAATTTGTCACATAAGACAAGTTTGGAAAGCACAGGCACTAAGTTTCACATGTACTTTAGCAATTTTTAAATTAATCGTGTCTGTGTATGATTTTAAAGGTCCTTGTCTACATTTTTATACCAAAATCGCCATTTGACCATTAAAATGCAGAGTCTATTATCTACAAATATCAACAATACACCCCCTTTCGATCAGGAAAGACGAAGCCAGTGTAGCCGTTTGAAAATTCATTGTAGTATTCCAGCGAAGTACTCATAGTAGGATATCCTTATTTGGAAAATGCCAAGCGCAAAACTCCTCTCAAATCCCGTGCATTTCGTGCGTTTAAAAAAAAGCGTGGACAGCGCTCCAGTGTCAAACTGTTGCTGCACTTGTTTGGGCGTGGCTATAAGCATAGTGACATGAATTTGATTGGTCAGTATTTTTAGGCAAAGCACATGTTCTCAGGAAACAGAAAACAAAATATTGGAAGCGTGAGTCACGCTACCCAAAAATAAAATCTTTTTTTACATATATTTTTTTTTCTATAACTTTTTTCCCCATATAGTTCATTCATCATCTGACAACTTTTTAGCAAAATCTAACCATAAGATTATTGAAAAAAAGCAAAAATGTAGATGACCACCTTTAATGTATTCATTATCTAATATCCGTTGATTGTATGGCTGAGAAACAGAGTAAACGTATATTGGATGCTTTTAAGTAATTGTCCTTTCAGTGCAGAATAAATTACATATTCTTACCCAATTCTCATAAATGCATTGACTTTGATCTCACATGCTAGATGTCGAAAAACTATTCAAATTACCTGCCCTTGTAGGGTGGTAACCAAGCTAAAAATAAAAAAGACGCCATAGCCGTTGCTATGGCCTGACCCAGCCTGGTTACCCACAATACCCCGCGCGCCATGTGGGCGGCAGCATCCTGAAGAATCATTTTCGACTACTCACGGTCGGAGGTGTTTGGATTTACTACTTTCGCGGCCTTCTCTTACTGGCCTGTCTGTTGGACTAGCTGGTTTCTTGAGGGCCTTACCTGTTCGCCGTTTTGGTGAGACCTTTCCTTTTTGACTCACATGCGAAGCAAAAGTGAGTCTATGTACTCACCCGAGTCGTCCGTCCGTCCGTCCGGAAAACTTTAACGTTGGATTTTCTTGGACACTATTCAGTCTATCAACACCTGATGTGGCCTGATGGTGTATGGTTACAAGATCTCAAAAAACATGTGCGGCAACTTGACCTCACTTCAAGTTCAAGGTCACAGGGACCGTAATTGTTGTCTTAAAAACGACCATTTTTCACATTTTCGCATTTTCTCTGAAGTTTTTGAGATTTAATACCTCACCTATATATGATATATAGGCCAAAGTAAGCCCCATCTTTTGATACCAGTTTGGTTTACCTTGCTTCAAGGTCAAGGTCACAGGAGCTCTTCAAAGTTGGATTGTATACATATTTTGAAGTGACCTTGACCCTGAACTATGGAAGATAACTGTTTCAAACTTAAAAATTATGTGGGGCACATGTTATGCTTTCATCATGAGACACATTTGGTCACATATGATCAAGGTCAAGGTCACTTTGACCCTTATGAAATGTGACCAAAATAAGGTAGTGAACCACTAAAAGTGACCATATCTCATGGTAGAAAGAGCCAATAAGCACCATTGTACTTCCTATGTCTTGAATTAACAGCTTTGTGTTGCATGACCTTGGATGACCTTGACCTTGGGTCAAGGTCACATGTATTTTGGTAGGAAAAATGTGTAAAGCAGTTCTTAGTGTATGATGTCATTGCTAGGTTTAGTTATTTGACCTTGACCCTGAAGGTCAAGGTCATGTAAAGGTCAAGGTCAAGCATGTGAGTCGTATGGGCTTTGCCCTTCTTGTTTGGTTTTGTAATTGTATTTTTTGCTTGCTTTAACAGACACGTGCAGATATTTTTTCTGGGTGACTGTTTGTTGACTTAGTCAAGCCATTATGGCCGATAGCAAGCTCAGTGCAAGGCAGGAAGGCGACTTGGCTCTTGGCCCTGTAAGAAAGGGTAAAGGTAAAGGAAAGTCAAATTGACCCTTTCAAGATGGATGGCGACTCTCATAAGGCAGGCCTATGAGTGGTGGCTTGGTGAGAGGGGGGGGGGGGGGCGGTCAGTCCTCCCTCTGGCTTCGGAACGGGTTCATGAATCCAGAGCCTGGGCGTCGTCCTTGGCGGTGTTGCGTTCAGGACTGTCCCCACCGTCGTCTTGATGAAGTGATGCAAACTGCCTATTGGAGGTCGGATGACGTGTTCATCAACTTTTACCTCCGGAATATTGCCTGCATGCGGCTGGATGGTGCTAACGCATTGCCATCTTTAGTCGCGGCAGGACAAGTTCTTTCTAGGACATAAGTAAGTTCCCTCCACCTTTAGGGGGAATCTGCATTTATGAGAATTGGGTAAGAATATGTAATTTAATCAAAAATTTCAAAAGTAAATTTTCATTTGATTTCTTCTTCTTCTTCTTCTGCGTTCGATGTTTTCATTTGATTAATATACTTACCCAATTCTCATAGTTAATACCCTCCCATCCATCCCCGCTACTTAATTGTCCGGTTTTTTTTTAGTCTCGAATGATTCTTCAGGATGCTGCCGCCCACGTGGCGCGCGGGGTATTGTGGGTAACCAGGCTGGGTCAGGCCATAGCAACGGCTATGGCGTCTTTTTTTTTAGCTTGGTTACCACCCTACAAGGGCAGGTAATTTGAGTAGTTTTTCGACATCTAGCATGTGAGATCAAAGTCAATGCATTTATGAGAATTGGGTAAGTATATTAATCAAATAAACATTT
This sequence comes from Littorina saxatilis, assembly GCF_037325665.1. Classification (NCBI taxonomy): domain Eukaryota; kingdom Metazoa; phylum Mollusca; class Gastropoda; order Littorinimorpha; family Littorinidae; genus Littorina; species Littorina saxatilis. Next base: position 41,283,077 of record NC_090247.1, on the reverse strand, counting down.
ACTTTTGAAATTTTCGATTTCCTTGCGGTTGCTTTAAAAAATATGTTTTTTCATTTCAGTGCTGGTTGGACTGTATGAAGAGCCAGAAAAGCCAAACAATGCATTGGAGTATCCTTTTATAGATATATGCCAGCATTTATTCACGAAAAATCAGACTCCTTATGTACTATTGTGAAATCAAATAATTATTATAATCCTAAGTTCTTTGCATTTTGCAGCCACCGCCAACCTCGTAGCAGTGATTGCACAGCCATTTTCAAAACTGAGATTGGTTCAGCATAACTCTAACGTACCATTATTATCTATATTGAACCATCACTGATGTCTGACTGATGGCTCTGGGTGACTCAGGCACGCACACTACCATTGACTGCCCTATATTTCTTTTGTTCTTGATGTCACAACCAAGTGACTAGGTTTTCTTCAAAGTCACAATAGCAGAAACATGCATATCACCACAGAGTAAGTGTTCTGTTTCTTTCTGTAACGTTGTTGGTGCATGTGTACTCTTCTTTAGTCATACACAAGACGTTCAATATGGTGCAGGGGTCAAAGTTGAAGCAAAAAAGTTGTATTCCTGAAAATATAGTATTCCATGTTTCGTTTTTAAGTTATGGCAAACTGTTATTGGGAACTGATTTGAGGGATTACATGAAACCTTAACTAGTGAACAGCTTCCTTCGTCAGCACCTTGGTGCCTCTGGCCCTGACACAGCTGATGTTGAAGCGCTGAAGCTGGAGGTCACAGAACTCAGGCAAAAATGTGAGCAGCTACAGGAAGAGAACAACGATCTCAAGGCAAAGGTCTGTATTGTAGCTAAGATGACCCAGTACTTTAGATAGTTACTTTTTGTTACTAATAAAATCTGCTGCCCTACATGCCAACTGGCATAACGGGCAGTAAGTACTAATAAAACCAGCATTTTTTTAAGGTTATGCTGCCAGTATTCTGTTTTGCTTTGAACCTTCTATAAATGAAATAGATAACCTGAAGTAGCAAAATGCAGAAGATAATGACTTTTCTTGGCAGAAGAACAACAGGTATGTCTACTACCCCCCTTTGTTACCTTAACTGACTTAAATAAAATCATTACAAAAACTGAGCTGTGTGGTAAATGGGTGGATTATTTCCCCAAAGTAAGTCTCCTGGCAGAGTACATGTAACTAAAGTAGGAACATGTGTCTAACAGATGTGTCATTTTAGCTGAATATTGCAGGTGCAGCAATATGAGCCCCAAGCAGAACCTGAAGTGCCAGAGAACTAGTGCAACTTTCCTGACCTACAGATCACGTCACTGAACATTACTTCATCATTTACGTTCAGCATTCATCAGGATGGTCAACACACCACCACAGACAGCCTTTTGTTCCTGATGCACATCAGTTATCAGTTGGGATTGTGCAGGATTTATGAAAGTTATCAGTCGTAGCCAAGCAGGATTTTGGAATGTTATCAGTTGGAACCACAAAGAACTTTTAAAATATGGAAAATAAAGGAAGGATTGTGTGTTCTCTTTTCTCTCTGAAGTATGAGAATAGTATTTTATTTTGTTTTGATGCCCAGGTTGGCAGTGATTTAGCTATTTGAGTTCTCTTTCAACCAGCAGGTGCCTGGAAAATGTGATACAGTATAATCTAGTTTTTATTTATTTCAGACAGTTTTCTTTAAATTGTAAAAAATTGTCTTTCTTTTTGTTTAATGTGATTCATTGTTCTCTTGACAGATTCAGAGGCAAGCTTTTAGGATTGAGGAGAAGAAAATATTTAAAATAAAACGATTCTTCAGTTTTCTCAACCACTTTATTTCATTTGTTGATGTTTACTTTGAAGTAGAGGTCCAGAATTTTGCTTTGCTTGTGAGTTTTTGTTTGTTTGTTTGTTCATTTTGTTTGTTCATTTTGTTTTGTTCTCAAAGTTAGATCTGTATTCTTTTATGCGAGCTCTATTTGATAGTATGAATGTTGGTGCATTTCTGGGTATGTGGAATGTGTGAAAATCTTTGTAATTTTGCATTTGTTCATTTGAAATTAGTCGAACAAAGGTCTGCAAGATCAGACGTACGACTTAACTGCATAAGAAACTTTTGAGAGCCTTTCACTGGAATAGTACATTTGTTGCATTCTGTAAGATTATTTGAAATTTATGAAACATTGGATTGCAAGTGTAAGCTTGCTGCATAAAAACTTTGTGTGAGCCTGTCTTAGAAGTGTACAATTGTTGCATTTCACCAAGTGGGACATGCCATCATGGCTCCCATTCTATACCATGACATATCTATGGTTGAAAATATTTGGTCATAATCTTTGGCTTACTGCTTTTGAGTCCTTGTTTGTTTGTGTGGAATGTTTTCTCTTCACCATGTGTTTGTCAAAAGGAAGCAGGATTCTGCTTGTGAACTGTTGTGATCAATAAATAAGAAAACATTTAATGCAGTGTCTCACCTTGGCTCAAGTTTTGTGTTGTCCACTGTGTGTAGCTCTTACATGCTGCAACTTGTTCATGCTTCCACGTTAAATTGTGCTCACACACAGTTCAGAATCCCAAACACACGTCAACTCGCATTCACAGGTCGGTCTTTTCATTCCATATGATTCACCAAAATGATGCTCTCCACAAACAGTACGCTCTTGTCTAATGCAAGTTTATTTCAAAAATCAAAAGTGGGAAAATAAGAATAAAACTAGCGTGTACTTGACGGTAAATGTATGAAGCAACTTTCATACCGTAGGGGCAGAGTTTGTTTGTTTGTTTATTTGTTGCTTAACGTCCAGCCGACTACGCAGAGCCATATCAGGACGAGGAAGGGGGGGATGAAGGGGGCCACTCGTCAAGCGATTCCTGTTTACAAATGCACTAACCCATTACTTGTGTCCCAGCAGGCTTTAGTAAAACTAAATTAATACCTACTGGAAGATTACCAGTTTCCAGTATGTTAAAATAGGCTTAACCTATCTACTGCTGGACTTACATCAGAACACTAACAGATTAAACTATACATGAATCGCGAGACAAGCGGCAAGAGAAGAGATTTTTGGAAAAAATACAGGTGAATGAGCAAGAAGGCAGAAAAAAGAAAAGAATTCATGAAGAAAAAGAGAGCATGACAGGAAAGAGGAACCAAAAATCTACCTAACAGCAAACTAGAAAGCTCCTGCGGTTCCAAAAACAGGAGGGGCCTTTAATTTCATAACCGCAGTGCCCCACTGCGGGAGTAGGGGCAGAGATCACATATCAAGAGCTGCCTGCCACAAAGTTAACCCTCTCAATATTACATGTATTCAAGCAGGAAATGCATCTCTGGCAGGCAACTAACTGTTGAATTTCTGACATCCTTTTCCCTTACCCATCTCGCCCCCTCCCTCCCCTCCCCTCTCCCCAGCGTACACCACCAAACTGTACTCTAACATTGAATGAGTGAGGATCATTATGACTCATACACACTTTGATGGCAGGCCCAGAAACATGTTCTGGAGATGATTAATAGTTCTTCATTGCACAGCCAGGTTTCTGTGTTGTTCGCAAGTTAAGTTATATGAAGTCTTATATCGCGCACGTATCTCCAGACTCGGACTCAAGGTGCAGGGATCTATTTATGCCGTGTGAGATGGAATTTTTTACACAATACATCACGCATTCACATCGACCAGCAGATCGCAGCCATTTCGGCGCATATCCTACTTTTCACGGCCTATTATTCCAAGTCACACGGGTATTTTGGTGGACATTTTTATCTATGCCTATACAATTTTGCCAGGAAAGACCCTTTTGTCAATCGTGGGATCTTTAATGTGCACACCCCAATGTAGTGTACACGAAGGGACCTCGGTTTTTCGTCTCATCCGAAAGACAAGTTGTCGCTGACAAATTCATTTTACACACAGGCTAAGCCAAACTTCTTTGAGTGCACACGTAACACATCTGTTAACAATAATTCTAACTAAATCCTTGTTCTGTTTTGTTTTTTTAACGAAATGAATATTACCTGTTTGTACCATAGCTACATGTGAATGTAATGTTTATTCCTAACTTCTGGTCTTTCGTAGACTAACAGCAGTATTGTTCCCAGCCTCACAGGTCAGAAGATCAGTTGGGCCTTGGTTAAAAAAATGTAAAGATCCAAATGTCCTGGCGTTGTCCACTTAGTAGGAAAACTGATAGCCAGAAGACCTTGCACATGTCAAAAGTATCGTACGGTAGGCCAGGCAGAGGTGTCAGATTTAACAAAAAGTATGTGTCAATGACCAAAGACCGAGGCCTGGGAACAACACTGTGACAGTTGATGTAATATACTTGAAAGTCAGACTGGGACCAGTCTAATCTCCAAAATATTCTGATCAATGCATTTGCTCTTTAAACTTACTTTTCTTGAATAGGCTTATCAACAACTTCCCTACTAATAAAATAAACACTATGCTCAAAACAACAAAACTTAACAAGTCCTTCAAATTTTAAAACCAGTTTCTGTCTCCGACTTTTCTTCGATCAACAGATGAAGGCAGAAGTCACACAGTCCATCCTCATGCTCAAATGAATGAAAACGGAGGGATCATGGAATATTTTGTACCGTACACACTTATTCACAGATGAGACTGTCGCTGCCACTAAGACTTGATAGCCTTCTCAGCTTGCCGCCGTTTCACGTCAAAGTTGTAGACTCTTGCCATGTCTTGTACAGAGTTAAGGAAACAAACAATGCAAATAGCAAGATAATGCAGCAATGCTGATACAGGTAGCTTTTTGTCTGCATCTAGAGGTAGCTGCTACGCAGGACAGAATCAGAGACATTGAGTAACTAAGTACAAAAGTCAACTTCCTTTACAGGTACAAAAATCAAAACACACATTTTCTGTTAATACGACAGGCTTCTTCAACCACAATCAATATATAAGCCAGAAACGAACACACACACACAACAAACAAAACGAGGACAGAAAGCATGGAAGGCCAATACATGTACCACCATATATTATAGAATACAGAGTATCCTTTCTCACCTGGAGCAGAGGGGAAAATGACAGTCAAACAGCCTATTTCACAAAGGATACTGACTTCCAAGGTTGTCATCTGATCCCTTAGGAACCCAAGGTCTTCCTCGACTTGAGCCAGCGTGGTGATTGCTGCATTCAGGTTCTTCTGCAGGAGGTCCTGGGCATCGTCTAGTGTGTACTCCAGCATCACGTTAGCCTGAGCAAAAATAAAAGTATTAATGGCTAAGCATCTCTGATTCAACATAGCTAACAACCTTAGGGTTACCCCGCAGCCCTTGACTTGCTTAACAGCTTTATTCTTAACTAGCTGTACCCGTTTGCTATGTCCATACACGTTTTTAATGAATCCTTTCAAGTTTGCTTTTCCAAAAGTACCCTATGACACGACTGGAGTGGCAAAGAACATACTCTGAAATTCCCATCTCAGTCGGTGCAGCCGTTTCGGAGCCTTCAGTCATCATACAAACACACTCACACACAGAAACCAACTTTATATGGATTATGATGCTTAGAGTCTTAAATGAGGACAAACCCTGGAAGTTTAAGAGCATGTAAAATAAAGTTTGCATCTCTGAAACTAGTGAAAAGTATGCAAATGGAATGTCTAAATTTGCTTCAAAAACTACTGACCAGTTATTCGAGGGGGTGTTGTGAATTTTTCCTCCATCAAAAACACTAACCATATTTCATTTAAGTTCTGCTCAGGAGGAAAGTGCAGATAACTTGTTTTTCTATTATTAATTTGTAACTCTAACAACAATTTTGTTCTTCATAAACTGCTATATGATACAGTAAATTCCTTTCCCAAAGCATTTGCTTTGATGCATGTATTTTATTTTTTTTATTTACGAGGATTTATATCGCGCACGTATCTCACCACTCAAGGCGCATGTTACCTATTAATGCCGTGTGAGATGGAATTTTTTACACAATACATCACGCATTCACATCGGCCAGTAGATCGACTGCCTTTAGGCGCTGCATCCACCTTTCACGGCCTATTATTCCAGGTCACACGGGTATTTTGGTGGACATTTTTATCTACGCCTATACAATTTTGCCAGGAAAGACCCTTTTGTCAATCGTGGGATCTTTAACGTGCATACCCCAATGTAGTGTACACAAAGGGACCTCGGTTTATCGTCTCATCCGAAAGACTAGCACTTGAACTCACCACCTAGGTTAGGAAAGGGGAGAGAAAATTGCTAACGCCCTGACCCAGGGTCTAACTCGCAACCTCTCGCTTCCGAGCGCAAGTGCGTTACCACTCGGCCACCCAGACCCTATGTAGTTTAGAAAAGAGTGCTATCACTTGCTTTACTAGTACTGTAGTAGTTTGTAGCATTTTTTTCAACTTACCCCAAGCCACAGACACACTTTGTCTGTTGGAGGAATTTTTGCTTTTGCAAACAGGTGGTCAGACAACAGAAATCTGCTTTCTAGAGGGGCAGGGGATTCCTGAAAGCAGAAATTACAGGATCTCTTTAGTTCACACACATGCACTTCCATGAAAGGGATAGAACTATAAAAACTACACACAAGAGTAATCTAACTTGTTTCCCTGACTATTACAATAACACCGAGTGAGTGAGTGAGAGTGAGAGTGTGTGTGTGTGTGTATGTGTGTGTGTGTGTGTGTGTGTTAAACAATCAATCAACAATAATAACATTACATCTAACATACACAATAATTACAACAGGCAAAATAATCACTCTGTCACATACCATGATACATACATAATTCTTGCTAAAGTCTCTCCTGTACATCAACAAACACACACACACAATCACCAAAATTGAAAGCAAAAGCCATGAAAATAATTTCAAAAATTACACAAAAGTTTGCAAAATATCATTTTTACATAAAATTTTAGGCTGTAATTTTTTATAACGGATTCCATATTTACATGACACAGTTACATTTGGCATACCTTCTTGGACTGCAAATGTTTGACAATATCAAGAGAGGTACGAATATCTGGAATCTGACCCTTTAACCTGAAAAAGAGGGACAAAAGTAAATAAAAAGTTTAAAAGAAAAACGCAATGCCATGACAACAAAACATTACAATCAAGACACTACTGGGGAACTACCCTTTTAAGACCGCCGTTAAAATCAAAGTCTTAAAAAATAGGTTAGTTCACAGACATTATGAACAACCAAAAAAGGTCTTAACCCTTTGCCTCTCATACAGTAGGACACTGTCTTTTGTGCAGTTCCCATGAAATGGGAAGTTACCTGACCAATTTCAAACTTTATAACAAAAGCATGCAAAGTAAACATTGCAATTTTTTTGACAATTTTAGACTTCCCATGTAAAAGGCATTCCACTATAGTACAAACAGAATAATCTGCATTTCTATAATTCATTTCAAAAGTGAATAAATATCTGAATTCTTTTGTATCAAGATGAAATTCAAAAATAATTAAACACATATTTGCAGCAAATCACAACTGATGAAAGTAAACTTTAACATGTATTAAAAACAAACAAATCAACTTTTAGTATTATTATAGTGTTGTTCCCACCCTCAGAGGACAAAAGGTCAGTTGGACATGGATTGAAAATATGTATAGGTTCAAATTTCTTGGCTTTGTCCGCTTGGTAGGAAAATTGATGTCAGAAGACCTTCTACATGTCATTGTCAAAGCTAAAGGACGGTTGATGGACAAGTGGCCTGACCAAGGCGTCAGATTAAAACAGTATGCATCAATGACCGAAGGCTGAGTCTTTGAACAACACTGCATGAATCAATCATACCTTGTCTTCTTTGCATTTAGGTTGTATTCCATAAACTTGTATTTGCTGTGCAGTTCATCAAACCGCCGTAAAACTTGCTCTGCTGAGTCATTTTCAGGCTTTTTCATGAACTCATCGACTTCCTCCTGCAAAGAAAATTGCTCAGAAAATCAGCACAATCAAATTATATTTCATGTAATTACAGCACCAGAGATGAGTTGAAAATAAGAATCCATGGCAGAGTTCGAATTATCTGGAATTCCCGAAACCTCAATTGATTTCCAACAAAGCGATGCATTTCCGGAAACGAGCTGCCTTGTTCTAGAAATGGCAACCCTTAGACTGTCACAAAAAGCAGACCCTTTTCACAGGTTATGAATAATGTACATGTATGTATATATATGGAAAAAAACAAGGTCTTATTCTATAAAGGGTAAGTCTTAAATATGGTGTGTGTGTTGGGGGGGGGGGGGGGGGGGGGTTCAACAATTCTCTGACAATCACCTCATGCAGCTGTTGTCTCTATTTTGAACACAATGAATGTTTCCAGTGTAGATGTTAGTTTGCTACAACAGGCTGAACTGATCTTTCTTTTGAATCAACATTTTGTAACAATCAATCACATCAAAAGCGCGCATACTTGCATATTACGTATCAAGAGCCTGGAATCAGTGACAAGAGTCTACACTCAGTAAGGGAAAGTAATATTTTCTCTGCAGCCCAGAGAGACTGTGTGAGTGGAATCAATTAAGGCTGAGTAAAAATCATTACAATCGATAGTTACTACTACTAGTGAGAAGTTCTATCTAGATCTAATGGTTGGTAGCCTAGCTAGCTTGTTCTGGTACCTGAATAAACCACGTTGTCTTTTTACTCCCTCCCTCATTGATGTTTCCTTTTCTATTGCAATAATACTACAATCCTGTCTCTTGAAAAGTCATATATATTCATTATTGCCATGTATAGGTACGTCTCTCTCTAGCTCATCTGTTTCATTGAACACAAACCAGCAGAGTATCGAGATCTGTCATTTGAAGACCCGTACGGCAAATCAACGTCGCATGACTGTGGGATATGCTGTCCGTAAACATTGTCTTGGCTCTTTTTTGTTTGCACAACTGGTGACTATTTTTTGGGTCTGAATGGCTTAAGCAATTGTGCCTTTGCCCACCAGCACTCCACGTGACAGTCTGAGTCAAAAATCGCCAATGAATCAGGTACACTTTCTTTTGACTTACGACAAACCTTGATTGATTAATCGATAACAAAGTTACATCTGAACTGATGTAAAAGCATAGTGAAAAACAAAATCACATCTGAACCGAAGTAAGAAGGACAAAATAGCAAAAACCCTAATCCTCATGGGTCCTTATCAACTGCACCTCTAATAATTAATACATTTATCTTCCTTGTAGTTGTAGTTGTAAGGAAATTCCCCTCTCTGGACAGATCTATTAATAGATGAACCAACCATTTGTCACAAGACCTGTTCCGATTCAAAAACAAACCGAAAGATAACTAAAACTTGTCAGTCACGGACACGGATATACTTAGCTGAACTGATCAAGTGCCATGCAGAAACTGCGGTTTCTGGATTTCTACTGCTAGTGCTAAGTAGTAAGTACTGCAAATCATGTTGATTACAAACACACCACGACAAACAATCAAGAGCTCCCGAACAAGCTTATTTGCTGGAACCAAGCGATAGAATGGCACCCTCTGAATTGTTTCATGGCACTCTAGAACTTTCAACTGGTCAGACGCACTTACAAGAAATTTTGTTTGAGGAATGCCAGAGCTGTTCTCCACCACCTCGGTCGCCATGCTCGCCGGAAGTAATGCAAGTCTCACGAGAAGACGAGTCAAGATGGCGATGCTCGGGGTGAGTGGGCTCTTTAATAACAACCTTTTTCTCTCATAGTTTTAGTGCTGGTTTTCACACATACTTGTATATGACAGTATGAGCAAGAAGAAAAGATTTCAACAGCGGAAACGAATTATGGAGCAGCCTGTCGGCCCGATTCTTCTTCAGTACCTTTCGCATTGACCGTACTCTTGACACTGTGCGCTTTGTGTGTCTTTCTGTGTGGTTTCCTTTCCCCACTAGTCTATTGTGCAGTTACGCGAACTAGTGAATAAATGTTTCCTTAATCTACAGTAGTAGGACTCGGGGTCCATATTTCTTCGTGTCGCGTGCACAGTGAACACAATCAGTTTATTAAAAACAGCTGATGGATAGATACAATTGCAAGCACAATTATGACAATAATGCAAATGACTTGAATGCTATCAATGTAAGTTGTAACCAGTAGGAAGACAGTATCAACAGAAAACGAGATCTATCGAACTTGATGTTTTTGATATTGCAGCAACAAGGGCAGTGCAAGTTTGAGGACAAATGGCCTTCAATGCAGCCTACTGTGCTCAAACTCCTGCGACAAGAGCCAGTTACACGGGATCAGTGGCAAGATCTTTTCTGGTACAGCTTGCATTTTCACATTTATTTTTCATAACACACACACACACACACACACACACACACACACACACACACACACACACACACACACACACACACACACACACACACACACACTGACACACAATGGATATGATGGAGTTCCCAGTGCTGGTCACTCAGGTCAGTGTGCATATTAATTATTATGGGCACATGTGTCTTTGTACTTGTGTTTGTTTTATACCAGCTGATGGGGGAGAAGGAGTGTGAGTGTGTGTGTGTCATTCTGTCTTTCTGTCTGTTTCTTGTGTGTGTGTGTGTGCGTGTGTTTGTTTGTTTGTTTGTTTGTTTGTTTGCTTAACGCCCAGCCGACCATGAAGGGCCATATCAGGGCGGTGCTGCTTTGACATATATATCAATCAATCAATGAGTCTTACACACACACAAGACAGAAGTCGCAGCACAGGCTTCATGTCTCACCCAGTCACATTATTCTGACACCGGACCAACCACTCCTAGCACTAACTCCATAATGCCAGACGCCAGGCGGACCAGCCACTAGATTACCAATTTTAAAGTCTTAGGTATGACCCGGCCGGGGTTCGAACCCACGACCTCCCGATCACGGGGCTGACGCCTTACCACTAGGCCAACCGTGCCGGTTGTGTGTGTGTGTGAGAGATCCATGTCTATGGTCTTGAAATATATGAAACTAGATGATTACCCGCTTCGCCGGGAAGAAGTAGAGCCGAATACCAGGCTGCGCCTGTGACCTGGCTTTGCCGGGTGTACGCCGGCGAAGAAAGGAGATAAACGCGCAAAACACTGGAGACCTTCTAAAAATAGTAACGTGCAGTGACCTTCTAAAAATAGTAACGTAGTAACGGGAATATGGATTGACGCCACACGGAGGAAGGGAGATAATCGCGGCTGAAAACACTGGAGAAGATAAGGAAGAGTTACTGGTAGTGGATCCCGACCAAAAAAAACAAAATCGGTTTAGCGCGCACAGCGCTGCGCGCTGAGAGCACGTGTTGAAATATCTCATCGATGAGGTTGTGTCCGGGGTGTAGCTGAATACGGTGTCCAAATTTGAAAAAGATCCACTGAGAACTTTGGCCGTGCATCGCGAACAGACAGACAGACAGACAGACACTAGTCGTATATATATATAGATGGTAAAACGACTTCAGATTCCAGATGTGAAGGATGAATAAATAATAAGAAGAAAAAGAAGTAATGAGATTAACAAGTTGCGTCAAGCGATTTATAATATCAAAACAGTTAGTCATGCTGTTGGCCTGAAACAAAAATACCGACACTAAAAACCTGAGTTTAGTCACCGTTGAGACTACTAAAACTCAGCTAGCCATAACCTGTAAACCAAAACATGTCGAGCTGGTCTCGATGAAGTATGCCAACATAAGACCTAACCTGTACATTTGTGTATTCAGAAATTGATAAGGAAGACACTTCAAACAATTTTTAAACGTGTCAGTGAAAATTAAGATTTTAATGATTTTAATGACAACTGTTAATGAAGAAATAAAGTAATTAGTTAATGAACTTCTGAACTAAAATGCAATCCCAACATCTTGCCTGACCCAAAGAATGTTTAAGTTTCAATCAATTTGCTTTATAATTATATAAATAAAAAGGGGGTCATCACAGTGTGGCCTTACCTTTTGCAAAAAGCCGGATGTGACTTCTTTCCCGCAGTGGGGCACTGCGGTTATGAAATTAAAGGCCCCTCCTGTTTTTGGAACCGCAGGAGCTTTCTAGTTTGCTGTTAGGTAGATTTTTGGTTCCTCTTTCCTGTCATGCTCTCTTTTTCTTCATGAATTCTTTTCTTTTTTCTGCCTTCTTGCTCATTCACCTGTATTTTTTCCAAAAATCTCTTCTCTTGCCGCTTGTCTCGCGATTCATGTATAGTTTAATCTGTTAGTGTTCTGATGTAAGTCCAGCAGTAGATAGGTTAAGCCTATTTTAACATACTGGAAACTGGTAATCTTCCAGTAGGTATTAATTTAGTTTTACTAAAGCCTGCTGGGACACAAGTAATGGGTTAGTGCATTTGTAAACAGGAATCGCTTGACAAGTGGCCCCCTTCATCCCCCCCTTCCTCGTCCTGATATGGCTCTGCGTAGTCGGCTGGACGTTAAGCAACAAATAAACAAACAAACAAACAAACAAATGTGACTTCTTCAAAGACAGTTAGACAGCTGGTTCATGTTATTGTTACTGTTATCAAAGTCTTTTCAGCTAATTAACTAAACAAAATTTAAAAAAAGATGGTGGTTGCTTGGTTTATCTTGTTCATAAATCTGAAGTAGAAACTACAGTATCTCTGACCTATTTTTTTGTGACATTAGACAAAGAAGGTTTCCATTTGGCAATATCCCTGTTTACCATCGTAATCTCAAATGGTCACTCTTCTTTTAGAATGTGACATCTCTTCCATGGGGCTAATTCTAGAGTATGCCTTCCCTCCCTATGAGATTGATACTAACATTCTATACCTACTGTCACATTTCTTAACATTTCTAATTCTAGCAGATTGCTTTTGAATTGGGAATGTCCAAAAAGTGACAGTATGATTTCGATTTCTGCCAGTGCTGAATATATATATATACAATTGTCTCATTCTCAATAGTAGCAGGTTATTTATGGTTTGGAACATGTTCTGAAGCATAAGATTGTTTAGGCCTAAAAAAAATAGGTGTGGTTACGGTAACCCGACCTACCCTATTACATTTGTCACAAAAAAAACCAAAAAAAACCAAGAAAACGAGTGCAGAAAACGCAATGAAAACGAAAACGCCCGAGTCACACACTTATTTCCCTGTCAAGTAGGTTTAATTTGTACACATTAGAAAAAAAAGTTTAAAAAAAAAGTGATTGCCTACCTTCCTACCCTATTTTTTTTGGCTATGTTACCGTAAGGCGTAACCACACCTATTTTTTGTGTGTGGCCTTAAACAGTATAGATGTATATGAAGGTATCACGACTGTTCAGGTTATAATATATTATGATGTGTTGATTATGCATATATCATCACATGTTCTCATGCTTTCAGGGCTGTGCATTCAGTGTGCATGTGGGATGAGAAGGATGGTCCTCCCAAGATTTATGATGCCTTGCAGAGAGATATCCTGGAGTTCATCAAACAAGCCCAGAGTGTAAGCAATATTGTGGCACAGGGTTGATCGCAAAGTATGTGACGGGTCACACAATATCAAAGGTTCAAACTCATTGAATTGTTCCCAGCAGAGAAACTAAATTATTATTAACACATTTATGGTCAGTATGTGTGCAATGAGTGACTGTGTGACTTTCTCAGAATCACTCGTCTGTGACAGCAATCACATAAGACATCCATGCCATCAAGGATGGATTTACTTTTTTTTTGACAAGTGCACGATCAAACTTTAAGACCCCAAAAACGAAACTTCACTGAAATTTTCTTTGCTTTACTAAAGTTTAGAAAGAAACAGATTCACAGCTGTAAGGTTTTCTTGTGATGAATAATGTTTTTGTTGTTATTGTGGCATAAATAGCTATTGCTTTTTGATTACTGACAAAGCAGCAAGATCAGCTCTCAGGTTTTTCAGTGTTGTTTTTGCGCCCCTCAAGAAAATGAGCTCGAAGGTTTGAAGTGGCTTTTCTTTTTTCCAGAGAGTCTTGACACACAAGGATGAGTCTGCGTTGCTGAGAGCCTACATTGCTGAGTGGGGCAAGTTCTTCACCCAGTGCAACTACTTGCCCAAGCCCTTCAACCAGCTGGAGGCCAACCTTCTGGGCAAGCTGCACTCCAGCATGCCCAAAAAGACACAGTCAGGAGAGGAGAGTCTAGTCAGGAAGGTGAGTGTGTTTTGGTTTTGATATTTATTGACAGGCTTTGAACATGTGTGGTTTGCGATGCTGAGAGGGAGTTGATTAGGGGCAGTGTGAAGCAGTTTGTAGCTGTGTCTGTGTGGTGACTGTGTGTTTGTGTGTGTGTGTGTGCTCCCCCTTTTATGTATGCAGCTACATTGCTTCAAATAATTTCTTACGATGCATTCATTTCAGAGAAAATGTACCTTGAGCCATGGGTTAAACACCTGCTTTAAATGGAATCTTTTTTTCTTAGTCAGGAGTTGCCAGCTGTGTGGCACTTGTAAGCCAATCATCCCTTGGCCAGTTACCCAGAAAGAAACGATCTTAAGATTCCACTTTTACAAAACCTTCCATCTGTAACTTTCTGCTGTAAGTCTCGGTTAGCCATATAAGTTAGGAATGGCATCTATGGTTGCAAAATTCCCAGTTCAGCATTGTTTTGTTTTTTATACTTTAAGTGTTCACTTTTCTTACTTTTGTTTATTGACCCAAAATGGCGCTTTTGTTTAGTTGATGCTGGATAGCTGGAACCAGAGCATCTTCAGTAACATCAAACAACGCTTGCAAAGCAGTGCCATGAAGCTGGTTCGAGATGAGCGCTATGGAGACACGTTTGAAACACAGCTTGTCATTGGAGTCAGGGAATCCTACGGTGAGTTGCACATATTTATCCATGTTACTTCAAAGAGAATATGTTGGAACATATATTTGTGATTTGTTTCAGTTGCTGTGTCTTTTTGGGGGAATGATTACAGCATTGAAGAGAAAGTAGTTTAATTTTTGTTCTCCCTTTTTTATATCTTGGGGGGGGGGGGGGGGGTGTAGGGCGGGGAGGGGTGTAAAATTCATTACTTCAGTGCATTCTTATCAGAATTGTTGCCATTGAAGTACAATATGTGTGGTTCTGTCTTTAAATTTATCAATTGACAAAAATCATTCCTTCTTTTTTCAGTCAACCTGAGCTCAGACACAGAAGACAAACTGAAGATTTACCGTGAGAACTTTGAGAAGGCATACTTGCAAGCAGCTGAAGAGTTTTATAAGCAGAATGCCCATGAGTACTTGACGAACAACGGCGTGCAGAACTACATGAAGTATGCCGACCAGAAGCTGAAGGAAGAGGAGAGTAGAGCAAAGCGATACCTAGAGACAGGCTATGGATGCCAGTCTGTTGCCGCTGTGAGTTTGATCACATTGTTTATTTGTATTTTGGTAGGGGGGTCTTTTTTTAAAAAACTTTTTTCACACCTGTATTATTTTTGAGTCACTTGAGAAAAAGTGACTCTATGTAATCGGTCAGTGTTAGTCTGTCCGGCCGGCCGGCCGTCCGGCCGGCCGTCCGTAGACACCACCTTAACGTTGGACTTTTCTCGGAAACTATCAAAGCGATCGGGCTCATATTTTGTTTAGTCGTGACCTCCAATGACCTCTACACTTTAACGATGGTTTCGTTGACCTTTGACCTTTTTCAAGGTCACAGGTCAGCGTCAAAGGAAAAATTAGACATTTTATATCTTTTCTCGGAAACTATCAAAGCGATCGGGCTCATATTTTGTTTAGTCGTGACCTCCAATGACCTCTACACTTTAACGATGGTTTCGTTGACCTTTGACCTTTTTCAAGGTCACAGGTCAGCGTCAAAGGAAAAATTAGACATTTTATATCTTTGACAAAGTTCATCGGATGTGATTGAAACTTTGTAGGATTATTCTTTACATCAAAGTATTTACATCTGTAGCCTTTTACGAACGTTATCAGAAAAACAAGGGAGATAACTAGCCTTTTCTGTTCGGCAACACACAACTTAACGTTGGGCTTTTCTCGGAAACTATAAAAGTGACCGGGCTCAAATTTTATGTGAACGTGACTCATTGTGTTGTGAATAGCAATTTCTTCCTGTCCATCTGATGCCTCATATAATATTCAGAACTGCGAAAGTGACTCGATCGAGCGTTTGCTCTTCTTGTTATTCTTTTCTCCCATCACTCCCTCTTCTGCTTTTGTGCCCCAAACCCTCCTGCACACTGTGTGATTTGTCTGTCTTTCATATGGTTGAAGTAAACTGGGCGGGGATGTAGCTCAGTCGGTAGCGCGCTGGATTTGTATCCAGTTGGCCGCTGTCAGCGTGAGTTCGTCCCCACGTTCGGCGAGAGATTTATTTCTCAGAGTCAACTTTGTGTGCAGACTCTCCTCGGTGTCCGAACACCCCCGTGTGTACACGCAAGCACAAGACCAAGTGCGCATGAAAAAGATCCTATAATCCATGTCAGAGTTCGGTGGGCTATAGAAACACGAAAATACCCAGCATGCTTCCTTCGAAAACGGCGTATGGCTGCCTAAATGGCGGGGTAAAAAACGGTCATACACGTAAAATTCCACTCGTGCAAAAAAACACAAGTGTACGTGGGAGTTTCAGCCCACGAACGCAGAAGAAGAAGAAGTTGAAGTAAGCTTAGTTCCTCTTCGCATGTTCTTCCATAGCTTTCTCATCCTTTTCTCTTGACATATTTACCAGCTATTTTTGGTATTGAATTTGGTGTATCTGTGAGGTCTATTTTCTTTTGTTGTTGATTTTGTTGTTTGTTAAATACAGTCTTCTTCTTCTGCGTTCGTGGGCTGAAACTCCCAGGTACACTCGTGTTTTTGCACGAGTGGATGTTTACGTGTATGACCGTTTTTACCCCGCCATTTAGGCAGCCATACGCTGCTTTCGGAGGAAGCATGCTGGGTATTTTCGTGTTTCTATAACCCACCAAACTCTGACATGGATTACAGGATCTTTTCCGTGCGCACTTGGTCTTGTGCTTGCGTGTACACACGAAGGGGGATAAGCCACTAGCAGGTCTGCACATAAGTTGACCTGGGAGATCGGAAAAATCTCCACACTTAATCCACCAGGCGGCCGCGGCCGGGATTCGAACCCTCGACCTTCCGATTAAGAGGCCGACGTCTTACCACCCCGCCACAGCGTCCGTCGTTAAATACAGTGAAACTGGAACCCCCATTTTGACACCCTCAGATGTCACGTTTCCCCCCTTATATTATTATAAGACCCTGTTTTCTCAGAATTTCTCTTTATACTGTCTGTAAATGTATCTCTTTTTAAAGAGCTGATTTTGTCATGTTTTAATGTTAGTCTCATAAAGGAGGAGGGGGGGGGGGTCACTGTAATAATTTCCTTCCTTGTTTACTGAAGTGTTTTGTTTTGATTTGCAGTTGACAGAAACATGTGTACGTGTGCTGGTCACAGACTTCAAGGAGGCCATTTTGCACGAGTGTGCTCCCATGATCAAGAACAAAGAGACAGAAAGTGAGAATTATTCCACAAAACTATTGCATGCATTAGAGCATGTTTCTGATGTTATGTTGACATTTTTTAGGGGTGCCTACACACTGGAGGTGCTTCACTTCATAAGCATGGCTTTTTGTAACCTTTCAGGGTTTTTCCCCAATGCATTAAACCTTATACCAAACACACTTTCACTTGTGCCTGTTAGGCAAGAAAATTACTTCTCCTTTTACAGCGTCCATACTGCAAAAACATATTCATGTTTGCAAGCCTTTGAACAGAATTTGAAATAAATGAAGATTTTTTCGTTAACAGTGTCCAAAAGATGTTATAGGAAAGAGTTCTATTGCAAAAAAAAGAAACATATTCATGTTTGCAAGCCTTTGTACAGAATTTGGAATAAATGAAGATTGTTCCTTTAACAGTGTCCAAAAGATGTTAGGAAAGAGTTCTATTGCACACACAAAAACATATTCATGTTTGCAAGCCTTTGAAGAGAATTTGGAATAAATGAGGACTCGTGAGATTGTGTGTTTCGTTGCAGAGCTTAGGCTGATGTTTAGTCTGATGGACCGAACGGTGGACGGTATCAGCCCCATGCTGGCCGATCTGGAGGCGCACATAGTCCATCAGGGTTTGGCCGACATGATTGCCGCCGCAGAGACTATCACCACCGTGAGTGTGCAGATAGCTTCCATTCGTCTTTGAACAGAAGTATCACTGCTTAAGGCAAAGGGAGCCACTAAAATCTAAATTTGTATTTACTTCTACCATAGGCTAATGTTATATGCTTATGAAGTGGTAAGGCATATACGATTTCAAAACGGATAACGTTTTCAGTACCGTCACTGTCCGTTACCATGGAAACGGCAATCTCCAACTGCCAAAATGGGTTGCTAGGAACACGTTTTTTAGCTTCCCCTTAAATCATAGGAATGTGATTTTTTGTATGTAGGATGTAGGAGTCCATAGTTGTGGAATGACAACAGGGATTTTTTCTAGGATGAATAGTTCTGATAAAATATTTTTTTTAGATGAATTATCATGTTTTTCAGCACAATTTTAGTAAATATGACCCGCCTGAACAGTTATTTATTAATTTAAAGAAAATTCCTGTTGTCATTCCACAGGTTGTCCTCTGATAAGCATGTCCCTTAAGTTTCATTGCATTCTGAACAGCTGGATTGAAGAAAAACAGTTTCCTAGAAAGCAGGTCATGCAAAAACGCTGAACAGAGAAACAAGGCCGAGAACATTTCAAAGCTCTTTCATTCACCCCAAATCAATGTTAACATAGTTCAGGTATTTTTCACAGACACCTGGTAACTACAGGCTTACCTAAAACTGCCCAGCAGCATATGCTGCACCCCCTTGTAGTCTGATGAGCTCATCCTGTCTTTTGAGTTTAGCTGCACGCACAGTGTCGCGTCTCTTGTTTAGCTGATCTTTCTTGAACCTGAGGCTGCCAAGAACCCTTTTACACTCCTAGCCTTGTTTAGTCTTTTCATGTTACAGCCTGTTGTAATGCCGTAGAACTGTGCAGTGTTGAGAGCAGCCGCTGGTTCAAAATTGAATTCCCTAGCCCCTGTGACGACTGCAAACCGTACGCGATTTTTGCATGCAAATTTGTCCTTGGGGCAGCGAACCCAAACGCTGCTGTGGAGACACTCATTAGAGTTTTGGGTTTTTCCTGACACACATCTCTGAAGCAGTTGATCTTTCGTCAGTCTCTGGTAAACTGGTTCCAGAGGAAGATTCAGCTTCTTGAAGTTGAGAGGTGTATGGACGAGTTTTGCGCGTGGTCCTGGGGGCTGGTAGAAGGACCATGACGCGGCACCATGGGGGCACAAGTCATGCTGTGGCTTGTCATCTGTTGAGAAGCCGTGACGCAGAGATGCCATCACTGCCCGTTTCATGTCTGCAACTGTCTTACCACCCCCCCCCCCCCTTAATTGCCAGATTATAATATATCGTCAACTTCCTGATTGTATTCAGAGTCAGCTGATCATACCCTCGCCCTCCCAAAGTGATTCCTTTTTTGCGGCAGTCTGTCACAAGGTTGCGAAGCGCTGTTACAAGACGCTTGGAAACGTGATTGATGTACTCTTCTTTTTCGATGGTTACTTGATCTCCATAAGGCTTTATTTTGGAAAGTTCCTGGAAGGTTTTTGTGTCACCGTCTGACAGGATAACTGTGTATCGCAGATTGTGCTGCGACACTGACCTGCCCCACAGAACCCGAGCCGCCTCGACTTCCATGATGCCACTGGAACCTAAAAATAAAACCACCGTTTCAGTCAAAGTCAGCCACTGAATAGCAAACACACAAACACACACACACACAAAAGGCAATCAGCCACATATCTACCAACATAGACGCTATTATTGCTTTTGTTCAGTACATGTATTACTATGCATGGATTAGTACCCAAACACACACACACATGCATGCACACACACACACACACACACACACACACACACACACACACACACACACAAACACACACACACACACACAAGGCAATCAGCCACAGATCTACCAACATAGACGCTATCATTGTTTTTGTTCAGTACATGTATTACTATGCATGGATTATAGTACCCAAACACACACAAATACACAAACACGCACAGACAGACACACACACACGTACACTTCACATAGACAGCGCACACAAAACACTGACACACATTTTCACAAACACTTACAGATCTATGTAAAATTCAAACACAACACACTATCATCCCATTTCAACAAACGTCTTCACAAACGCACCATACACACATACTGTTTAGATCTACGCACTCACCTGCAAAATTCTTGTCACAGATGTCCAGTTGTTTTACCAGCCAGGCAGCATACTCCAGGTGTTTCTCCTGGAGAAGTTTGTTTCCAGTTGTCTGGCAAACGTATGACAGTAGTTGCACATAACATGAGCGTCAAAGCAAATTCCAGTCAGCACGTCTAGACTACAGCACACCCTATTCCAATGTGGGACGAGTGCCCCCTGGTCAGCCATGATCCGTCGTAGCTTACACTGATATCAAGAACATCATCATCAGACAGTGTCATTCCATTGTGCGTTGCGTGTATCTGTCTGACCTGACGGACAGCCTCACTGAATACTTTCTCCTCCAGTAGATCTACATCAAGTCGTTGATAGAGTTTATCAGCTTTCTTCTGGAAGGTTTTGTGATCCATGCCTACCAAATCTAAACTTTCACAAAATTTGTTAAATTGTTGAGCACCTTGCCCACATATCAAGGAGTCTGGACGAATAATTAACGGCTTGCCTGATGAGACCATAATCCGTTTGACCGCTTTCTTTGGAAGCAAGGTATCCAGCGGTACCTGGAACAACTTCCTCACATGCGCGTACACTGCAAGGCCGTGTCTCTGTTTTGAGTCTGGGCATGGTGACAGCGTTGGCTGTTTACATTGCGGACAACAAAGTTCGTTTACAAGTCAATACCATCAAAGGTTTCCAAATCAACAAGACATCTCCTTGTTTGGGAAGCCTCTGGACCTGTCGCTTTTGACCAGTGGCTGCTGTGTAGGCCTATGTGTTCGTCTTGAATTGTTTTCGCGTCAAACCGCCAAGAACACACTCTCAGTCCTGACGCAGAATTTGATCTGCATGCCACAGCGGTCGATCCAGATTTTGTGCGCTTGGTCACCGATTGTGTTTTAGTTGTTCTCTTGTCTCTGCAACTCTTCAGTTGTTGTCTTCTCGTACACTTGCCTTTATGATGTGTTTTTCGGAGCGTTGATCTTTTCACACGTGCCATTTTTCTAAGCAAACTCAGTCGAAAACTAAACGCGGTGAGCAGACGACTTTTAAAACGCGAAAAGCCACGCGAGCCTATCTGACCAATCGTGGCCAGGTATTTACGTCATACCCCCGTATATGGAAAGTGTCTGTGGTTTGCTTGTTTGAAAAATAGGGGGGTTTCCCCAGGAGAATCCATATTTAACCGAAAATAACCGCCGAATGACACAGGGGAGAGAACTGCTGTTCAAACGGTATACGACGTTCCCGCGTTGGGCGAGCAGAAATGTCTGTTGTCAAGGGTTGAAAATCGGAATTTTTATCGGAAGAGGGAATGAAAAGACAGAAAAATTCGCCGGGTTGGTGCAATGAAATATGTTTTTAGAGACTTTGATGAATTTGTATAGTGTAATCATATGCATTTCATGAAAGTAGACAGATTGAAAGGTGCAAAACTGCTAACAACTCAAAATGGCTGTTTAAGTCCCATCACTCTAAATTTCAGTGGCGCACTTCGCCTTAAGCAGCCTGGGATGATCAAAATGACCAGTAGCTATTCAGTGTTATTCAGTTTTTAGTTTTCTCTCTGTATGAGTTTAAACTTGTTTGTTTGTTTTTCGTGTTTTTTTGTGGGGGAGTGAGAAAAAGCCTTTGGGATGAGGAGTTATTGTGTGTTTTTTGTGTTAAAAGGGTAAAAGATATGTTGGATATTGTTTATCCTGATTGGAACAAAATACTCATGTTTATTTTTTATTTTTTTGCCTTCTTTTACAATAAAGATTTATTGGTGTTCCATGCTAAAAAAAAAAGCACTTTTATCATTGGGTGAGCTATTTGAAGTCAGTGGGGTTTTGTCTAAAGGATAGTGCATGCTAAGCATACTTTCACAGGTACATGTAGTTTACATGATGACATTTCCATGTGAAAAAAGCACACATTACATGTAGTTTGTCTGGCATTCCTTTAGACGTTGTTTTTTTAATTTCAGGATTCAGAAAAATATGTGGAGCAGCTTTTAGACCTCTTCAATCGTTTTAGTACATTAGTAAGAGAGGCCTTTGGTGATGATCCCAGATTCCTCACATCTCGAGACAAGGTGGGTCAATCTTTAGTTAATTTTGTCTTATTTATAATGGCATTAAAGTTGACTGGCATATCAAATATCTAGCTGTTTGAGAGACAAAGATGCATGAAGCCTGATGTTCGTCTTGTTTATTATTGCTGTCATATGAAGGCATGAGGTATTGGTGGATTTTCCGTCCTTTTCAAAGCTCCAGAAAAGATTCTTGTGATCCTCAGAGTGCATCAGGTTGCAAAGTTTTTTAACAGTTTTGGGGGGAAGGGTGGATTGGGGCATGTTTTCATGTATTTTTGTGTGTGTTTTTTTCTAACTGTTTTATGATTCCATGCCTGGTATGTTAGTTTTCTTCTTCTTGTCGTTCACTGTTAGATCGTCAGTCCGGACTGCAGGGCGAAATGTGCTGTCCTCTCGATGTATTTTAGTTTTAAAAATCCTGTACTCTCCATGAACTTTGTTAAACACTGACCAAACTTGGTATCTAGGATTACAATACTTGTAACATGTTTTTATGATGTTTCAGGCCTACAAAACAGTTGTGAACGACACATCAGTATTTAAATTGGAAATTCCAATTAAAAAACAAGGGTGAGCATTTGATAAGTTTTGTATCAGTGGTGACTCTTGATCTTGATCTTGGACACACAATACAAGTGTTCTTGAACACATTGCACAAATGTAAACCTGTTTGGTTATACATGTAGTGAGCTCCTATGCAAGGTTTATTCTTTTTATCATACTCTGCAGTTATAAGGAAACTGGATTTATCTTGAAGATTAGCTGGGAATAGACATACACTTTTTTTACCGTCAGTTTGTTATTAAAGATCTTTGCCAGGTTATTGTTAAAAAATATATATATATTAAAAAAAATTATTACTTGTTCAAGTAAAATTTTGAGAAAGATGACTTACACCTTTTTGGTGGTTGTACAATTTTATTTAAAAAATGACACATCCTTTTGGGTTTTACATACCTTGTACTTAGGACATTGGTTTGCATGGGTTTGTAAATGTTTCAGAATTGGGGCGAAGACCCAACCTGAGTCCAAGTGTCCAGAACTGCTAGCAAACTACTGTGATATGCTGCTGAGAAAGACTCCTCTCAGTAAAAAGCTCACTTCGGAAGATGTGGAGAAGAAACTCAAAGATGTTGTAAGGAACTCGTTTTTTTTCTTTCTCAGTGGCTTGCATTCGCTTTTAGGGGTCTGACCCGATTGCACATTGTTTTTATTACCCGCTGTTCTCCAGGAATCTGTGTAAATGTTGTAGTTAAAACAACATAGAACCATGCGCACTGAGACATAGACATGCTTACATTAAACAGTCTTCAAAATCAATTTAAATGAAACTTAAATTTGAAGTGCATGTTTAAATAAAACTAAAATCCTGCAATCAATGAAGCTTGAGTAAGAAAGTTACATTTTGATTCACCTCTGTGTGTGTGTTACCTTCAAGGCTCTGTGTTTGTCACAAACCAGTCAGATTTTGGAGAGTTTTGAGTTGAGGGACAGCCTCTTGCCAATTTTTGTATTCCCTTTAATGACTTCTATTTCTTATGTTTACATATATCTTACCCCCCCCCCCCCCTCCCTCATCTCACATTAAAAAGTGAGTAAACTTTAACTAAAAAGTAAAACAGTGCTGTTATTAATGCATGGGTGGGAGTTCCTCCGTCTCACACGGATTTCCGTCTCAGAGAAATTTTGACAATTTTTATTTTTTTTTTTTTTTTTATTTTTTTTTTTTTTTTGCGGGTTTGTTTCGTTTCGGTTCGGTGTTATGCCAAATGGACTGATAGTGCACTTTTTGTTGTTTCTAATGCTTGCCAGGTCCCTAAAATTTTTAGTTTTTGTTACTTTTTGTATCTCCAACAAGGTTCTTATTTATCAGAATTAAACTCAGGAGAGGCCAGAGAAACCCTTTTAAATTCATAAAATTCGTTTTCGGCCGGGGGCCTTCGCCCCCCTGGACCCCCCACCAGGGCGCTGCCCCTGGACCCCGCCGGGGCCTTGGCGGCCCCTGGACCCCGGCCTTAAAAAAAGTTCAGTCTTGGAACAATTTTGGGCTCCCACCCATGTTAATGTCAAAATGTAATAAGCATGCATATTCAGTTTTGTTGTGATTAATTTTGATGATAAATTCAGTTAAATAAGTAACGTAAAAATGGAAATTTCAAACTGTAATTTAATGCTGTGTGTTTTTGTAGCTACTGGTGCTGAAGTATGTACAGAACAAAGATGTGTTTATGCGATACCACAAAGCCCACCTGACACGGCGACTCATCCTTGACACATCCGCCGACAATGAGAAGGAAGAGAACATGGTGGAATGGCTCAGGGTTGGTAGAGCTCAAAACTAAGGCCTCTTGATTACTTGGCTTCTTGATTGTGTGTGTGTGCAGGGTTTCATTTACTATTGCGCCCTGCGCCATTGGCGCATTAAATCTGAAAATGTCCCATCACAATTTCCTTCAGTGCGTCAAAGGGCGCATTGAGATAACGTACCACTGCGCCACCAAATGTACACTTTACATCGGATTATACATACACACACACCACACACACACAAACACACACACACACACCACACACACACACACCACACACACACACCACACACACACAAATACACACACACACACCACACACACATGCTTAGACAAACACACACACATACATAAATAACACTATATAGCGGCTAATTCTCAGATGACACAATATTGCACCATTTTGCATCTTTGGTCAAAACGCGTACAGGCCTCTTTGGCGCTTACAATAATTCTTGCCTTCGACTATGTCCCATCGGAATTTGGTTGAGGGGGACAAATGTCCCATTGCCCTTTTCTCCCAGGTTAAACCCTGTGTGTGTCTGTCTGTCTGTCTGTCTGTCTGTCTGTCTGTCTGTCTGTCTGTCTGTCTGTCTGGTTGTCTCTGTTAGTGCCCCTATATGTAAAGGTAACTTTTCCTGAGGTGTTCTCATGCATGTTTGCCTTTTGTTTGGTGCATGCACAGCATAAAAGATGGATGCTTCTTGTCTGAACATATTAAACAGGTGTGTGTACTTACATGCTAAAGTACACAGCTTAATAAGTTATTCAGTCCAACATTTTTTTTAAATTTCCAATATTCAGAAAGAATGTTGCTGTGTGTTTTTGCTGACAGCATAAGTTATGATCTTTGTTGAGCATGTTTTTGGCATATTGTTGGATTACATTTACAGGAGGTTGGCATGCCAGCTGATTTTGTCAACAAGCTTGCCCGCATGTTCCAAGACATCAAAGTCAGCGAAGATCTGAACAGTGAATTCAAGGAGGAACATCGTAACAACAATGAAGGAATTGCAGGTTTGTGTGCTTCATTAGTAAGCTTCCATCCAGTCTATGTCTTGAAACTGTATTTGTTTCGCATTTAGATGGGTTGATCAAGTGCTACTGTTTCAAAGAAATTCTTTCTCTTACTTTGACAAGGTGATGTAGACTTTATGTTGCTTCTTTGACCTCATGCTACATTCCATCCCGCTCCTAATTCTGCAAGGAGGGTAGATTGACAGATATTCAACAAGTCAAAACCCACAGAACTAATAATTCATAAGTTAATGATGATTCTTGTGATAATCAAACGTGCAGATGCAATCAACATCAAGATTCTGAATGCTGGTGCCTGGGCGCGGACCAGTGAACGCGTGTCAGTGACGCTGCCGATGGAGCTGGAGGACTACATCCCACAGGTGGAGGAGTTCTACAGGCATAAACACTCAGGGCGCAAACTGCAGTGGCATCATCTCATGTCCAACGGCATTGTGAGTCCTTCTTGCAGTTCACTCTATCTTTTCTGATTTCTGCCTCAGCGTCTTCAGAATCTGTCTGTATTCTCTGTCCACCTGTCTCTCTCTGTCTCATGGTTTTATCTTTTCTGTCTTAGTGTCTTCAGAACCTGTCTGTATTCTCTGTCCACCTGTCTCTCTCTGTCTCATGGTTTTATCTTTTCTGCCTTCTGTCTTAGTGTCTTCAGAAACTGTCTGTATTCTCTGTCCACCTGTCTCTCTCTGTCTCATGGTTTTATCTTTTCTGCCTTCTGTCTTAGTGTCTTCAGAAACTGTCTGTATTCTCTGTTTCTCTCTCTTTCTTTCTCTCTTTCTCTTTCTGTATCTCCCCAAACCCCAATCCATCCCCATTGAAATGAACCTTATAGTATACATGTTCATCGTATGCCCCTCTCTCTGTTCCCTTCTCTCTATTTCTTTCACCCCTCCCCTTCATTTTTTGTGTGTGTCATTTGTTTTCTGTTTTGTGTTGGTGTTTTGTTAAGTACATGTACTGTATAATTATTATGTGCTGACATCAATATTTAGTGTCTAAATAGGAATTTGGAGAAATTACAACAAATATTCTCACACCTTATAAAAATTATTTTAGAAACCCAGAACAAGTTTCACCACACCTTCTTACACTTGCCTGTAAAAGTTGTCTGACTTCCGACGTAATTTATGGTTCTGTTGACTCTCACCTTTCAGATCACGTTCTGCAATGACATGGGGCGGTATGACTTGGAGGTGACAACGTTTCAAATGGCAGTGTTGTTCGCCTGGAATCAACGGCCTCGAGAAAAGCTGTCATATGAAAGTCTACGTCTGGCAACTGAGCTTCCTGATGCTGAGCTGAGGAGGACACTGCTGGTAATTTGTGTGTTTGCTTGTGTGTCCGTCTGCCTGTCAACCAACCGTCACTCTACTTTTCTGTCTGTTTTTGTCAGTCTCCCGCAGAGTTGTATGGTCAGTTTTATGTGTGTTCAGCTTCTTAAAACATGTTTGTTCAAGTGAAACTACAACCTAGAAGAGAATGTTAAGCTCATTGTGTGTGTAGTAGACACATCATAGTGAGTTTATATCTTTTGAATGCTGTCTTCCCTCCTTTTTTGCAGTCTCTACTCTTCTTCCCCAAAATCAAAAGACAAGTAATGGTAGCGGATGCAGAGGTGAAGGGTCCCAAAGATATCCACGATGGAACCATGTTCTGGGTCAACCAGGAGTTTTCCCTCATGTGAGTTTTTCCCCATGCCATTTTACTTACTCTTGTCTTTCTTGTGTGTTGGGGGGGGGGATGTTTCAAAGTGTATTTTAAAGCAATAGAGGAGAACCATTTGCGCCTTGTCAGACATGATGTCATAGCAGACAGAATTGTCTACAAAAGTTTAGGACAATGAAACCCTCCATGTTAAGATCATCTACTACAAGACCGCCTCTGTTTTAGGACCTTTTTTTGACCAGATGTTCACTTCATACGGTCTCTAAATTAACATTCATTATATGAATGTTCTGAGATTTTGTAAGGTCCACAAACACAGGTTTCTCTGTAATACATGTCACCTTAAATCACTCTTTGCAGCAAAAACGGCAAGGTGCAGAAGCGAGGCAAGTTGAACCTGATTGGGCGATTGCAGTTGTCGACAGAGAAGAGCAAGGAAGAGGACAATGAGGGAATCATGCAGCTTCGTATCTTGCGAGTCCAGGTAAGTGACGTGCCAGCGCTAGCGAGAAAAGCAAAACAAGCATGATGAACGTTGTATTTTACTTTCTAACATGAAGGACCCACACATGAGAATCTTCAGATTTTCATAAGAAATCAGACTTGTGTGAGCTCCAGATTATGGAGCATTTTGTTAAGATTCAGACCCAGAATTTCTTTATTTGCCATTCTTGGGCCAGTTTCAGACTATTTTATATATCCCAGTTCTCATGCCTGACTGGGCCAGTTAGGGACAATTGATGATTCACTCTTCTTAGAAAAGAGAGCATGAGATTGTGAGGCGAGAAATATCCTTGTTAAAAATGCTTTGAAAACTTTAAAAGAAATAACGTCTGTGGCATTGAGGAGAAGCTGCTGCAACAAGAAACAGGTACACAGGCTTTGTCTGTTTCTCACCCTTGCTTTCCACCTGTAGATGTCGGTCTCTTGTGTTATCTGTAAATGCTGCTTCTTTCTCATGTGTGAAGTAATTCTGATTATCAACTTGACAAGCTTTGCAGTTAAAACCCTCTCTCATCTCTCCCACAAACAGGAGGCTATAGTGAAGATCATGAAGATGCGCAAGAAGATCACCAACGCAGCGCTGCAGACGGAGCTGGTGGAGATCCTGAAGAACATGTTCCTGCCCTCCAAGAAGCTGATCAAGGAGCAGATCGAGTGGTTGATAGAACACAAGTACATGCGGCGTGACGAGGACAACATCAACCTCTTCATCTACATGGCTTAACCACAGTCCTGCAGTCTAGCCAGCCTTCTCTCAAAGAGACTCCTTGGAGGCTTCTGTTGAAGAGACATTTAGAAACTTTTCTCTTGAAGCAATCTCTCAGAGATACCTTGAAAACTTCTGGTGCAGATTATTGAAATTCTCTGAGACCATCGGAACCTCCTATAGGATCCAAGGAACATCCTCCAAAGACAACCTAGGAAACATCTGAGATAGATGTCGGAGAGCTTTTTCCTAGAGGTCTGGGGATGGTTTCTCTGATATATAAGGATTTTTCTCTGAGAGACCTCAGACACTTTCCCAGAGAAACACCCAGGAGCTGTCTCTCAGAGAGCGTAGGAGCTTCTGTCCTGAGAGCGTAGGAACTTTCTCTCAGAGGAGTGTGCTCCAAGAGACCTTAGGATTATTTTCTTCTGATTCTCACAGCAGCAGGTGTACATGTTACTTCTCTACTAGAATAACAGCAGCAGCAGTATCAGAAGCAAGTCAGTGGACAACTCGCATCAGCATCTACGCCATCAGAGATTTGATCAGCATCGTGGTTGGAGTTTCTGCTGTGTGTGTGTGTATGTGTGTGTGCATGCCTTGAACAAACCACACTAACTTATATCTTGCCGGTCACACTACAAGGAATCTACGTCTGCTCATGACATGCCTGTAACACTTGAACGAGCTCGTTGCATCACAAGATCAGCATGGTCTTCAGTAGCTTAATGCAAATGATACATGATTCTGCTACTACATCAAACATGCAGATATGACTCTTCGGTAGCCCCCCGCGGGTTAGGGGGAGTCCCATATTGGTTGGGACGAGAAAGAATTTACCCGATGCTCCCCAGCATGTCGTAAGAGGCGACTAACGGATTCTGTTTCTCCTTTTACCCTTGTTAAGTGTTTCTTGTATAGAATATAGTCAATGTTTGTAAAGATTTTAGTCAAGCAGTATGTAAGAAATGTTAAGTCCTTTGTACTGGAAACTTGCATTCTCCCAGTAAGGTAATATATTGTACTATGTTGCAAGCCCCTGGAGCAAATTTTTGATTAGTGCTTTTGTGAACAAGAAACAATTGACAAGTGGCTCTATCCCATCTCCCCCCTTCCCTCCGTCGCGATATAACCTTGAATGGTTGAAAACGACGTTAAACACCAAATAAAGAAAGAAAGAAAGACTCTTCGGTATGACGTCTTGCTGGTGGGAACATGGGCAGATCAGATACACAGCTCATTGGAGGTAAACCCTGTTGGACAGATGCAGTTACATGGTTGTGCTTTCTGAAATGGAGAAACTAGGTAGCTCCCTTCCACAGTTGCTGCGTCTGTTTTGTTGCTTGTTTTCGTGTTCCCAAGAAGTAGACTTGAAATTGTATCTGTGGACACAATAGAGAGGGTTTTTGTCCTGAAACTTGTATTGTCTTTAACAACTTGTGTTGAAGAACACATTAAGCATCACAAAGACGAAGACGCTAGTCTCAGTGAGAAGTTTAAGAAAAACAGTCAGTATCAACATGTAAGTCTGCAGTACTGGTGGGCATTTATTTCAAAGTGTTTGTCTCAAGTACATCACTGGGGTCAGCCATGTTTTTGCATTAGCTTCAGCTAGAGAAAATTACTTTATTGTATGTAATTTGCTGTATGCAGTGCTTGTCAGCCTATGTTTTGTTTTATTGCTTTGTTCATAATGTAATTAAGTGTATTTATTTGCTGTACCAGCAAAACGTAACAAACTGGAGAGAACCATTTTGCTGGGGTGGGGCGAGATGGGATTGAAAGGTTCTTTGGGGCTTACATTAGAAAATGCAACAAATTGAAAACTAAAAACAAAAATGACTTTTGATAAGCAACAATGGAAGAAAAACTAGATTGAAAAAACTGTTGCTATCTTTTGGTCAAATTACCAAAAATTATTTATATTGTTGAAAAAATGACAATAATCATCTTACACCACAGTTGTTTCCTCATCAGTCTCTTTCAGTTCGTTCTCTTAACTACAAGTTTTGAGGGAGTTTTCTGAACACTATGTTTTTGTT
Source organism: Littorina saxatilis (assembly GCF_037325665.1). Classification (NCBI taxonomy): domain Eukaryota; kingdom Metazoa; phylum Mollusca; class Gastropoda; order Littorinimorpha; family Littorinidae; genus Littorina; species Littorina saxatilis. The sequence goes on along the minus strand of NC_090247.1, from coordinate 41,252,598 downwards.
GTATAACTGCTGCCGTTGCAGATTGGCGCAGCTTGCTGATTAAATTTCACAATATTCAGTAATTGTCGTGTTTTCCCTTTAACGTGAGGCCCACTAACATCTCTGCTACTGCAGTTGTATTCTTTCTCCCTTGTGGCTGAGAAAAGCAGTGGTGAAGTTTGCGAATTTTCTGGCAGACTGTAGGGAGGGGTTTGCATGTGTGTTTGTGTGATGGAGGTATGTGATGGTTCAAGTGGGTTGCATGCAAGAGGGCTCTGCACCAGCGTAGTTTGTTGCACATGCTGTAGCGAAAGAAATGTTTGACTGCTGAGTGGATGCGATGGTTTGTTGTGCACTCACTTCGAAATTTGTAGGTTTGATGTAGATCCGATATGTTCTGTTTCTTGTACACACAAAATCCACAGCAAAGAGAATGTACTGTAGATGACTTTATCAAGTCCTTTCCCATGCACCTTTGTAATTATCACTTTATTGCTCAGTAGAAGATTCAGTTCAGTGATATCTTATCACTGTGCTAATAGGATGTTGAGACATCTTGTTGAAAAGCAAGGGGTCAGTATCCATTTCCTTTCAAGTTTTCTTTTCTCCAGGTGATACACCGAATAAATAATTATGCTATAATTTAGTATAAACAAAACAGTTCTTTGGGGGGGCGTTCTTTCTTTCTTTCTTTCTTTGGTGTTTAACGTCGTTTTCAACCGTTCAAGGTTATATTGCGACGGTTTGGGGGGCGTGGGAGGGCAGATTAGTGAAAGAATTAAATAGAACTCACAGTTTGGATGGGTCTTTCTGTGCTGCTCTTAAAATACATCCAGGTTTTGACAGAATGGGAAAATCATGTAAAAGCAAGTTTCAGAAATCACATGTAACAGACTGTAACATCAATTGTTAGAAATAGCAAAAGTAATGTTGCAGTCAGACTCTAAATCAAAATGGGTTAATAAAGAACTAATAAAAATAAAACACATCACAAAAACTTATGAAGTGCCAGTGAAGGTTATTATCTAAATGATCGGCTTTGTATGCATGCAACATGAAAATATGATTTTCTTGGATTAAGTTTTTAGCCAAAGAAATGTACACTATACAAGTTTCCATTGTATTTTACTGTGGTGGTCCGATCACTGTGGGTTATTTCTCAACAGCAAAAGTTTTAACGAAGGCAGTCATATTGTCAGCGATTTGCAGGATACATTATGTTATGTAAGAATTCGAAATGTTATATTCTCCGAAACATTAGCGCTGGTATATAAAATCAGAGTGTGAGATGAGCTAAATTGTGATGGGTTCATGTAAAACACTTGACCAGAGAAGGATACATGCGAACACAGTATGCCATGTTTAAAACTTCCTGTAAACTACATTCTGCTTTTTTTTCTCTAAGTTACAAGTACTCGGTGGGTAACTTTGGTACGGAGTTGTAATTGTGAAAGAGATGATTGTGCATGTGTGTTTTACCCCACACAGATTGATAGTTCTGTGCAGTTGTGTAATTATCATTATTATTTGCAATTTTGGATGTGTCTTACCTTTACAGCAGAAGTGTTGTACTTGATACTGAATGTTGTTTTGTTTTGAATCTGTACAATGAATTGGTTTTTGTGCAAAACTAGTGGTCATTGCCACAAAATGCTGTCAGCAACATGGATAACCAAACCAAGGAAAACAAAAAAAACAAAAAAATAAAATTCAAACAAAAAGTCTGTTTTTCTGTTTTCCTTGTTTGATGTGGCAACTCTTCCTTGTCTTCTCTCTCTCTCTGTCAAACACACACACACACACACACAAACATGTCAAAGGAGACGTTCACTGAATTCTATTGCCACTGTCACCAGATATGCTGCCCATGGCAAATATTAACCTTCTTCACATCAGGAATAAAGAAGACAAAGCCTGTGTATCAGGTTTTTTTTATTACATATAAAATTCTTTAATCAATGATAAAATGACAGACAAATGAAAATGGTTAATGTGAATGAGGTTGCTGAACTATTTACAAATGAATGCAATTCCAGAAGACTAAAAAGCCATCACACCATTACCTTACTGTCCCAAAAATATTTTTGTCAGAAAAAGTTACATCCTGCAATTGCTTCAGATAAAAATAAAATAAAAAAAGTCTTCCCCTAAATATGTCTTAAAGATATTACCCCCTGGCTCAGATAAAATAATTGCAGTGAAGACTACAATTAGATGGTTATGCCACTGTAGTTTCACTGCTGATTCACGGTAGTTGAAGGATGTTATATCAATACTACACATGTAGTTCTCGGGAATGCAAAATGAACACGTTTAGTTGTCTTCTCCACACATACATCTCCAAAACAAAATCGTTTTGTGTATGTTTGAAAAAAGGAGTCCGTTTAGGCACATTCCTGATGGTATATTATTCTGCCATGAGAAGTTCATCTAACGCCCAATCCTCGTAGCTGCCATCTGGTAAGTACCGGCGGATGATAAATGGTATTTTCCTGGCTCTGTCGAGGATAAAGAAAACAAGCTGAACTTTATTCATGCTGAAAAAATCTGATAAGCTCAAGGGTTGTTTTACTTGGTACTACTGCACATGATAAAAATCAGAACTGTTTACCTAATTAGCATATCAATAGATAAAGCACATACCAAACCCCAGTCACTGTAAATATTACACCAAGACTTAATAGATAGTGGTTGACTTCAATTTAAGATGAGTAAATAGAAATAAGATCAAAAATCCTAGATCTTCATCTCATGAGCTATTGGAATGTCCGAAGTACATGTATTACCATAATCATTTCATTCTCATCAGGGTTTACAAACTTCTAAAGATTGCTTGAAAACACTTTGTAATGCTTTTCAGTTCAGCTAACAAGAGTTATGTTGTGCTCAGTGGCTAGTGAAGAATGTTATCACTCAGAACCTCAGCCAAAGACAGATTTTCCCACCTAGTTACCTGTCTGACTGGATTCAAGTTACTTATTCTAAACTTCATCCATAAAGCTGCATTAGATAATAATGCCCTTACTTCAGTTCTTTCATGGCAATCTGTAGAGGGTCCGTCTCTCCTTCAAGCTCTACCATGACTGGAGCGCACATGCTGAACAAACATAATAGCTTTAAGCAAAATTTAAAAAAAGCAACATTACACTATATATAATACAGCTTACCTAAAACTGTGCAAAAAAGTAGAAATTTGGAAATCATGTTAAAAAAGACTGCTGCACAGAACTGTCCAAGCTGATCAACTGAATCACACACACACCCTTACACACATAAAACAAACAACAATTTTTTTTAAATTATTTCAAGCATCTTCGTATCAAACAAACTTACGCGATTTGAAGAGCCCTTGTTCCCAATACTCTTGCCCTTTCATATTTTGTCATGTACTTGGTAGTGATGCGCTTTGATGGGTCAACCAAGCCAGGCTGAGTTTCTGTGATGACTTCCATCTTCTCTTCGCCCTGCACAATCATACAGCAAAGGTCATGGTCAACTGCTGACATATGGTGACACAAAACCCTCTTAACCTCCTTCACTGTGCTTCCTAGTTTGTGGACGACCCAGAGCCTCACAAAAGTGTCTGTATATATCTGAAACCATTGGGAGTTTTATTTATGAATACTTCATGTAATCCTCAAATGCCTCAGAACTTCCGATCGACCACTTACTGACTTAGGAAAGGATTATTTTTGTAAATAAACAAATAAACGATGACATCTTCTTGTCGATCAGCTTTGTGTTGGCAGTTGATGATGCGTGGTACATGGGTGCAACCTGGAAAATTCCAAAAACCGGCAAAAGTTCGGGTCCAGCTATTTTAGTATTTAAAATGCCAAAAGAAACCTCTCCTGGAACAAAAACATCGGTAGCCGATGAAACCAAAAACCGGCTGCCGGCGTGTAGCCGGCAGAATTGCACCCATGGTGGTATAGTGATTTGTTCGAGAAGCGCCATGCAGGCTCCATACCTCCGACTTCAGCCCTCTAGGTTTTCTGTAGGGGTTGCCCCACCCTTCTAAGCTCCTGGAAGCACAGGGGGGATTGTTTCTTCGAGGATCCCTCCCCATAGCTAGAGGTTTTACGGCACCTCGTACCCGCGTGATGAACCCGTCATAGGATACATCGGGTTATTTCACAGAAAAAAACAGAGCCACCTGTTGCCCCACCCCCCTCCAGTTGCTCTGCGACTGCTTATTCGTCCAGGCGAGCCTAGCTTATTCGCAGCTAACCAGCTCTGTGTATGTCTTATTGAAGAATGCTACGGACAAATGACTAGTTGTTGATCATGCAATCATAACATGACTAAAGACCCATTTTTGAAGACCCTTTACTTACATCATTTCCGGCAGGTTCATCAAGGGGCTCCTCATCGTCAAGGTCGTCAGGCCCGTCATCAAAGCTACCACAGAAAAACAAGAACATTGATAGACATTTAAAAAAAATTGTTTTTATCAGTATTACATGCATACCTTATAAGTTATATATAACACACATTTCTACCTTTCATATAATTATTATGAAAGAAAAACACTGAAGATATATATATAGTTAGACTGTTCAGACGCTAAGATCATTCTGATAATCATCGCTCCACGGCTATCGCCAGTTGTCTCTCTGACCGGACGCGAAAGTCCTAGGCGAATCTATCAAAACAAGAATACAGTTTTATCCTACATACGTAAGAGAGACACTCGTGAGATAATAATCGTTCAAATCACACGTGTGTATATCATGTAAATGAGGTCATGTCAAGCAAGTCTGGCAGGGACCTGTTTTTCCACTGCTTATGATGCCAAAGTCACCGAGACAAACGTCATTATAGAAAATAAAATTGCGCTCGCTAATTACCCTCGATGAATTTTAAGAACTAACACGTCACGCCACACTTTCAGAGTGTCGTTTCTGTACTTTGAGGTAATAGATTGCACGAGGCTTTAGAAGAGATCGAGGTTCCAAAACAAGTGTCTTCAAGTTAGCTGCCTCGACTGCAAGACAATTTCAGTAAAATACACGTAAGTACAGTATGTAGGATAAACAGAATACTACATGGCTTGCTGTGTCGTACCAGATTTACACTCGTTGCTTTTTCAAATAGTGAACAGCTCGCTTTCGCTCGCATTGCAATATTTTAAAAAACAACTCGTGTAAATCTGGTACGACACAGCAAGCTATGTAGTATTCTCTATATCTCCCATATGTTGTTTGCGAGCAGTGTTCGCGAGACAAAAATGATTGCAGATTGGCCGACTTCGACAGTGATCTCCGTTCTGTTTTTCACAGTTATGATAAAAGATATCGTTCTAAGGTCAAAACAAGTCAAAATTTTGGGACTGCTGCCGGAAGGAGACCGTAATATATGGTTGCATCACTGTCAAAAAAATCGTCTGCTCCAGCGAGCGCCGAAACCAAACGGTTGATTATCACGTGACACTTATGCCATATTTAGAGTTGTTTGCACAGTAAATACAGCCGCGAAAAATAGCTCGCTTGAAAGTGTCTTTCATATGGGCCAAAGTCAAAAGGTGCCTCTTGTCATGTGACATTTTTAAAAGGCTAATAAATTAAAGATTTTTTTAATATTTTAACTAAAGCTCTCAATAACATTGTACTAAAGTGTTTGCAGATGATATTGCCAAAGTTTCAGAACACAAAGTTGATAGTAAGTATTTTTTTATGAATTTCTTATCCTAATTTCTCCCTATTTTTTGCCGTTTCTAAAGCCTCGTTTTTGGGTGTCATTAGAAATGCAAAATTAAACAGTGTAACCTTGTTTTTTCTTAAATAAAGAATAGATGGGCCGGTTCAGTAAAGTTCATTCTTTTATTTGAATTGGTCTTCAATATGAAAAAAACAATCAACATTGAGAATTTGAAGGTTAAAAAACTACAGTCTCCTGTGACATGTTCTGTCACACTAAATTCCTCTTTCTTTGCTTTATTGCATAAAGAAAATGAAAAGAAAGAGCCATCGTTTTGGGGTCATCAAAACGTTATCAATGTAGGCTACATATTCAGGCATGGTACTGAAGGAATGGCAGTTTCAGCTGAAATAAAGCCGGGGGTCCAGTGGGCCGCTGAGGCCCCCTTGCGGGGTCAAGGGGCAGTGCCCCTTGTGGGGGTCAGGGGGCAATGCCCCCTGAAGCTGACGACTTTTTACTAATTCAAATGTGTTTAGTGCCCTCTCCTTGAAGCTGAGAGGGATATAAGTGAAAGATAACAAGGCTTGAGTAAGAAAAAATAATAATCTCAAGTCAATCAGCAGATTTTTTATTTTTTATTGTTTTTAAATTTTTTATTTATTTTTATTTTTTTATTTTTTTTTCGGATTTTTGTTTTCGGCGGATTTCCGCCGATCGGCGGAAGAGTACCATGCCTGATATTAAAAGTTAAAAAAATAGCATGGTACCAAAATTAAAACGAGTTTTGACACGTTGCAAAAAATCTGTCACAAACGTCACGAGAGACAGCACGCGATTTTCGACACCTTACTTTCGATCTCGATTAACGGCAGCTGCTTTTACGACATCCGCAAAGTGGTCTGTGCGACATACGAGTTTCTGGCACATTCGAACGCATGGCGTCCTTGTGACCGGATAAGTTTTCTGAATCCGTCACACGCTTTTTTACACGTCACAGGGAACAACGCGGGGTCCAAAAATAACGAGAGACATGAAAGAACATCCTTCTAAGAAAAACTGAGTGCTTATTCTTCTTTGTAATGTTATGTTAACGAAGTTTTACGGAACAGAAGCACACAACTAACTTTCGATTTTACAGGATTAATGTTAATAAAAAATGTTTCTCGTAACATGTGACGGAAAACTAATCTCTTCCGTCACACTGACTTGTCACAAGAAACTGGAAAAGTGTTGTTTTTCATGCAAAAATTTACTTCAGGATTTTCTTGTCTCTTTACACAAGTTAAATAAATGTTAGAAAACAAATGCTACATGGTTTGTCTGAAAAGTCTTTGTTGTTTTGTCTAGGAAGATTTGCAGAAAATCCAAAAATCTGTTTCTAGTGACGTGACATTTTCATGATGGCCATGCTTAAAAGATATTATATTTGAACATTTCTTTTGACCATAATTCAAAAGAGTGTGTTGGATTTTGTACAAAAAGATATATTTCCATCTTGAAATTGGCATAAATTTAAGGTAACAAAAAACAGCACTGAAGATGTTGTATGTCACGAGAAACAGATTTCAGAGCAGGACACAGAACACAAATTTATTCAGTTGGTTGAAAAACTGCAGGGTTAGTTTTAAAAAACATTAAAAGTACATTAATTAATAGTGTCAAAAATGCAAAAAAGAAAGTATAAAACATAAAATGAAAATATAGTGTTCCATTTGGCACCTTTTGACTTTGGCCCATATCAATTCCTTTGTAATTTAAAAATCACACAACACCATGAAAAATCATTATCGACGATCGCGAATCTGCTTACATCCTGATCCATAACACATTACAAAAAGATCTAAATATGTAAAAAATCGATTTCCTCGCCAAGGCATCCTGTCAGGGATAGAATGAGCCAAACTCACTTTGACCTGAGGTCAGGATGACGCTAAGATATGATCTGATAATCTGAGAATTCCTCAAAATATTCGCATAACCTGGACTTCTGCAATTTACTGAGATTATCGAGAAGAAAAAAATCATAATGTGAAGAAAAATGTAAACTTTGTGATGTAGCGCAACATGGGGTCTTGTTCAGTGAAGCTGTTTCCAAATTTTTACACAAACAGGAGTAAGTCACTTTGTCAGAACCTAACTGATGTATAGTTCATATAATTTTCACATTAAAAAAAAAAATCGAAGGAAAATGAATTTACATTTCATTATTCTTGTCAACCTATTTGTTGTGGGCAGGATTTTAACTACACCCCGGCTCACAGCTGACGAGCAAAATCAGTTCTGACCACCCATGAAAGCTTCCAGACTTTTTGTTTAACCACTGTCAATTAAATTTCGAAATTGCGTTCTACTTCCAAGCAGACCACATTCAAAGCTAAACAAAAACACGTGTTTCTGGTCCGTGTTTTCTTTCCATTGCTCCCCCCCAAGCTCATAGTTTACAACGAAATGTGTAAATCCCGATGTCCTCTTCTTTAACTGTGTGACAGAGAAGAGACACCTTTAGATTTCATATGAAACACTCGCAACATCTGCACAACTATCCACATACTCATCGCCGTAGTCCTCATCGTCCGCCATCTTGGTGCACTTGGGTCGAGGGGAGATCACTTTCCAGCAATAAGTGTTTGGCTGCCCGGTCGCTCAGCGGTACCACAGAAGACATTCGGATATAATTATCTTCCTTCCTAGAGACGTTGAAATATTCTGCCTTGGACGTGCAAGGAAATGCGTGTGTGTGTGTTTATGCGTATAATGATTTTCATTTTGCCCAGGAGCCACTTGGAAAGTGGGAGAGGGGAAGATCGAGGGGGGAAAAGCCGGAATGGAAAAATCCATACAGAGGTTACATGGTTGTTCACTGATGCTGGTGTTTGGTAAGGCCAAAAAAAAAAAAAATAGGTCTGTTTACGGTAACCCGACCGACCCTAGTTTTTTCGCGCGACCCTAGACTTTTTTTTGGCATTTGAGAAAAAAAATAAAAAAAAAAAAAATCTTGTTTTTTTTGGCAAAATAACGTAAAAATATGGTTTCTTTGAAAAAAATAAAATAAAATAAATAAATAAATCCCGACCTACCGACCCTATTTTTTTGGGCCTATGTTACCGTAAACAGACCTTTTTTTTTTGTGTGCCTAATGTCGCAAGTTCTCTCTTTCTCTATATCTCCCAGTACAGCTTATAGGTACGGTCAATTTATATTCTATTTTCTGTATTTACAGGTAAGCTTTCTGGGGTACAGAACCCCCCATCATGACAATTCGAACACTTCAGTTTCTCTGAGATCGAACAATGTTAAGCCGGGAAAAAAACAACTTTCGAAGTATGCGATCAGTTTTGCTGATGCTATGCACTGCTAGACAGTAGGTAATCTTCTGAAATGTAAACATTCAAAAAGAGATATTTTCACCCTAAACATGTGAAGACTAAATTGAAGACATTAATTAGTATATACAAAATACACAAACATCTTTCACCATAGACAGTCATTGCCATTTTAATCCGATCCAGCAAGTGCATCAGCCCCGCGGTGTCATGATTTCATCTTTCGCCTGTGTACATATTTCCCCCTCGATATATACTCAAGACTGAAATGTTGTTTCCTGGTAAAATTAAGAAGTGAAATTATTTATGGACGAAAAGCGGCATGTCCGTTTCTTGCATGTGAAGAAAATTAGTGGTAAAATTTAATAGATTTCACCCCCAAAATCGAATTCTTCGAAAACGTGTAGGCCCTACTGATCGAGTGGTTAGGCCTAAAAAAAAAATAGGTGTGGTTACGGTAACCCGACCTACCCTATTTTTAGGGGCCGATCCTATAACTTTTTATTACATTTGTCAAAACAAAAAAAACCAAAAAAAACAAAAAAACGAGTGCAAAAAACACAATGAAAGCGAAAGCGCCCGTGTCGCACACTTATTTCCCTGTCAAGTAGGTTTAATTTGTACACATTAGAAAAAAAAGTTTAAAAAAAAAAAAGTGATTGCCTACCTACCTACCCTATTTTTTTGGGCTATGTTACCGTAACCACACCTAATTTTTTTTTTTTTTGGCCTTACGAGTAAGAAGGAAAACATTTTAGGATGAATCAAATTTCTAAGTTAAATAAAACAAATTGGTTGGACAAATTTGGCCCCATGAATGTAAGGTACACAAGGTCGCTCATCAGTACTATCGAAGGGTGTTTTTTGTGTGTTCAGTGTAGAGTTAATACTAGATCAACGAGGCCGAGAAGCGAAATATCAACACGGCGAAAGATGAAAACGTCACACCGTTATGCATAACTGAATGGAGCACAGAAACCACCAAACACAGTGGTGCATTGTCTATTATGGAGGTATGTCGATGTGTATGTTCGGATTAAAGAAAAATATGAGAGCCAGATCAGTCCCTCGAGTGTTACTGACAGCATAGTAAACTGGCAAGGAGCGTGTACTTACACACACACTCACACATACATGCACAGCGTGGGAGAGCGGAGAGAGAGAGAACTGGGGCATGGGCAGAAGTTGATAAAAGTTTATTTTCAAGGGTAATGGGGTGAGCATACGAAAGTATTTTTTTCCAGCCCGGCCTCGCCCTATGCATAGCCTTTGGAAGAGAGAGAGAGAGCTAGAGAGAGAGAGCTAGAGAGAGAGAGAGAGAATCAAATCAAATGACATTTTATTTTACAAGGGTTGTGGCATAATCATTACAAATTAGCTTTTTTTTCAACCAGCCATCGCCAGGAGAGGGACCGCTCCTCTAATCACACATTTACCCGGACATTGACATAAACAGGCGTGAAATAGAAGCAGAAAACAAAATTCATAGGAATATGTACACATATGTGCATGTATGTACTATGTGTACACATATGTACACAAGAGAGAGAGAGAGAGAGAGAGAGAGAGAGAGAGAGAGAGAGAGCCTCCTAATCAGTACAATTTTTTACACAGCTATCCAGCTGTGACTGAGTGACCATCTGTCTTTGTACTCTTGCCCTGCTGGACGCCATGGTAATGAGGGTTTAGCCTGTCGATTTTACTACTTATTATGCGAATGACCTACATAATGATAGACCGACGCTGACCGGAGGGCCTTGATGCAGACAGCTAACTGAATGGCTCGTGAAATTTTGCCACACGTTCATTTCAGTCTGCAATGCTGTCGGCAGCAAGCTTGAAGTCCAGTGCAAGCTTTTCTTTCAAAAAGGGTTTGCTCCATCTGCAGAAAATCTCAAGCTGCATGAGTACATTTTGACGTATGGGTGCCTTTTAGCTCTCTCCAAAAGTATCTGAAAGTACCATTTTTTCCCGGGCATGCAGATTTAGCCCTGCACAATGGCTTCCCTGGGGTTTGGTTTCGATTGCGTGTTCGAGATTGCAATGAGGAAGAAGACCATTCTGTTTCTGCTTTTCCTAGTAGGCTACTCGTGCACAAAATCTTCCCTGTCTGTTTTTGTTATGTGCATTTATCCTGTCATGCACAATATTTAATGATATATGTCGATACGCCGATTGCTGCAGAAAGACCTGTCCTGTTCGCGTTTGTTGTGATGATGCAAGCCTGCATCACTTGCAAGATCCCAGCTCTTGGTCAGCTGTGTCCCAACGTCAGAAAACCCTTGAAGGGCCCCATACTCATTTCATATGCGTGACGTCACACTAAATATTCAGACCTCAACCAATGGCTGGAAGGTGGGTGGAGTCCTTGCAGAATTCGGTCAAGTGTGACTCCACCTCCGAACACTGAACTCTTTTTGTGGTAGGAATTCCTATGATGTCAGTGTAGGTGGGTGAGCGGTGGCACAACGGATTGATCAATGAAACTCCTTTTAGAGTATTAGAATTGCAATACAGCTGATAGTATGACGGCTTACTAGCGCCATAACTAAAATTAAGCAGTCATACCAGCGGCCAATCACGTCACTTCGGCCGTCGTTGTACTGGTTACTCAACTTTTACCACTACCTGCTGACTAGGCCGCTACGAAGACAACGGTGTATGAGGAAGATTAATTAAAAGCCGCGTTTTTTGTCGCCGAAGAATAGGCCTATATACCGATTGTGACTGAGCGGCAGAAGGTGGAACAACCTTGACTGAAAAGGGCAAGTCAGTTTACGTTGATCACATCAGCTGGCTTTGTTCTCAGCCTACAAGCTATCACATGACGGCTTACTTGTGCTAAAACCTAGGGTTACCATTTTCACGTGACAATGAGTAATTAACAGTCTTAATTACTCATTTTCATTTTTGCCTCGTTTTCGGTTACAGTAGTCGGACTTTAAGAGTCCGCACTGAGAGGCTTCAACGTCCGGCAAACATCATTCTCACACTATTTCTGAAATATCTTTTAATAGAAGGCCTTATCGAGCAAGTTATCCCGGCGATGGGAAGATGCATGTCACAGTTTTCTGCAATAGCGCTTTCCTTAACGTTGTTTTGGGTATCTTAAAAAAGAATAATCGACCCCGAAAACTTTCGAATCGAAGCTGTTCGTAGCAGACGGACTTTTGATCGGCTGTGGTCTCACACTTTCACATATATCTTTCAATATAATTCCTTATTCGACAAGTTGTCGAGCAGACAGCCGTACCTCATATTTGTTTCCACTACCACACTCATAAATTTGCTTTGTATTGTATTAGTGAAGGACAATCGATCCAAAAATGTTCGAACCGAGAGAGGAAAAATGGCGGCAGGCCGGTGTCACGATTTCATATTTCGCCTGTGTACATATTTCCCCCTCGACATATACTCAAGACTGAAATGTTGTTTCCTGGTAAAATTAAGAAGTGAAATTATTTATGGACGAAAAGCATGTCAGTTTCTTGCATGTGAAGAAAATTGGTGGTAAAATTTAATAGATTTCACCCCCAAAATCGAATTCTTCGAAAACGTGTACTGAGTGGTTACGTCCCTTGAGTAAGAAGGAAAACATTTTAGGATGAATCAAATTTCTAAGTTAAATAAAACAAATTGGTTGGACAAATTTGGCCCCATGAATGTAAGGTACACAAGGTCGCTCATCAGTACTATCGAAGGGTGTTTTTTTGTTCAGTGTAGAGTTTATACTATAGATCAACGAGGCCGAGAAGCGAAATATCAACACGGCGAAAGATGAAAACGTCACACCGGACATGTGCTAAAGGTCCGACCACTAGCAGACGGATCTCTTCGGTCGAGACTCACACACTTTCACAAATATCTTTCGGTAGAATTCGTTATTCAACAAGTTGTCGGGCAGACAGTTGTATGTCACGGTTATCTACACATGCGCGCAGCTCTTATTGTTAATTTGCATCGGATTAAAGAACTATGGACCAGAAAAGTGCCGAATCGAAGGATCAGTGTTTCGCTCTGGCCGGTGTAACAGTCGCGCATGCGCATTGAGCCCCCACAGTCACGAGGCGTGAAAATTACTAATTTTTAGTCAGTTGGCGTTAGTAAGCCGTCAGGAAGCGAGCCAAAACTGAAAATTAGACATTAACACTTGACAATTAGTTATTAACACGTGAAAATTAGTAATTAACACGTGAACATTACTAATTTTCACGTCATAATTGTAATTTTCTCGTGAAAATTAGTAACTTTCACGGGTTAATTACTAGTTTTTAGTTTTGGCGCTAGAAAGCCGTCATACCGCTGGTCAAAGTACACCCATCCTTTCGGACCACGTAGCGCGGGCGTGACGGAGAGTTCGGTGAACTCCGTACTCTCAATGCCGACTCGCCCCAGTGGACACACCTGAGCCTCGGAAAGGTGTGTAAAAACGACAAGTTGTCAAGACACCATCTGGCGTTGGCATAAAACGACAGTTGTTAAGACACCCTGTGGCGTTGGCATAAAACGACAGTTGTCAAGACACCCTGTGGCGTTGGCATAAAACGACAGTTGTCAAGACACCCTGTGGCGTTGGCTACCACGCTGGTAATCCGACCCGTGACATACCCAGAGTGACATTTCTTGGTACATGTTTCTTTTATGTTATTGTACTTGTAGCGATAGCAAATAACTTGCTTTTTTCGAAATGCTGATTCTCATGCTGACTATGTTCTTCGACAGCCAGCGTCGAAATAGGCTTACTTCTCTCTCTCTCTCTCTCTCTCTCTCTCTCTCTCTCTCTGACTCTCTGTCTGTCTGTCTGTCTGTCTGTCTCTGTCTCTCTGTCTGTCTGTCTGTCTGTCTGTCTCTCTGTCTCTCTCTCTCTCTCTCTCTCTCTCTCTCTCTCTCTCTCTCTCTCTCTCTGCCACAAACCACAAGCCCCGAACAACTTGATTAACAATTATCTGATCATATACTATTTTACCCTTTCCCTCTTTCGAAAAAGAGAACACAACGATTGTACACCGCAAGAAATGGAAAACAATACGTGAAAATTGTGGCACAAAGACTGATGCAGCGGATAATAGAAATGTCAGTGTCCGCGGCTGAGCCAATCTTGGATTTTGGGACATGCATAAAAGTGTGTCAGTGTGTGCGCGTGCGCGTGAGCGCGCGCTCGTGTGTGTGTTTGTCTGTCTATGTGTGCGCGAGTACTCTTTCCGCATCAGTTTATGCGTATGCATCAATTTCATATTCTGTCTGCATTGTTCCAGCGTCGCGGACGACGCTGGTATCTGTGGTTGGGAAGAACGTGCCTGTGGAGAATTAGTCTCCAAGCCAAAGCGCGCTGACTCTCCAAGCCAAAACAATTTCAAAGCTTAAAAAAAAATGTACAATTGACGCGAAACGATTAAACACAGCTTTCGGGTGGGTTTTTTAATCTAAGATGTACATAAATATACCACTCCGACCATAAGGAAAAGAAAAAAAGACACACACAAAAAAAGACCGAGAGGAGCCGAGTCAATCCGAGACCAACCGAGAGGACGTGTTTCGCGCCGTTTCGACGTCGTTTGTTCAGATGCGGCCGGTTGGATCAGTTGCGGTCATACAGGGGCGCCTAATGCACGGTTGTGAAATGTCCGTACACATTTTGTGGCACTATGTAATTGTTAGTGCATCCTCCTGCGGATGCTTCGTGCTAAAAATGCACTTCCATTAAAATATTGTACGCTCATGTCAGTAATATATTTTCAATTGTTTCTCTGTCAATTTCAAGTGTTTGTTTCCAATTACTTCAGTATCTCCCTGTTGCAATTCCAGGTGATTCATTATGCATGTGCCAATTTGAGGTGTTTAATTCTGATTCCTGTATTTACAGTGTAAAATTAAAACTATTGTTTTCAAACATTCCTATGACACCTGGTAATGGTTCTGTGGTTTTGTTTTTAATTTGTATTTTGTTTTTCTGCAATAAATATTTGAAATGGATCTGAGGCCGACTTACTACTTTTAGCACTCTTTTTCACCACATTCCCACGTACAGATATTGCAATATCAACTCTTCCTTTCTACCTGTTTCAAACAAGCTCTATTTTTTAATTAAAAAGTTTTTACTAAATGTCTTAACATAGAGGGGGGAATCGAGACGAGGGTCTTGGTGTATGTGCGTGTGTGTGTGTGTGTGTGTGTGTGTGTATGTGTGTGTGTGTGTGTGTGTCTGTCTGTGTCTGTCTGTGTGTGCGTGTGTGTGTGTGTAGAACGATTCAGACTAAACTACTGGACCGATCTTTATGAAATTTGACATGAGACTTCCTGGGAATGATATTCCAGGACGTTTTTTTTTGTTTGTTTTTTATAAACGTCTTTTATGACGTCATATCCGGCTTTTTTGTACAAGTTGAGACTGCACTGTCACACCCTCATTTTTCAATCAAATTGATTGAAATTTTGGCCAAGCAATCTTCGACGAAGGCCGGACTTCCGTATTGCATTTCAGTTTGGTGGCTTAAAAATTAATTAATGACTTTGGTCATTAAAAATCTGAAAATTGTAAAAAAATAAATAAATTATAAAACGATCCAAATTTACATTCATCTTATTCTTCATCCTTTTCTGATTCCAAAAACATATAAATATGTTATATTTGGATTAAAAACAAGCTCTGAAAATTAAAAATATAAAAATTATGATCAAAATTAAATTTCCGAAATCGTTTAAAAACTATTTCATCTTATTCCTTGTCGGTTCCTGATTCCAAAAACATATAGATATGATATGTTTGGATTAAAAACACGCTCAGAAAGTTAAAACGAAGAGAGGTACAGTAAAGCGTGCTATGAAGCACAGCGCAACCGTTACCGCGCCAAACAGGCTCGTCACTTTCACTGCCTTTTGCACTAGCGGCGGACTACGTTCAGTTTCATTCTGTGAGTTCCACAGCTTGACTAAATGTAGTAATTTCGCCTTACGCGACTTGTTTTTTCTTGTGGCTGTTTGATCAAGACAATTCATAGCAAGCATTGACTGAAATAAACAATTTATATATCCAGCACAACATGCAATTCATTGACTTTTGACCCTAACCTTTTAACACTTCCCAAAATAAATCTTTGGTGGACATTGCATCGACGCTGTTCATTTTGAATGAACATTTTTCTTGTGAAGTTTGCTGAACCCCGGTTAAGCGCCGAAGTAGTATAGCTGTTGGGCACTTTGATACCGAAGAGCACTCATCTGTCAGCACGCATGCAAAGCCTAGCGATGCTGGAACGTTACGGCCTTTCCACAACCACGAAAACACTTGCATTAAAAAAAAACCCTCAAAAAAACAAGAGAGAGAGAGAGAGAGAGAGAGAGAGACAGAGAGAGAGAGAGACAGAGACAGAGAGAGACAGAGACAGAGAGAGACCAGGGCTGAGATGCACGAAGCGAGAGTGGGTGCCACCCAAACGAGAGAGAACAAATTGCGGGTTCTGCTTCGTTGAAATTACAACAAATGTCAATTTTAACCCATCAAACGACGCGGCTGGGTCCCACTGACCCGGTTTGGTAAAAACTTTCTCGTGCACCTCGGCCTGTAACGAAAATGATCAGCTCAACTTTTTACATCAGCTTGCCAGTCACCGCTCCGTCAATGGAGCCGCAAACAGCGATCTAGGGCCTGGCTGGCACCGAGACAATCGTAGTGCTGTACAGCATGCAGCACTGCCGTGTACCGGTGTGTGTGTGTGTGGCGCGTGCGGCAGGTTTTGGGATCAATTAACGGCCGGTATTGATCGATTTTGCAGGTTGAGCACCGTGGGAGAATAGTGCGCGTATACTATCCTCGCAGGCGCCTGGCGGGTTTGGGTTTTGCTCAGCCCGGCTGAGCGTATACTATCCTCGCAGGCGCCTGACGGGTTTGTGTTTTGCTCTGCCTGGCTGAGCGTATACTATCCTCGCAGGCGCCTGACGGGTTTGTGTTTTGCTCAGCCTGGCTGAGCGTATACTATCCTCGCAGGCGCCTGACGGGTTTGTGTTTTGCTCTGCCTGGCTGAGCGTATACTATCCTCGCAGGCGCCTGACGGGTTTGTGTTTTGCTCAGCCCGGCTGAGCGTATACTATCCTCGCAGGCGCCTGACGGGTTTGTGTTTTGCTCTGCCTGGCTGAGCGTATACTATCCTCGCAGGCGCCTGACGGGTTTGTGTTTTGCTCAGCCTGGCTGAGCGTACACTATCCTCGCAGGCGCCTGACGGGTTTGTGTTTTGCTCAGCCTGGCTGAGCGTATACTATTCTCGTAGGCGCCTGACGGGTTTGTCTTTTGCGCGGCCCGGCTGATCGTAGACTATTCTTGCAGGCGCCTGACGTGACGGGTTTGTCTTTTGCTCAGCCTGGGCGTAGGCCCTATACTATTCTCGCAGGCGCCTGATGGGTTTGTGTATTGCTCAGCCTGACTACATAGTACGCTTCAATTTTTTTTTTCATTTTGAATACACTATTGTCCCATCGCCTAGGAAATTCAGGTCGCTTCCTCCCAGTGGAAAGCTAGCAGCAACAGAGTCGCGCTACCCAGGTGTATTCACTGACTGAATTGGCACCAGACTGTTATCTACTTCAGTAGAGTATTATTGGTTCTATGAAATCACTGAGCTGAGTCGACGGTGCCATAACAAAGATGAGAAGGTGGGCCGGTGTAACACGACATTTTTATTCCACGAAAAATTTACACGAAATTCTTACTCCGAGAAAAGAACTCCCCAAGGTACGAAAAAAATACTCCCTCCACGAAATTTTGACTCCCCACAATTTTTACTTCCAGTAAAAATCTCGTACACGAAAATGGGATGCGGGCGAAGGGATAAAAAACGCTGGCGCTGGACCCGAGTACTCTTCAGACTGGCTCGCTCCCCCAGTATGAAAGTTTTTGTCTTGTGCACGTGGATTTAAATTTTATTTTTATTTTACACAATTAAAAAATTATTAGAGTAAAATAAAACATGAAAACGTTCATAATAAACAATAGTAAACAAGAATTAAAAAAAAAATAGACCGCCCATGCCGGGAATCGAACCCGGATCACTTGGATTTAAAAAAAACCCAAAAAACCAATATTTTTTTTATTTATTTTACACAATTAAAAAAATTATTAGAGTAAAATAAAACATTAAAACGTTCATAATAAACAATAGTAAACAAGAATTTATTTTTTAAAAAAATAAAAAAAAATAGACCGCCCATGCCGGGAATCGAACTCGGATCACTTTGGCCATAGTCGGAAACGCTTTCCACCAAGCCACCAACTCTATCATTCGCCTATAGTCCTCGCGCAGTGGTACACGCACGCAAAGCACGCACGCACGCAAAGCCTGTATTGTCGCTGGCTTGGCTGAAAGCCTAGTGTCGTTGGCTTGGCTGTTCTTTTTGCCTCCTCCCACCAAACCTCCCCCCGTTAAGAGTCGTTTTTGTGATTTATTTCGCATTTAGGTCCCAGGTAACATTATGAAGTTTTAATACGATCAATCGGACCTATTATCAAGTTAGTGTATCAACTTTTGAACGAACTGCGCCTAGTAGTTTCCCAGCAATAAGCTGTTAAGTCGAGACAGACAGACACACACAATTAAAGTCTGCTGGACCCTCCTACTGCGTACTCGGGGATAATGCCAATATGTGATCTCGTGCAAACAAATGTCGCGCTACCCTCCCTCCACCCCTTCCACCACCAAGAGTAACAGGGGACAGGGGAGTAAAAGTTGCGTACACCTGGCGTGGGCAGTAAATTGCTCGTGTCAGGGTGGCATAATTTATTCGTTATTTATTCGTCAGGGGTGTAACATTTTCGACCGAAATGTTGACTCAACACACCTGTCGTTGGAAGTTATTTTCTCGTGTTATGGGGGAATAGTTTTTTCGTAAACGGTAAAGGGAGTAAAATGTTCGTACGTACGAAACTTTTACTTCGGAGTAAAAATCTCGTGGGAGTAATTTTCTCGTGTTACACCGGCCCGGTTCCGCGCTGCCAATAACACGAACCTATCACTGTATATATGGCATGTCAGTGCTGATTCAACACTGAGTCAGTTACAGTACGACGAAATTGTTCGTCAGTCAACAGTACCGTCTAACAAAGTAGACACTGATGTCGGCTTAAACTTTGTTTTAGTGAACATTTTCACCGATGATAGTTACATATGATAACTTAGTGATTCAGTAATGACAGGATGATGGCATGTGCATATTCAACACTGTGTCATGCATGCAGTCAGTCAGTGCGTTGTCACACACTATAACTCTCTGGCCACAGTGCAACAAGCATAAATAACACGAAGATGAATTACCCGTGTCACTAATGAGCTCATTCTGATAAGCATCGCTCCACGGCTATTGCCAGTTGTCTCTCTGACCGGACGCTACAGTCCTACGCGAATCTATCAAAACAAGAATACAGAGTTATCTCCCATATGTTTTTCGCGAGCACTGATCTAAATTTGAGATCAGTGTTCGCGAGACGAAAATGATTGCAGATTGGCTGACTTCGACAGTGATCTCCGTTCTGTTCTTCACAGTTATGATAAAGACATCGTTCTAAGGTCAAAACAAGTCGAAATTTTGGGACTGCTGCCGGAAGGAGACCGTAATATATGGTTTCATCACTGTCAACTGGTTATAGAAAAAATCGTCTGCTCCAGTGAGCGCCGAAACCAAACGGTTGATTATCACGTGACACTTTTGCCATATTTAGAGTTGTTTGCACAGTAAATACAGCCGCGAAAAATAGCTCGCTTGAAACTGTCTTACATATCAATTCCTTTGTAATTTAAAAATTACAAAACAGCATGAAAAATCATTATCGACGATCGCGAATCTTCTTATTATCTATATATATATATATACGAATTGTGTCTGTCTGTGTGTGTGTGTGTCCGCGATGCCAAGCCAAAGTTCTCGGTGGATCTTTTTCAAATTTGGAGACCGTATTCAGCTACACCCCGGACACAACCTCATCGATGAGATATTTCAACACGTGCTCTCAGCGCGCAGCGCTGAACCGATTTTGGTTTTTCTCTCGATCCATTCCCAGTAACTCTTCCTTATCTTCTCCAGTGTTTTCAGCCGCGATTGTCTCCCTTCCTCCGTGCGATGGGCCGGCCGGGTCCCCGGCGCAGCCGGGTATTCGGCTCAACTTCTTCCCGGCGCAGCCGTACCCGGCGAAGCGGGTATTCATCTCGTATAGACATATGTATACATCTATGTGACTCTGAAGCGCCGGTGTCACGATTTCATCTTTCGCCTGTGTACATATTTCCCCCTCGACATATACTCAAGACTGAAATGTTGTTTCCTGGTAAAATTAAGAAGTGAAATTATTTATGGACGAAAAGCATGTCAGTTTCTTGCATGTGAAGAAAATTGGTGGTAAAATTTAATAGATTTCACCCCCAAAATCGAATTCTTCGAAAACGTGTACTGAGTGGTTAGGCTACGTCCCTTGAGTAAGAAGGAAAACATTTTAGGATGAATCAAATTTCTAAGTTAAATAAAACAAATTGGTTGGACAAATTTGGCCCCATGAATGTAAGGTACACAAGGTCGCTCATCAGTACTATCGAAGAGTGTTTTTTTGTTCAGTGTAGAGTTTATACTAGATCAACGAGGCCGAGAAGCGAAATATCAACACGGCGAAAGATGAAAACGTCACACCGGGTAGTGGTTGAGATTCCGTAGAGGTCTTTAAACACTGATGATGTATTGTCCGCTCCTTCAAGCGGCTGTGGCTGCCGGAGCTCAGTTCAATGACTCTATTGATGCTCTCGGTGTCGGCGTCGTTGTGCTGTGTGCTGGGTGCGGAGCTGAGGCCATCTCGGTGAAAAGTTAATTCCAAGGTCGTTTACAGTCACTGACGCACCCCCCCCCCCCCCCAGCCCGCACCCTTCAACTGATTTGACTCTGTTTAGTTCAAACTCTCAGGTCTCGAACCTTTCTCTGTGTAGTAGCTGCGCTGTCACGTTGTGAGTTTTTCTTGGGGCGACTCACTTCGCTCGCGAAATACCGTTTGATCAAAGATCTTGTATAGGCTACGCTAAGAAGAGCGTAGCCTACAAGATCTTTGGTTTGATGCGCACCGAGTAAACATGCACGCCAGTGCATGCACAGACCACAGAGATATAGAATATTCTATATCTCTGTGGCACACACACACACACACATATACACATAGACATGGACACACAGACATAGACACGACACAAACAGAGGCACACAGACAGACAGGCCCGGGACTGAAACACCGACAGACAGATTCTCACACACTCACACACGCGCACACACACACATACACTCACTATGCACTCACACGCACAATTTCCAACCCACAACTCCGGTCTCCCCCCTCCCCTCTACCCCCTCCGCACCCCCGCCCCCCCCCCCCCCCTTCCCTACCCGTACAACGTCTCGCGTAACTGAACCAACAAAATTCAAAGAAGTCGTAAACATTTTACCTTCCTCTGCTTCGGCCAATTAGCCCCCGGGCACTGCGGCTGAAGCGGCTGTTGCAATAAAAATCACCTGTCACATGCAATCAGGGGATCACAAGCCAAGGCCGCGCTGAGAAATTATTGACGGGCCGCTTGATTGTTAGTGAATGCAGGTGTCATATGTGTCAACAGTGACACGAGGATTGGAATTCAACCTGTCAAGATTGAGTTACACCTGTAATGTGAGACCCCCTTGATGGCATAACACCGCCCAGTCAGAGGACACCTTGTGTTGTCCGCCGGCTGGTCTATTAATTTGACTTAAATGCATCAGTACCTGTCGGAAAAAAAACACCTGCAGTGAAACTATGACACCTTTCGCTGTTACAATCAATCGTAAGCATAGCAAGCTGGTATAAATCCATGTGTGTGTGCCGTTGTGTGTGTGTGTGTGTGTGCGTGTGTGTGTGTGTGTGTGTGTGTGTGTGTGTGCGTGTGTGTGTGTGTGTCTGTCTTTCTGTGTGACCGTCTGGCTGTAGTGCATGTGTTTCTCTCAGTGTCTGTCTGTCTGTATGTCTGTCGGTACGCGCCTGTGTTTGAGTGTCTCACGGTGTGTCATAGTGTGTGTCGTTGACCGATAATGAGCCATGCACCTACTGTGAAACAGCCCTCCCCCACCCACTCTATTGATTTATTTGCATCCCCGCTTTATGTGTGTCCGGCAGGGCCTGGTAAAAATAATTGTGCACCGAGCTGAGGACTACAGTAGACTGAACAGCTGCAAGGAGCTGTATACACAGTAATTTTCTGTATAATTCAGTATCTTCATTCAGCAATGTGGTGAGAGAGAGAGACAGACTGAGGAGAGACAGACAGACAGACAGACAGAGACAGAGACAGATCGAGAGCGGAGAGACAGACAGTGAGAGAGAGAGGGACAGACTCACTGAGACTGAGAGACAGAGAAAGAAAGAGTAAGAGAGACAGACTGACAGAGTGTGTGTCAGTGTGAGAGAGAGATACTGAGGGAGAGAGAGAGAGAGAGAGAGAGAGAGAGAGAGAGAGAGAGAGAGAGGGAGAGACTGAGAGAGAGAGAGAGACTGAAAAAAGGAGAGAGGGAGAGAAAGGGACAGAGACAGAGAGAAAGAGAGAGAGGCGGGACAGAGAGAGAGACTGAGAGAGAGAGAGATTGAAAAAGGGAGAGAGGGAGAGAAAGGGACAGAGACAGAGAGAAAGGGACAGAGACAGAGAGAAACTTGAGGGACAGAGACAGAGAGAAAGAGAGAGAGGCGGGACAGAGAGAGAGAGATACATGTCTTTACATATACTGATGTCAATGTGTGTGTACGTGAGTGTGCAGGGCCGGACCCAGGGGGGGGGGGGGGGGGGGGGGTTCCAGGGGTTCCGGAACCCCACCCCTGGAAAAAGCATGTACCTTGCTTTGCCTTGTTGAGTGTTGTTGTTGTTTTTTAATAAATTTTGTGTGTGTCTCTAACAAATTTTATTCAATAGTTTTAGCACCAAAACAATGCTGCTCTTCAAACCTCAAAACAAGGCCCAAAATGCACCAGATTGCACAGATTTTAACCGTTTTTCAAAACTTTTCCGGGGGAGCATGCCCCCGGACCCCCCTAATTCGCGCGCCTGCTTTGCAGGCGCGCGCTTGTGGCTTCGCAACTTCGCTGATTTGCCCCCCCAAAAAAGGAGGCCCTGGTGTGTGTGTGTGTGTGTGTGTGTGTCTATGTGTCACGTGTGTGTGTGTGTGTATGTGCGTGTGTCATGTGTCTGTCTGCTTGCCTGCCTGTCTGTCTGTCTGAGAGTGTGTCAGTCTCTCTCAGCGGCACTGTTTGCCTGATGCGTTGCCAGCCTCAGTAATGAGCATGTGTCTGCAGCACGGCCGTCTTAGTTTACGCGCGTGCCGCGTGTTCTCAGTTTTCCACAGCAGGTCAGTCAGCGGCCAAAGACCGAGGGGGATCAGGAGGTGGAAGTAGATAGAGAGAGAAGTACACACTGAGAAGTTTCCAGTGTGTGACCCCGACGGTACCGCGGCCTTTGTTCCAACCACACCTTCCCCCAGAAAAAAGTAAAAAGATTGTGACAGGGATTTCTAAGTGGCTTACTGTTGTCTCACATCCACAAGCAAGCACACATACATACACACACACACACACACACTGACACACACACACACCACACACATCACACACTGACATACTCAGTGACACGTACACGTGACACACACACATACACACCACACTGTGACACACTATACTCAGTACACTGAGTGACACACACAGAGACGCACAAGTACTCAGTGTGACTTAGTCACACACACACACACACACACTGACACACACCGTCGTGACACGGCACACACACACACATGTATACACACCGTGGCACACACACTCACACACGGCGCTATCGAGCGCATGCAACTCCTGCAATCACCATGGTCAGAACGGTAACTCGTTGCAACTTGCCTCATCAAACTGTACACTATCGGATGCCTGCACCAACACCGTCATCATTTAGCGTTCATTATTCCCCCCTCTGCTTCTTTACCTCTGTAAACTTGTAGAGCTAGTTATGTAGAGGTTACATGCCGAGTCTCAGTGATTATTAAAAATAATGGTCGAAGTTGCAGGGTCATTATCGAAAAATAACTAGCTCTACAAGTTTACAGAGGTAAAGAAGCAGAGGGGGGAATAATTTTCGATAATGACCCAGCAACCAAACAAATAACGAGCCAGCAACAACCTGAATCCTCGAAAGTGCAGGGCCGGACTAGGCTAAGAGGAGGGGGGGGGGGGGTTGCTAGAGGTGGTTCAGGGGGATATCCCCCCTGGCAGCAGGGGCGGATCAGTTCATTTTATGGGGGGGGGGGGGGGTTAAAAAGTATATTGTGAAGATATGGGTGTGAAGGCGCGAAGCGCCGAGCCGACGGCGCGAAGCGCCTAGCTTGCTAGGGGGGTCCGGGGGCATGCTCCCCCGGAAAATTTTGAAAAAAAGGATGCAAAATGGTGCAATCTGGTGCATTCTGAGGATGATCATTACCAGTTTCAGGCAGCAGATTTTGTCACTGATTATAACCCCCAAAATTGAAACTCAATGTAAAATAAAGAAATGCATACCTCATTCAATATTTTTATATTTTTATATTTATAAGGTGGGTCCGGAAACCCTAGAAACCCCCCCCCACCCTCGTCCGCCCCTGGGCGGGGTCAAGGGGCAGAGCCCCTTGTGGGGGTCAGGGGGCGAAGCCCCCTGAAGCTGATGGGTAGGTCATATTCTGAGATAAGAAAATGGTCGCTCCTTGCATGAAACGGCATAAAATAAGCAATAATGAAAAATGTTTTAAATAAGTAAGGTACATGTTCAGGCTAGGGGGGGGGGGGGTTGCGCAACCCCCATAACCCCCCCGGTAGTCCGGCCCTGTAGTGCAATGGGTTGAGAAGCTGTTCTGTTTCGGTACTACTTTTGCGACTGAAAAGTTCCGAACGCTCTAATGTACGAAGTATACATTTCTGGAGCAAACAATACAAACATACCGCATTTAAATTAACAACTACAGGCCTCAACACATGAATCTCCATATAAAATCCATGAGTTCGGTTGTTTTCTGAATCTAGATCTGCCGTGCACAAACGTTCATCACAAGCAAATTCCCAAGGTAAGTAACTCATACTTTGTCTAGCGACAAGAGTAGTTCCCCTTCTTGTCACTCAGTTTCTTTGACAACACTGACTGCAATCCGACGGTCAGTTTTCAACAATATTTCATTTTATAAACAGATCACACGCAACCAAATGCACACATCTCATCAATTTAAACAACATAAAGCGGTTTCATACACTATTTTCCCCAGAAAACTGAACTTCATACAGTTTTTAACGTTGGAATACGGGTGCAAATTAGTGTTCGTCTGCTAGTCCCATTTGACGAAAGAACATTATCCTAAGCGATACTAAAACATAAAAATAACACACAATATCTGCCTTTACCGCCACAGCAGAATAACAGCATATATGTGTACTTGATTTTAGTCCAAAACAGGGAAACTGACAAGAAGTGTTAACAGAATGGAATGATTTGCACGGAACTATACAACCGCGCATTAATCGATCGCCTGCGCAGGTTGACTGGTTGAGTGAATAGGATTCGATCAAACTTTCGCAAAAAACCTCCTATTTTCTTTGAATAACTGAAGAAAGGAGGAACAAGGAACTTAGTCGATAAATATCGACAGGGGGCGGACAAATGGTTTACATGTGAAATGTGTGTATATGGGTGTGGTTCTGAAACAAACAAACCATGTGAATCCCCCCCCATCCCACCGCTCGCGGGCTGAACGACTGACGTCTTTTCCAGAAGAACACCGCGTGTACATAATACACAATTCGATCGCGTAGCACTGCCAATGCACATTTTCGCAACGAAAACCGTGCTACTGTTTCTTGTGTGTTAAATCTGAAAGCAATATAAGTGAACGAACAATTGAAAACTGATATCACGTTACTAAACTCCCAAAAGTAATAAATTACTTCTGACTGCGGTACACAATACGGCAGTCACCTCTGCGAATGCTGTCGAAGAATCTAACCGAAAGTAAACATTCTGGGAATCTACGCGCATCGGCCTTGACGCAAGTTCAATACTAAGCCAATGAGCGCGCCGCGGCGAAGTTGGCAGCTGTAAGTCTCGCAGCGCTGGCTGGCTGAGCGAGTTGCGTGTCCATCCATATTTATTAGGTCCAAGCCGCACCGTAGACCAGATTAGTAGGTGCTTGAGTTTGGTATTTTGATTTTACATAACATTAAACCTTTCTTGGGGTTCATGGTCATGGCAACAGCCATAATAATATTATATCATGTATAATATTACATTTCAGCATATTTGAATTACATGTCATCATACCAAACTGTCATACATTTTTATTCCTACATCATTCTGATTGATCACAACCAAACCTACTATCAGTGGACACATCCAAATGTAAGCGCCTGTTCTTGACAACTTTTAATCGATCTAAAAATAGCAACTTGCTGGGCCCTTTGCCGCCAACAGACACTGTTTGGCCTGTAGGTAAAATGTACAATGTATTTTCTGATTTGTGCACAAAAGCTTTTTTTCTTTTTTCTTTTTTTTAACATAACAATGTTTAATGTCACTGTATGTTTAAAAGACCATGGTCATATTTGTAAAAAAAATGTTAAATTAGAAAATAAATAACATTTTGGTTCATGATTTTTCCTACACCTGTGCTAAAAATAAGAAATAAAAATGTCGGGTATATAAGTCACTCAAATACAGCTAGGTATGAATGGCTCGGTTTGAGTTTGTTGCAGTTGACCCTGCACAATGCGACATATCATGTTTTTGTTGAACAATTTTGACGTCACCCCTCCCATAGGGTGACGTATTTCACAACTTCCTGTGTTACACAAACTCTGTGATGACCAATTTTGACGTCACCCCTCCCATAGGGTGACGGATTTCACAACTTTCTACAGATGAACAATGTTGCCTTCACCCCTCCCATAGGGTGACGGATGTCACAACTTCCTGTGTACACAAACTGATGACGTATTTCACAACAAAATGGCGCTGCCCATGGTCAACCTCTAAACTATCCGTATAGAATGGGGGCGTCCTCGCCCCCATAATAAAGAGGTTACACACCTCGTCTCAGTGATTATTAAAAATAATGGTCTCAGTTAGCGGATCATGAAAAATGCGAGCTTCAGTGAGCTTTTTCATGATCCGCTAACTGAAACCATTATTTTTAATAATCACTGAGACTCGGCATGTAACCTCTACTTACGCTACTCGGACGGATTGGGGGGCCAGTCAGTACCACGATAAAAGTCACGGCCTGTGTCGGCTTACCGGTATGGCCGGAGGGTGATGCAATTTTCAGGCGAGACAGAAAGGTACTGAATAACACTTGCATTTACAGCTTACAGATACACGTACTTGACTTTTCGTTTAAACGATTCTGTCATCAACCACAGAAACCGGCACGGTTGGCCTAGTGGTAAGGCGTCCGCCCCGTGATCGGACCCCGGCCGGTCATACCTAAGACTTTAAAATTGGCAATCTAGTGGCTGCTCCGCCTGGCGTCTGGCATTATGGGGTTAGTGCTAGGACTGGTTGGTCCGGGGTCAGAATAATCATGTGACTGGGCAGGGCCGGACCAAGTTCGTTTGAGGGGGGGGGGGGGGGTTCCAACTGAAGGCAGGGGTCCAAAGTCCACATTTTTTTTCTCTGAGAGGTACATTGGATGGCCAGGGGGGGGGGGGGGTCCGGAACCCCAGGAACCCCCCCCCCCCCCCAGATCCGGCCCTGCTGGGTGAGACACGAAGCCTGTGCTGCGACTTCTGTCTTGTGTGTGGCGCACGTTATATGTCAAAGCAGCACCGCCCTGATATGGCCCTTCGTGGTCGGCTGGGCGTTAAGCAAACAAACAAAATCAACCACAGATCTGTCCAAGTCTGTCACCCATAACAAGAACAATGATAAGAATTTCTCCAAAATGCCAACAGTCTGTCTGCTTCACATTCAGATTTGTATTTTATGTTTTCCTCACGTAGCCATATTTTGCAGATTGACACGGGTGTCACCGAGTTACACAATTAATTAAGCAGAACATTTCCAATCTGACTGCACTGAAAGCAGCAAGCAGCCTGTACATTTTGATTTGTTTTCAACTGTTCTGCACGGGAAAGGAGGTTTTTAGCTTCGCTTTCTGGCTTTTATACGCCGTAACTTTATTACAGCTTGTATGACTGCCGGATACGCCGTATATTTATCATAGCTTGTATACGCCGTAACTTACTTATATAGCTTGTACGATACGCCGTATCTTTATCATAGCTTGTATTCGCCGTAACTTTATTATAGTTTGTCTACGCCGTATCTTTGTTATAGCTTGTATACACCATAACTTTATCATAGCTTGTTTACGCCGTCCTGAACCGTACACTGAAGTGCAGCACCGTCAGGCCCTTCAATCAGGAGTGGGCTTATGATATGCTGGGTGATCTTAGAATAACCCTTTTTAGCGGATGAGCGTATGATACGAAGAGAGGGGCACGAGGTAAGTGTCTGCAGAAAAAATGTAATAACTCCTAAAATACTAATTATCCTGCAACCATATTACAGTTGTCAAAACCCGAAATGTAGCGCTACTTATTCACGTTGCTCTTTTTACAAAAAAATGCGTATCTATTGAATAACTATCCAAAACACAAGGCAGGTCGCTGATTTGTGGTCGGGTGCTCTTATGAAATACCCCCTGTGCGCTTATGATAGCTTGATTTTTCGGATCGGATGCGCTTATGACTGGTTTTTCGCTGCGCTGCCTAGTTTTTTGCTTGATGACCTGAATGATCTTAATTAAATGTTCTCATTTTACAGATCATGGATTATAGATGTTACCATTGTGGAGAAGGGTTCTCCATCTTCAAAGAAATCATAACCCACACAGTTGATAAACAGTTCGAGTGGATATGACAGAAGCTGAGACCAAACCTGGAGTGGATACAGATGAAACAGAAGATCGAGAGAGAGAGAGAGAGAGAGAGAGAGAGAGAGAGAGAGAGAGAGAGAGAGAGAGAGAGAGAGAGAGAGAGATTGAAATTAATATTTTGCAGTTTTCTATGCTTTTATTAAAACCAATGATATGAAACTAATCTTGCGTCTTCATAAAACCAAAAGGAGTAAAATTAAAACTCTAACAAACAAGTGTTTATTTCCTTTTCACAAAGTTCATGATAACCGGGACATATTATGACCAGACAAGGCTTCAATGACTGTACATACAATTTAATTACAGTTAATTAATATTAGAAAGTATAGAAAGTAAACTTATGAGAGAGAAAGAGAGAGAGATTGAAATTAATATTTTGCAGTTTTCTATGCTTTTATTAAAATCAATAATATGAAACTAATCTTGCGTCTTCATAAAACCAAAAGGAGTAAAATTAAACTCTAACAAACAAGTGTTTGTTTCCTTTTCACAAAGTTCTGAACAGTAACTTTAAAGCAGTTGCAACATCAAAGGACAAGGTGGATAAGAATCCTTAGATGTTTTTGTTTCCTGGGCAACCCTGCATCTGCTTTTGACATGACGATCTCTTCCCTGTCTGAACTTGAACTCCACGCCACAAAACTGGCACCGAAACTCTGGCATTGGTGCATGCTTCAGCCTGTGCTGAGTTAAAGCCTTCTTCGATGGGCACACTTTGGGGCATTCATCGCACGGAAAGCTCTGTGGTTTGCTGCTGCAGGAGTGCTGTGCAAGACTGGTCCTGCTCTGGTAAGTCTTCTTACAGGCAGCACAGCTGAATGGCTTCTTCTTTTCATGGCCGTTCAAGTGAGACTCCAGCGCGACTTGACTAACCAGCGCCTTTTTACAGATGAAACACTGGAAACCCTCTTCGTGAGTAGCCCTGATATGTCGCCTGAGATTTGGCAAGTGCTTGTAGGTGTTTCCACAAGCGGTACACAGGTGAGTCTTCCCCCTGTCCTTCTTCGCAGGCTTCGCAGGCTTCGCAGGCGTGCTGCTGGCTGGGGGTGGTCCTGGGTCAGCCTGGGTAGTTTCCACTTGAATCTCCTGAGATATGTCCAGGTCAATACCACTGCCGTCCATGATCCCAGAATACTCCATCTACAAACAGAACGCATCTCAAACCCTATTAGTGTTTTTGTTTTCAAATCAACATTCCTTTATATAGCTATTTTGATGAACACGTGGGGGAATTCGGGGGCTGTGATTGGATGGTCTCTTCCGATCATCAAAGCATAATGCGGCGGAAGTCGGCCATTTTACTCAATATCCAAAAGCATATTGTCGATAACAAAGACGCATGGTTCCGGTTTCTTCCACGTGTATAAAGTACACGCATACCTCGCCAGGTTTGTTTCTGTGACTAGTCGACAGACGATGCCATTTGCTTTGTGTGTGTTTTTGTTGTTGCTTACCGTACATGACATACATTACGTGTAAAATCCAGTTCTTTAACAGGCAACAAACCTTGCAATTTTCCAGAAGCTGCAATCTGAAGCGACCTATCTCTGATTCTAGCAGACGATCTCTTCAATGTTTAACACAAAATCATGGGTGAAACCTATGAAAATCAAATTGACTGAAAATTTTTTGAGGCAGGGGTCCAGGGGCCGCCCAGGCCCTGGCGGGGTACGGGGCAGGGCCCCGTTAGGGGGTCCAGGGGGGCAACGCCCCCGGCCGAAAACGAATTTTTGCATTATACATTGTGATTTTGTGGCCTTTCCTGGCAAAAAAATACACTTTTTGTCACTATCATGCAGGTCAAAAAAATACCTTCAGATTCTAATGATATGGTAAAAAGGGTAAACAAAATCAAAACAATTCACAGAAGTAATCATTTTTCTTTTGTATCTTTTCACACTTGCATCTTCCAACACAACGACACAATTGATAACAATTAACATTGACAACAGCCAATTACTAAATGAAATAGAAACTGAACAACTGAACAACTGAAATAAAAGTTCGAATATTTAATTATAAGAAGCAAACATTGCCAGACAGGCATTGAAATAAATGATGAAACAGAATGTCACACATGCAAACAGCATGATGTAGCACTGCACAAAGTAGCAACTAAGCAGTAGCATCTCTTATAGTGCAAAGTTCTCAAGGAAAAGCACTTGAGTTTCAAGCACCAAACTTATCACACACAGTTTTAGTTTCATGAACTCCAACCAGTCCCATCGCCATTTGTTGGCTAGACCAGCATCAATAAGATCTGTCCATGCGTTTTCCGTCAAAACCGGTATCTTTGTCGCAGAAATCGTGTCACCACTTCATAATGCCTGCCAAAACGCGAGAACTTTTTTTTTTATCGTGATGCAGAGCGAATCCGAAAGCGAAGAAACCTCACCTACGGGGTTAACCGCATAGCAGTTCAAAAACGCGTTCCGCTTAAAAAAATAAAAAAAAATGTTTTTTGGTTTTTTTTAATAAAAATTGCGGATTGACGGAATTTTCGTCAGACTTATTTTCAGATTGACGGATTTCAGTCAATTGACGGGCTACTTTCACCCATGCAAAATCAGCAAACTCTCCTGTCACATAGAACGTCCATTGTATAGTGCAATGTTGAAATGAAGTTACCGGTCTGAAACATTTAGTCGTTTCTTTTGAGACAATCCTTGTTCTCTTATCATCTACAGATTTACCGCAGTCTTCACCACGCGAATTCCCAACAGAAGTCAGACTTTCGAACATACAATATGTAGGCAAGCATGATACGTCATGACGTCATATGATTCCTAGCATATTGACGTAATGCTAAACATCCGGTTATCTCGAGTTTTCTCCGTAATACATGTCCGTGGGTTTTTCAATGTTCGGTTATTTCCGTGGCTTCATGCGGAAAGGGAACCGTCGTCTGCAATCAGCGACATGGACCATTCTGGCACTTGTTGCTGACAAAAACATGATTTTAACACAGAATTTAATGTCAGAATAGCTATATAAACGCCATTGTGTTTTCATCGTAGCAATAGGGTCCGATATTTAGACTCGACCAAGTATAATGCGACTCGTCTTCGACTCGTCGGCATTATACTTGTCTCGTCTAAATATCGGGCCCTATTGCTACGCTGAAAACACAATAGCTGGTAATGAAAGTGGTGTGTGTTGCTAGGATAATGAGCGTGAAATAATTGAGAGATGTCATTGAGGCTGCATTTTTGTCTAACCCTTTTTCTGTCTAGGCGCAATAGTGCAATTCTGGCTAGTTTGTCGGCAGTATTAGTAGGAAGTATAAAAAGACACAAAACATCTCCGCACTTGCTACAGTATCTCTGGTCGTACATTTGGTGAAGCAGAGAACTATAATATAATATTATTATCTATACCTTCCTGTCACTGGAAGCAGCAACACTTGAAAGCATAAGTTCCCTTGACAAACGTCATTTATGATTGGCGTCATCTATGAATGACGTCACTGTCGAGACAAGTGCCGGTATCGGCAAACCTTGTCGCGGCAAAGGGCTAAACAGAGATCTGTAGTAATAGTATCTCTGGGCTAAATAAAATAATGTGTATACGTTTTAGTAGCAACAAGGTAGCAAGAAAGTGGGAACTAAGCAGCGCAGCGGCGAAAAACCAGTCATAAGCGCATCCGATCCGAAAAATCAAGCTATCATAAGCGCACAGGGGGGTATTTCATAAGAGCACCCGACCACAAATCAGCGACCTGCCTTGTGTTTTGGATAGTTATTCAATAGATACGCATTTTTTTGTAAAAAGAGCAACGTGAATAAGTAGCGCTACATTTCGAGTTTTGACAACTGTAATATGGTTGCAGGATAATTAGTATTTTAGGAGTTATTACATTTTTTCTGCAGACACTCACCTCGTGCCCCGCTCTTCGTATCATACGCTCATCCGTTAAAAAGGGTTATTCTAAGATCACCCAGCATATCATAAGCCCACTCCTGATTGAAGGGCCTGACCGTGGCGGCCGCTGAGCAAACTCCGTTCAGCACAAATTCAACTGGAAAAGAAGTCTTTTCACTGCACGCTTGTGGATACAAACTTATGCATGGCTAGAATGATGGAAATATCAGGTGAGGCTGGAGATTATCTGATATGAGCTGCCACGGTCCGTAACCGGTTATGATAGGAGGATGCTACTACGATAACAGAGAACAGCAAACCGGCCGAGCAATCCGGCTCCTCGGCACACGTTCTCTCAGTCAGAATCACGCCACCCAGGATCATAATTATGCGTCCCTGCTGGGCGATATGCAAGGAAGAAGATTATTGCAGAGAGAGAGAGAGAGAGAGAGCATGGAGAGAGCATGGAGAGAGAGAGAGAGAGAGAGAGAGAGAGAGAGAGAGAGAATTTTCATGTGCCAAGGGAGCAAGACCACGTTACCTTGTCTGGAACATAATAAAGTTGCTTCCCTTGATTTGTAAGAACTTCTGCTCGTGTTCTGATATTATGTTGTCGGCTGCGGCACTATGATTTTCTCCCGGTACTACTATTATGTGTGTGTGTGTGTGTGTGTGTGTGTCTGTGTCGAGCCTGTGTCTGTGTGCCTCTGTGTCTGTGTCTGTGCCAGTTATCTTTTCAGTCTCCAGTTCAAGTTCCTGTTGACAAACCGGGCCGGACCGGGTACGGCCAATACTGGTATCATTTGACAAGTGACCTACTCAGTGACGGCCGTGAAGACAAATACAGAGACACACACTGTGACACTGAGACAGACAGGCTGACACACACACACACACACACACGCACATTGCCACAGTGACACGCACTCACATGCACACACAATCAGTGATACACACACACACACACACACACATAGGCCTACACACACACACCGCCACACTCGAGTCACACGTGACACACACAAACACACACTCACACACACACACAGACACACCTCAAATCCAAAGGTACACGTGCACTAACACACACTCTTTAACCGGGCGAGAGAAAACTTATATATTACAATCCTTCGATTTTCATTTTCCTAAATCGTGTGGCATTTCCTCAGTTACGCAAGCCGGCGTCTGAGATCGAGACGATGGTTGCAGTGACCCCATGAGGTCACTCTGCAATGCGGCAAGGGAAATAAATACAGGAGAGAGAAGAAAAGAAAAACACCCTCTTTTTTAAATCGGGACTGCACGGCAGACTCGGCACCGAATCAATAAATGACCCACTTGCTGCTTAAAACACAGGCGCTTGAACTTCGAAGTCACTTTGTTTCCATTTAGAATTTCTCAGTCACCAGTCCGCCATGTAATTTTGTCTGTTGTATATGAAAACAAGTTTACAAACTGAATCGAATATCAAAGTCAAAAGTATCGCTTTTTACCACGATGTTGTCCCAATTTCCACACAATGCCACACTTTCACTGTCTCCGTCTGCAAAGGTTGGTAGTACCTTGCAACGACAGCCGCTTCGGCTTGAATTTGGGACACTATTCTGGAACACTGATTACCACTTCTGCGATTCCTAGTAGGTGATGACGGTCCGGAATTAACACCAGTCGGTTTTTTATGGCCTATGGAAGAGTTGTATAATGGGTGAAGCGTACTATTATAATAGTCGGGTCAGTTTAGGAATGACGGGAACAGTGGCGTAGTGGATATGACGTTGGCCTCCTCATCGCCGGAAGGTCGTGAGTTCAAATCCCGGGCACGGCCGCCTGGTGGGTAAAGGGTGGGGATTTTTCCGATCTCCCAGGTCAACTTATGTGCAGAGCTGCTAGTGCCTTATCCCCCTTCGTGTGTACACGCAAGCACAAGACCAAGTGTGCACGGTAAAGATCCTGTGACCAATGTCAAAGGTCGGTGGGTTATAGAAACACGAAAATACCCCGCATGCTTCCCCCGAAATCGGCGCACGGTATGCGGGGTATGGTGGGGTAAAAACGGTCATAAAAATCCACTCGTGCAAAAACATGAGTGAACGTGAGAGTTTCAGCCCATGCCGAACGAAGAAGAAGAAGAAGTATATGAATTACCAGTGGAGACACGAAGTTGGTGCTACAATAATGAATGATCTCCGATTTGTGTACTTTTTAAATCAAAAAAGGTATGGTGTCAAGCGGATACTGAAAAGACGGCCTTTTTTCTTCTTTCAAAAACAGTGCAAGTCATTATTTACTGTACATCAGTCGACTCGGTGACAATGGCGTGTTTCCACTAGTAGCTCACACTGAGCAAAATATAGTCAGCTTGCCTCACTTTCAAAAAATACAACTCTTCCACATCCCATAAAACCCAGACAGAGTTATTTCCGAAACTCTTCTATTTCTTACAAGCAAATCGCTGTTGACAAATTTGAAGTGCCTGTACTTCAGTTCCAACGATCAGCCGCGCCATCCGGGAACTCCCGCCTGATGCATAAGTTAACCCAGTTCCAAAATTCGGGGGGATGACACGATAGCTGTCCCCGTCGAAGCCGGACTGAAGAAACCATGTTATTAGATTCCTCAAGTACAGCGTGTGCTGAAAAGAGGGGTTGGGTGGACGAGTGGGGGTGACGGAGTGAGGGATGTCGGAAGGGATGTGAGGGATGTGGAGATGTAAGTGAGGTACGTGGGGGTGAACTCGAATTTAGTCTTCATTTATTTGTTACAAGCCAAAATTAAAGATTGTTGTTCATCCTTCTAAGTGATGGTTGAGACTGAGGCAAACATACGGACATTCAGCTTCACTGATATCAATCACTTTTTGACTGGTCAGTCGTGATTTACCCCGAGCGGCAGATCAGTGGTGTCTGTTGGCCCAGTTACTCAGAGCCTGCTTTTTGTGACCTCCGTTATCCTTTACAAACTTGACGAAGAAACGGGCAGATGGACAGACAGGCTATCTACCCTTATCTGTCTGCCAAACACATACACACATCAGTTGACTCCCAATCACACACACACACACTGACAGACTGACACACATAGTGGTAGGTCTACATGTACCCACACGGGCCCACACAGTTACACACAGTGACGCAATAAGTGACCAACACAGACTTAGACTCAGACACTGACAGACTGACACAGACAAACACACACCCACACACACACACCCAGCCTCTCTCTCTCTCGCTCAGTCTCATTTTGCCAGTCTCTCTCTCCCTCTCGCTCAGTCTCTCTCTCTCTCTCTCTCTCTCTCTCTCTCTCCGCGGCTCAGCCTCTCTCTCGCTCTCTTTCTCAGTCTTTCTCGTCGTTTGTATCTCACAACTTAGACATATGACAGACTCTCTCTCCACACAGTTCCCCCCTCTCTCTCTCTCTCTCTCTCTCCGCTCAGTCTCTCTCTCTCTCTCTCTCTCTCTCTCTCTCAGTCTCTCCCTCTCTCTGTCTCTCACTCCCCCCCCTCTCTCTCTCTCTCCTGTCTCTCTCTTTCTCTCAATCTCTCATTCTCTCTCCCTCAGTCTCTCTTTGCATCTTGAAATGTCTTTTTGATTGTTGGACATGTCTCAGTCCCTCTCTCACGGTCTTCCCTCTCTCTCTCCCTCCCTTTCTCTCTTTCGCCCTCTGGCGGGGATATAGCTCAGTTGGTAGCGCGATGGATTTGTATTCAGTTGGCCGCTGTCAGCGCGAGTTCGATCCCAGGTTCGGCGGAAATTTATTTCACAGAGTCAACTTTGTGTGCAGACTCTCTTCGGTGTCCGAACCACTCCCCGTGTATACTACATTGGGTGTGCACGTTAAAGATCCCACGATTGACAAAAGGGTCTTTCCTGGCAAAATTGCTTAGGCACATTTAATAATTGTCTACCATACCCGTGTGACTTGGAATAAGGCCGTGAAAGGTAAATATGCGCCGACATGGCTGCAATCTACTGGCCGTATAAAATTTCATCTCACACGGCATCACTGCAGAGCGCCTAGAACTGTACCCACAGGAGCTTGTATCAAATAGTACTAGTAGTATGTCGTAGTAGTGGACTGTAAATAATGATCGACCGGCGATTTGATACAAGCTCCTGTGACTGTACCCACGGAATATGCGCGATATAAGCCTCATTGATTGATTGATTAAATTGTATTGTAATCAACTTAACTTCTATTTCTTCCTGTTATTGAGTTACCCTCAATGGGCGAGAGCCGGATGAAAAAAAGTATGTTTGCATTGTTCATTCTGCGGCACCCACGAAAAATAAAGTTCAATTCAAGTTCAGTTCAATTCAATTCAATTATCTCTCTTTATCTCTCGCCCTCTCAGTCTCAGTCCCTCTCTCACGGTCTTCCCTCTCTCTCTCCCTCCCTTTCTCTCTTTCGCCCTCTGGCGTGCGTGCGTGCGTGCGTGTGTGTGTGTGTGTGTGTCACATTGTGTGTGTGTGTGTAAGTGTAAGTGTAAGTGTGTCAGTGTGTGCAGTGTGTGTGTGTGTGACGGTGTCAGTCTCTACCTCGCCCCCCTCCCCCTCTCTGTCATAATTTTTGCCCCGAAATAACATACACTGCCGACATGCAGTGACTGACAACCTCCAGGCGCTGAGCGATGAGCAATGATGCAATGCGCCACCATGTGCTAGCCTACACCTCTCCTCATTGCCGTTAGGCAAAGTTCAAGCCTTAAAAGAAAAAAGTGAAAAATCGATTTTCCTACACACTCAGTGAGGTGTTCAGAGTCTTGTCAGCTTCTTCTCAATTCCTGTTCTTTGAGGGGAGAGGGGGGCGGGGGGGATTTTAACATGTATCATTTGAAAACTATTCCGAAATAAATATCCTATACACCCAAAACCTTGTATCAGCTTTGAGAGTTTGGACTTCCGGGTTTCGTTTTGACACTGCACCACTTTGTAATGTATTATTTTCACATTGCACCAATTTATAATGTATTATTTTAACATTTGTTGTTTGTTCATTATTTTTAATTGCGAGAGTTATTCAGTAAGTATATTTTTTTTAACGAATATTTATTGGTTGATTGATTGATTTTTTTTTATTGCAGGAGATATCGACAGATACACAACCTTCTAAAATGAAGCCAGTACTTATAATTCTTTGACATGTATCCGCGTCAGTATCAGACCGAACCTACCAATTATCAAGAGCTATTGGACCGGTATCAGCGGCACCGCGGGAGACACTGTGATAATCGTCGACCTTTTGCCTGTCAGTCGCCTGGTGGACAGGGCATCGAACTCACGGTCAGGTCAATGTCGTCTGCTCAGCGGGTCACTGACTCGAACACCCCCCACCCCCCTATACGCCATTGAGATCGTTACCAGCTCTGCCCTCAGCTCTCTCTCTCTCTCTTTCTATCCTCCCTCCGCCCCTCTCTTCTCTTTCTCTCTGTCCTCGGCCTTCATCGCTGGTTCCGAGAGTCCTTCTGCTCTTGTCCTCTGCGGTGCGACCTTCAACCTTTTCTGTTCTGTTCGTTCGCTTTATATTGTCGCGAACCTTCTCCTCGTCCTGTTCTCGTTTTATACTCTGCGTCTGTCTGTTTTTGGTCTGTCTGCCTGTCTGTTCTTCTCTCTCTCTCTCTGAGCTCGAGTCCGCAGTTGATATCTTAATTTCCATTCACACGCGCGCAAAAACACACTCACCGTGACACACACACACACCGTGACAAACACGCATACACACACTGACACGCACGCGCACGCACACCTCAATTCCAAAGGTGCATGAGCACTTACACACACTCTTTAACCATGATTACTCGCTCCCATCTCATAACACCTGCCCCCCCCCCCCCCCCACCTCTCTATCTCTCAGTCACAAACACACACGCACGCACGCACACACACACACACACTTTCTCTCCGTCTGTGTAGTTCTGTCCCTATTCAATACTCCCTCCACCCTCTTTATATCACCACATCCCTCACCCCTTTAGCTTTTCCTCTATGTGTGTCTGCATCGAGATGAACTATTGATTCCCACGTTTGCCGCTGTGCCCGGAGTACAGAACTGCAGCCACAGGATTTTATGCCGAAATCCATGCCATGTTTTTGACGTGGTGTGACTGGTACAGCACTTGTCAATTGTGGTGCACTTTTTCTGTGACTGTCCTTCACATGTTGCTTGCGGGGTGTTGCCAGAGAGTATACTCTGTGTGTGTGTGTGTGTGCGCGCGTTTGTGTGTGTGCATGTGTGTGTGTATTGTACGTGTGCTTGTTGGTACATTAAAAGTAAGATACTGAATTGTTCATGAGAAGATTACACACACACACACGCGCGCGCATTCTCTGTCTCTCTCTATTAGAGAGAGAGAGAGAGAGAGAGAGAGAGAGAGAGAGAAAGAGAGAGAAAGAGAGAGAGAGAGAGAGAGAGAGAGAGAGAGAGAAAGAAAGTCAGAGAGAGAGATGGGGGTATAGTGAGATAAACACAATGGAGCAATTATTTTAAAACTTTTAATCTGTACAAAAGGACAACACTTTGAACATTTGTCGTAAATAAATAAGTCGCATTACTGAGATTAAAACAAAAGAAGCATGCAGTTTTCAAGAAGGGAATGTTCTACACACAATCTGCGAAGGACAAAGTCAGTAGAAACATAAAACATGCAAACCCTGCATTATGTTGCCTTGAATATCATGAGAGTAAAAATCTACTCACAAGAACAGCTGAAAATCAAACAGAAGAGACGGACAGACAAAAAGACAGACGGACGGACAAACTTACTAAATTTAGAAATGTTTATGTTTGTAGATAGAACTATGCCATATTCTTTTCAATTTAAGAGAACAAAGTTTAAAAGGAAAATTGGTGACGGATTTTGATATTCATGCACATTAGAACAACCACACAAAAAAGGGAGAGAAAAAAGTAGTCGTTTTTCCCATCACAAGCTCAATACAGAAATAATACATTTTACACAGAAACAGGGAAACAAAATAAAGTAAACATTGTTCTATAAAAACACAGATCCCAGAGATCATAGGTTTGTCTTGACAGTACTGTAAGATGCAACATGTTCATTTGGTGGAAACAATGTCACTTGTATGATTTCTGTAAAAAGTACAATTTGATTGTATCTGGTGACAACATACAGCAGTATAAAAATAGTCATGACAAGAACAGTGGTTGCATGGTTGCAATACTCAAATGGAAAAATATTTGGTCTCGCTGATATATGTAATTGTGCAGCCACTGTGGCAGTGTCAGGTTTATTTGAGATGGTTAGAAATGTGGAGAGAGAGCGAGAAAGATAAACAAAAAAGGTAGACAATCAACAGTTGTCCCCCAAATGAAAGGACACCTCTGACTAAAGGACACTATTTTTGGCTCTGGTTTGATAAATTGATTAATCTGGTTTGATTCATTGATTGATTAAACCAAACTATCTATCTCGGGGTAGGACAAGTCTCAGATAGTATCTGTTAATGACTCTCCTGATGACTAAGGTGAGTAATAAAACATAAAAATATTTTTAAAAAAAAAATAAATAAAGAAAAGAACTAAAATCTTCATGCTATGCTTTACATCTAAACCCTACAAGAAAAAAAGATGAGAAAAGAAAGAAAAAGGAGTCCAGTTTGTTATGTGATGAAGTTGCTGCAGAAAGAGAAACGTGCGATATTGTGTGGTCAGACCTGTTTACCCCTAAAACATTGCATGTGTATTTTCTGGGAGCAAAATGAGGCAAATGTGTAGTTTTGTAATTGAATGTGTAGAATTTCTCGTCGACCTATCACAACAACAAGAACAATGATTTCCGCGAAGACAAGGCATGGGTAGTCCTGATGATATTTTGGCAGAAAGACTTGGTTCGGCGCATTGCTCGTCTTTTTCTTTTTGGTCGGTGGCCTTTCAGAGTCATTTTCTTCACAGTTCTCATCTTCACTTTCGTGTGCTCTGCGTTCAGCCATTGTGTTGAAACGCCCGCATGGTTTGGCAGTAACGCTTTCAGTTGTGCCCGGCATTTGCTTGGAGAAGCCTATTCGGCATTAACAAGCTACAACGCAACGCCCGTGGGCGCTTTACGCGCTGCACGCAGCAAACGACTGCTGGCCGAAAACATGGATTGGAAAATGGATCGGTCAAGGGAGATGAAGAAAATTACGGATTGTGATATGCGTGGCCGAAAATTTTTTTTTTTAAATATTGTTTGCGTAGAAAACGACAGACTTGCGTAGTTGCGTAGTATATTATTCAAATTCGTAGTTTACTACGCTCAATGTGTAGTGTAAACAGGTCTGTGTGGTTCACAATGCATAAAATTCACTAGCTTTTTTCAGGACGAGACACACCTTTAATTAGAGTCATGTGTTAAAAAAAAGGCATCTTTTAAAAAGAAAGACGTTTAAAAAAAATCCTTCCAATGAGGAGTCATGTTTTGAAAATGTCATCCTGAAATAACAGGAATCGACATTCATATGCACCACAACACTGAATACTCATCAGAGTTCATAGCAAAGTCCCGGATGAAACATGAACAATTAGGATACGCATGGAATAAAAGTGTTAGCCAACGTCCTACTTGAGTTCTGTCAATGATGTCTTGGTGGCGGAGCACAAGTACACAAATTATGCATGACACTGGCGCAGTTTTTGAGTATTTGTATATGTGGTGATTTGGGACGACTATTTTGATATGCAAATAATTTCGTTTTCACTGTGCATAGTTGAAAAAAATGACATGCGCAAAGAGAGATATAGAGGATGGGAATAAAGTTACATTGAGGAGAAAAGGCTCTTTATTTTAATGCCTTTCCCGGTTCATCTTTTCTTTCAGAACTTTCATTCTCTCCGAATCAGCTAGAATGAGCTTTTGTGCTCTTAGTACAAAACTTGCATCTCTGTTTCTCAAGCATTCAGTTTTCAGTTCACGGTATGAGGTGGTTGAAAGTGAAATAGAAATACATTGAATTAAATGATAAAGATTAATGTATGCATGGCAATGTATTACTGTGCAACATACAAATTCTTCTTCTTCTTCTTCTTCAGCGTTCCAGAATTTTCTGGTTACGTGTGAGCTCGTTTGCCCATTTGGGTTCCCCACACTATACTCTGAGAGCATAGTCAGCTCACTCCGCTTTCGTTGAGTAGGCATGCTGGGTATTTTCGTGTTTCCATAACCCACCGTACTCCGACATGGATTACAGGATCTTTTCCGTGCGCACATGGTCTTGTGCTTGCGTGTACACACGAAGGGGGTTAAGTCACTAGCAGGTCTGCACATAAGTTGACCTGGGAGATCGGAAAAATCTCCACTCTTAACCCACCAGGCGGCAGCGACCGGGTTTGAACTCACGACCTCCCGATTAGGAGGCCGACGTCTTACCACCACGCCACTGCGCCCATCACACACAAATTCAAATACAAATGACGACAATCATGCTGATTTCACAGACATTTGGTCAGCATATGATGGCGTTTAAGAACCTAAAGGTCTTACAGTCACCATGACTTCTTCATTGCAGAAAACAAAACAAATAATGAGAGCATCTGCTACAAAAAGGGCACACCACACAATGCTACATACGTAAAACTCTACACAGGCAAAGACATTTATGCAAGACATCTACCTGAGAAACGCAATCATTGAAAACATTCAGCTGTTTTAAAATGTAACAAATACACCCATCTACACCCACTTCTACATAAGACACATTCTAAAAGTATGATCAATGGATAAAAAAACCCACTAATACATTAAAAATGCTACATAAATAATATGAGAAGATGATGAAAAACTGTACAGTTTTTGAGTATAGTCTGTACAACAAAATTGGATGAAAATATGAAGGTACATCAGGTGTTGCACCAATAACATTTTCACACATAAAATGAAAATGGAGAATTTTTTTCTTTTCTTCGTGGGAAAAATAAGGTGCTAATCTTAAAGGTCCTTGTCTACATTTTTATACCAAAATCGCCATTTGACCATTAAAATGCAGAGTCTATTATCTACAAATATCAACAATACACCCCCTTTCGATCAGGAAAGACGAAGCCACTGTAGCCGTTTGAAAATTCATTGTAGTATTCCAGCGTAGTACTCATAGTAGGGTATCCTTATTTGGAAAATGCCAAGCGCAAAA
Organism: Littorina saxatilis; assembly: GCF_037325665.1. Taxonomy (NCBI): domain Eukaryota; kingdom Metazoa; phylum Mollusca; class Gastropoda; order Littorinimorpha; family Littorinidae; genus Littorina; species Littorina saxatilis. The sequence continues at coordinate 41,209,706 of NC_090247.1, read as the reverse complement.
CTCCTCTCAAATCCCGTGCATTTCGTGCGTTTAAAAAAAAGCGTGGACAGCGCTCCAGTGTCAAACTGTTGCTGCACTTGTTTGGGCATGGCTATAAGCATAGTGACATGAATTTGATTGGTCAGTATTTTTAGGCAAACCACATGTTCTCAGCAAACAGAAAACAAAATATTGGAAGCGTGAGTCACGCTACCCAAAAATAAAATCTTTTTTTACATATATTTTTTTTTCTATAACTTTTCCCCCCATGGTTCATTCATCACCTGACATAACTTTTTAGTGAAATCTAACCATAAGATTATTAAAAAAAAGCAAAATTGTAGACGACCACCTTTAAGTACAAAGTTTAAAGGCAAGGATAAGAAATAGCTTGCAAATCACACAATTTTGAAACAAGACATGGATTAGCTTTAAGATACTGTACTTCCTTTGTATACTATACGTTATTTGCGTTTTTGACCAAAATATGACATTTTACACAGATCGAGACAGTCATTGTTCTCCGAGACCGCGATAGCGGTCGAGGTGAACAATGACTGTCGAGATCTGTGTAAAATGTCATATTTTGGTCAAAAACGCAAATAACATTTATGTATCGATCGAATTCCTTTCAGGTACGGACTTTGTTGTTGTTTTGACGATTGAACGAGCACACACACATGCAATCAAACACATTTATATAAGCTTCATATTTGGGCGTTTCAGGTTTACCGAAACTTCAAAGGAACTACAAAACACACGTCATTTACTGACTTTGTTGTTGTTTTTACGATTGAACACAATCATGCAATCAAACACATGACGTGTGTTTTGTAGTTCCTTTGAAGTTTCGGTCAACCTGAAACACCAAAATATGAAGTTTTGTAGGCCTCTGACGTCACATGGCTCAAAGAAGGGAAATCCAATGTCCAATCGATACATAATCGCATAAACCACCACTGATCTGTCAAGACTTTTTCATGATAAGAAAATCGGTCCACTCTGGCACATACTCCCGAAAAATCCACAGCATGGCTGTTTCTTGTGCAGAGTGAAGAATTGTTGTCACAAATGACACCAGTGTCAGCATGAGACACTTAATTCCGTTAACACACACACAGAGACGCATGCACGGATGCATGCGTATTGCACAGAAAACAGCCAGGTTGTGGATTTTTTGGGAGTATGTGTTCAAGTACATGGATGCTCTCATTTCGTGTGAAGGCCTGGACAGACTGGCGAAGGCTGACATGACCATTCACAGGTGAAGGAATGTTTGTTTGGTGCATGGCTGACACTCCCAGCAAAGCTAAACTTGTTGTGTCCTTCATTTAAACAGCAGTTTGAAATACAAACAAATTACGAAGAAAGGTCAAGCCCTCTCAGAGTTTCTGAGCCCTACTTGCTGAGCCTGTTAGCCAATATTATAGACAACAGACAGGGACAACATTGCACGAATCGGGTAAACCCATGCAACAGTAACCAGTGCCTTGTCAAAACTCAGCGATAAAAACAAGCGAGGAATGACACATTTCTTTCTTTCTTTATTTGGTGTTTAACGTCGTTTTCAACCACGAAGGTTATATCGCGACGGGGAAAGGGGGGAGATGGGATAGAGCCACTTGTCAATTGTTTCTTGTTCACAAAAGCACTAATCAAAAATTTGCTCCAGGGGCTTGCAACGTAGTACAATATATTACCTTACTGGGAGAATGCAAGTTTCCAGTACAAAGGACTTAACATTTCTTACATACTGCTTGACTAAAATCTGTACAAAAATTGACTATATTCTATACAAGAAACACTTAACAAGGGTAAAAGGAGAAACAGAATCCGTTAGTCGCCTCTTACGACATGCTGGGGAGCATCGGGTAAATTCTTCCCCCTAACCCGCGGGGGGTGAATGAGTTTTATACGATGGCTTCTTTTTAAGTCGTCATCCAGTATTTTTCTTCCTTACAGTGTGCATGATAGTTTCGATTATACAAGCAAACAGCACTAACCCTACAGGGCAAAAGGTATCTTGAAAAGAAAATTGCATGGGCTACTGCATTTGTTGGCTTGCGGCTCGGTTTTAAACGTACAGACAAGCAATGACTATTCAAAGAAATAAGCAAGTGCCTGTAGGGGCTGCATTCCATAATAGGAGCAGCCATCCACATAGTTTAGAAGCAGGGCAGCTATGGAAGTTAAGAACAATGTGCATCTCGACAGATTTACATTGACTGTCTCATTTCGTTGCTCGTGAGACTCTTGAGAAAATTATTTTGAAAACCGGGCTGGGTCCAGGGGATGCCTGGGCCAACTGACAGGGGTCCAGGGTTATAAGCAATCCCGCTTGAAACCAAATTTAGCAATTGGAAGGTGATTTGATGGCCCACCACGGCAGTGAGAACACACACATATACTCTGTACGTTTCTTGAATGCTTGTTTGTTTGTTTGTTTGTTTGTTTATTTGTTGCTTAACGTCCAGCCGACTACGCAGAGCCATATCAGGACGAGGAAGGGGGGGATGAAGGGGGCCACTTGTCAAGCGATTCCTGTTTACAAATGCACTAACCCATTACTTGTGTCCCAGCAGGCTTTAGTAAAACTAAATTAATACCTACTGGAAGATTACCAGTTTCCAGTATGTTAAAATAGGCTTAACCTATCTACTGCTGGACTTACATCAGAACACTAACAGATTAAACTATACATGAATCGCGAGACAAGCGGCAAGAGAAGAGATTTTTGGAAAAAATACAGGTGAATGAGCAAGAAGGCAGAAAAAAGAAAAGAATTCATGAAGAAAAAGAGAGAATGACAGGAAAGAGGAACCAAAAATCTACCTAACAGCAAACTAGAAAGCTCCTGCGGTTCCAAAAACAGGAGGGGCCTTTAATTTCATAACCGCAGTGCCCCACTGCGGGATTTCTTGAATGCATTTTGGCCAACATATTATAGCGGACGCGGAAGTAAGCTTGGACAGATTGCTCCTCGATTGTTTTATATAAGGAGCATTTTATTCCTCAGGCATAACTGTTTTTCTCTGGAAGACATTCCCTTTCTCCAAAAATCGCAGATCCGAGGACACTTCTCCAGCCTGAATAATATAATCATTACTCGAAACGTTTTGCTGCACATTGCCTTCCACAAATCTTCCAAGCCTACTTTATACTATGAAAGCAGAAATATTTAAACTGCTTTGTCCATTTTCACAGAGAACATTTCAAGCTTGAAGGTATGCGGCCGACAACAAGTTAAAACATGCACAATTCCACAATTAAAGTTAAAGTTGAGTTGGGTACAAGTGCTATGGACATTTGTTTTTGTCCTCCTCTTTCGTTTTGAAAGCAAAACTTTCAAATTCAGTAGGGAAGAAAAATATCTACTTATCATTAATAGAGACAAGATGCATGTTATGGAAGTTTAGTTTGGTTTGGTTGAAAATTCGAACGATCTGATATCGGTATCCATGCCGGAACAGATGCTTGATTTCTCAACAACAAAGAACAAATATGTCCCACCCTGGAACTCCAAACGATTTTGTGGCAATAATTAGTGTGGTATACTCTGGACACACACAACATCTATTACAAAACAAAACCAACGTTATCTAGAATGTGATAATTTGTACAAAAATCATCCGTTTCTGTTCAATAACCAGAAAAAACAGGCATGACATTTATACAACTATCACTCTAAGATCCACTTAGCATACGGTAAAACAAAAACCATCAACACACATACTTTGGTGATGAACACACAACGCCACAGCAGACTGTTTTAACTTGAGTTCCAACAACATCTAAACTTTTTTCCGCACCGAGTACACATTATGAGCGACGAATAAATACCTGTGATAAATATACACAACAATGATTAACTTCAGTGAGGATCAAAGACATTGAATCTGGGACCCTCCATAATTCAAGAATATTTCTTCACAAAACTTCATCTCCTCCAGAGTATCAAGGTACTCTCACAGAGGCTACCACACCACAGTTTACAGTTTAACTTGTTTCTGAGAAAGAATCCAGCTTTTTCTCTGAGAGATTCTAGGTCTGAATCTTTGGAAATTTATCAAGTTTTTAAAATATCCTTGAATCCTGGAGGGTCCCTAACACAAGGAATAAATAACAGATATTTACACTGAGGGATGACACGGTCAAACGATAAATAAATATATTTAATCATATGAATTATTTATGTACATGCTCACACACATGGACAAGAAAAACTTCTCTCCTTCTGTACATTTCATAAGTATAACCCGCATTTCTTAAAAATTCTTCAATGTAACAAGCCTGAGGTAATAATTTTGAAGTTTTCAAAACTGATCTGGTGACGTGAAACGTTCGTCATAATTCTGTAACTCTCCATCAAAATTGATGTAGCTGCGTTGCAATGTGCTGAAACAAAGACTAGACTGGAATCTGCTTCTTCGTCTTTTTTTTTAACAATTCAACACTTGTTTATGCTTTTGCTCTAAAAAAAAGAAGGCGAAACCCTGGGTTTTGAAAACCATATCACATCATTTTCAGAGATAATCACTTTGAACGTAACAATGCAGGAAGCTGTTTGAACAAGTCAATTCTGTAACTTACCATCAGCTTAAGATTAACCTCTCACATCGGCAGTACATGTACACCTAAATGTTTCTGGGTTGTTGGAGCAACTCATGTCGCATGACACACTCAACACTTTACTATTGTCTTGCTTCATAATTTCAATTGGGAGGAAAACAAATTCAACACACAGGTCCTGTACCTGCTACTCAAAAACGTACCTACATTCTTTCTGCATTCATAGCAAGCAAATACATTCTACTAACATGAATTTGCTAACATTTAAATACCTTTGTTAAACAACAAAACAAAGAAACATGCACAAACCGAGTGGCTAAAACATTTCTGTTTTCTTCCTTATCAAAGCTATCTAAAGAGACAAAAATGTATGTGTTCAAATATACAATTTTTCTAAGAATGTTGACTAGAAAGCCATCACACAGACTGACTAAGCAAATCACAGTAAGTTAGAGAAAACACAAAAGCAGTTTTGACAAACAAAACACAGTGTCTGATTCCAAACGTCCAACAACAAACAGTGGTCTGTATTCAGTGATTGAGAGTTACAATGAACACTCATAATTAAACAAATATGTTTGGCCGCTGTAGGTGACTACTCCTGCCGTTAAAAATCAAAATCATCAAGAAATGATTGAATAGAGGGAGATGTAAGATTTTGCACTTACAGTGGAGTCCAGCTATAACGAACCTGGGTATAACAAAATCCCTCTTTTAACAAACTGCCATTGATTTCCCGGCAGACAGCCTTCTATTTCTTACTTGTTATTTTCGGGCTACATCGAACCTTTTGAACTCATTTGCATAACGAACCCCTCTTTTAACAAACACGTTTTCATCGCCCCAGAGCCGTTTTGTCTCTAAAAGTCACAAGGCTACAACAAACTGATGTCAATAATTGTCTCCAAAGACAAAAATACACAAACACAAGTGCACATAGCGTGATGAGCGAACTCTGAACAAACAGCAGGAGGTGCACGGAACAGATCGAACCAAAACCGAAAATTGTGGTGACGTCATGACATTTTGCGATGTACGTCAGCGAAGCTCATGCACATGACTGTGGTCTGTCTTGCTAAAAACAATGGCTGACGAACATGGTTTCAAAATCTGGAACTGTTTTTTTTTGTTTTCTCCGATCCGTGACCGTGTGACGCGATACAGAACCACTCGTTCGTTTGAATCAATACTCTCCTCAGGCAGTGAAGTCTCCTAAATTGTTCAACACTGTGGACAGTCCGGAGTGCAGTTATGTCCCGTGAATAAGCGAGTCAAAGTTTTATCGTGAAAACTGACGCTTTTCATGCACCTCCCGCTGTTAGTTTGCCTCTCTCTACGGATTATATTATGAAGCTGTTGAAAACATGCAGAGCAATCAAGGAAAGATCGATGGGACGATCATTTGAAGGTGATTGGGAAAATTTGTCTTGAGGCCATTAAGGGTTGAAAACTCTACAGCGAATTACTGATATAACAAACTAAAATGAATCTCCCTTGTGATTCGTTGTACCCGGACTCCACTGTACTTTGAAACTTGAAATTAAAACTAGTAATAAGCCTGATTTTATGTCAGGTACTCTTCGTTTGCAAAAAAACCCAAAAAAACAATATTTTCTATTTTAGACTCACATATTGACAATGTTAAACTACTCTTGAAGTGAAATGACTTAATTTTAAAAACGGAAAATAGTGAAAAATTGCTTGACAATTGCTTGTTACTCAAATCAGCACTGTACACAAATGTGGGCACAAACTCACAACAGCAATGAGGGGGAACACGCACTCAATGTGTATATGGAATATGCAAAAATGACTCCTGATTCCTCCGGGAAGTCAAAAAATGATTATGATGGGATACACATGTAATGAATGGTAGTGAATGGATAAAGTGGAAAGAATAAAGATATACCAAACCCATGAATTACCACTAGATCAAATACAATGAAGAAATGTTATACTGCCACACACACACATCCACACAGAAATTACACACCACCAACAATAAATATAGATCTCACACCGGTACGTGTGGAGTACAATATCCAATACCAGTTCTTATGAGCTAACTTCTGGTGTTGACTACAACTGATCACCTTCAAAAACTACAAGAAAGGAAATGAACAAGTTCAAGGATCAATCCAGAAAAAGCAAATGGTCATGCATGAAAAAACAATTAGACTTAGAGACATACAATTCATCCTATACGTAAAATTTATTCAAAGATTAAATGTTGATGAGGAGAAAAGACCTTGTTTTTATGGCACACTTGTTTTGCATCAATCAAGGAAATATGTAAAGCATAAAGAGAGGAGTCTACTTTATTTCATTGGTGGAAAGTTAAAATCAATTTTGGCAAGTCAATGAGATTCGGTAATTGTGGGCACAAAATAAGTGCACCTGGAAAAGAATAAAATCTTCATTGTTTGAAAAAGAAAAATAGAACTGGTTGTTACCCCCAAAAGAAATAATACCATATAAATATCATGCATGGTAATGTTAATATCAATTGTATTAAGAATACGAATGATGGAACTTGGAAGTCAAATTTGCAAAATAGGCACAAAACAAACAAAATGAAGTGTCAAACATGCAGTAATTTTGTTTTTACTGAGACCTTGCCATTCTGACAGGCAAAGACTACTCAACTGCAAAGAAATGTATCTTTCATTTGAAACCAAACACTAAGCCCATTCAGTTCAAGTCTGTTCAGGTACTCACAAAATTACACCTGAGAATCACTGCACTACAAATAATACTGAATATTCAAAATGATTATGACTACTTTTCCCTTATTGTTTTGACTGGAAACTGCTACATATATATACTAAAATTCAATATTTTCATTTCATTTATTCCCTTCATATCAATATGGCATGGAGAACCATGAAGAACCAAGTATTTCATTTACATGAACAGACTGATACTTCCAACATGAGTGATTGAAAATACGGATAATTATGCATGTTTTTATTGCAATATGTCTTTGACACATTCATGGTCTGTATCTGTGGCCATATGAAATTTGAAATGCGTTGCGGTAGCCGGGGAAAGTGAGATCACAAGAAACACCTTCACAAAAATGATGCATTTTCAGCCTCTTTGTTTTTAGCACCAACTTTCTTTCTTTCTTTCTTTATTTGGTGTTTAACGTCGTTTTCAACCGTTCAAGGTTATATAGCACCAACTTTATGGCATATAAAAATACAAGCAGTGTACACAGATACTACCACAAATCATACCAAGAAAGGACATTTTACCTGAGCAAGCATATTGTAATGTTATAATAATGGAGTGGTCAGTTTTCATGGAAGAATATAAATTACAGGCACTCTTTCATTTAATTTTTTGTGTAATTGTTGAAATATTCTTGGTTAAAAAAATGTAGAGGCTGAAGGTCAAGTATCCTTTCATAAGGGGAAAAAATGAACCACTGTGACCTTGATACCCAGGCTCAAAAGTAAACCTCGCTTTAATGAATCACTTTCTCTTTTAAAAATCAGTTCCACTCAGGCCAGAAACACAGTATTTCATTCTGTTCACCAACAGAATTTTTTTTCTCTCTCACATGGACTGATGCAGTCCACCATCTACACCCCTTCCCTTTCTCTGGTGTTCTCAATTAAAAAGCAAAAGGCAATCAACTGTTTCCATTAAAAAAAGGAATCCACAATCGTAAGAGGCAAAATCCACCCCATCAGAAACCCACATGTTTATCATTTTAAAGTGCATGTAATGCAAACTTTTGAGTTACAACCATTGCTTGCATTGTACATACTATTAAAAGGAATACAATTAAAAACACATTATAATATGAACATACAGCACTGCTAATAGTCAAAGGCAGAGCATATTTTAAGTCCTCTGCATCTGTGTCCAAGTGCCCTTTTGGTGACATTCCATGTCAATACAGAAATAAAAATCAAACATCAATAAATAAACAAATCAGTTAAATAATTCAATACACTGTAAGTGTAACATGAAAACGGGTTGTAAAAGGTTCATGAGATGGATGCTGCCTCCATCCGTCGCCAAGCTGAGTGTTTGCCATGATCCGGCTGTTACCCAATTCATGAGCAGAATAACTTAAAGGTTCCACACGCTTTTACTGTAGCAGACATTCCTAGCTTTCACTTTACCTGTTAAGTGCCTCTCTCTGTGTCAAACACACTTGCAACCACACACACACACACAAGCACGCGCATGCACACATACACACAGCCTTACACAGACTTTGTAACACTAAGAGGCACTTTCACCATACCCCCATGACAACCTCAGTTAGTCACACAGACACACTGTTCCGTAACCCTAAAGTGCTTGGCGGCGATGGCATGATGACGATGGCACAGAGTGACGGTGATCTTGTTGCTATTGTTGTGCAGTTTAGCTGGAGAAGACACTGGAGAAGACTGTTTGTGTGTATGTGTGCTTCAAACAGGCCGATTGCTGACTGGGCCCTCCATTGTTCACACACGTCTTCTCTTACAAAAATATTTGTCAGCAGAATGCTTTTCCTCACGAATTGGCTGCTTTCTGTCTGTTTTCCCCAGTTTTCTTGTGTCAGTGCCAATCTATTTTATGCTGTAGTGACCACTCTATAAGAGTAATCACGCAAAATGTGTCTCCTCAGGCAGTCCCTTTACCTTGCAAAGTATTGTGGTTGTGGAGAACACGCCTAGGTAAGAAATCATCTGACAAACAATTCACAGAACAAATTTTTAATAAATTAAGGCTCCATCATAGAAAATAAATACGCTGTGTGATACAACCACACAATTATGTCTCTATGGCGATTACAGGTCATAATTTGTTATGAGCAAATGATAATGGAATTGAAGGGAAAAATCCAATGGAGGTTAAAAAATCTTTTAAAAAAATGAGGCAAGAATATTATGGAAGAAATCGTTCAAATGAAACAAAAAAACCTTTCGAATCCCTCTTCCAACGGACCCCTTAACCGCCTTCTATCCCCTCCCCCCAAAAAAACTCATGCAACCCCCCTCTCCAAACTACATCTCCCTCCCAACCCACCAATCACCTATCAATCTGCCCTCCAAAATAAAAAACCCAAGATGACCAAAACGATTCTTTCAGAAAGATGCAGCAACTTTGCCGGCCTTTCCCCCCTTCCCTTGTTCACCAAAGAAATGAAATGCATCCACCATCAGCGACGCTTCCACCAGAGGACTGCTGTTAAAGTTGCAGCGACTGTCGTTCAACTCGTCGTCTCCTGACGACCAAGGTGATGAAACTTCAGACTCTTTGGACACCTCAGTTTCCTTCGCAATCTTAGCCTTTGTAGAATCTGCAGCCTGTTTGGCCGCTGCAGCAGCAGCTTTGGTTTTTCGCTTTTTCTCTTGTCGCTTTCTTTTTGCAACCTGTTCGGCCATCACCGGGCAGCTCCATTGCTGGCTGCGGGGACGGACAACTGCCATTCCACCCTCCCCCAGGTACATATCCATGCAGCACATGGGAATCCTGGAAAAAAACAAAAACAAGTGTAATAATATGTGAAATCATAGGTAAGTGATTGTTGCATGAACGTGTGGCATATCAAACATATTGCATGTTTCATGCAGTCACACTCTTTATTATCAATTCAAGTTGAAGAACCAAGAAAAATGACTGTTGAGGAAAAGTGTGGTAATGGGTGAGGAGGAAGCAGAGTCGCTTTAGTCTCTCCCCTTTTGTTCTGTTTCCTCATATTAACATTCTCCAACTGCGACACTAAAAGCATCAACCAAAGTCAGAGCAACAGCCTTGTGCCGGACAGCTATGCTTTTCTTCGACAAAAAAAGAATATAAGATTAAGTAAGACTTTCTTTCTTTATTTGGTGTTTAACGTCGTTTTCAACCACGAAGGTTATATCGCGACGGGGGAAGGGGGAGATGGGATAGAGCCACTTGTCAATTGTTTCTTGTTCACAAAAGCACTAATCAAAAATTTGCTCCAGGGGCTTGCAAAGTAGTACAATATATTACCTTACTGGGAGAATGCAAGTTTCCAGTACAAAGGACTTAACATTTCTTACATACTGCTTGACTAAAATCTTTACAAAAATTGACTATATTCTATACAAGAAACACTTAACAAGGGTAAAAGGAGAAACAGAATCCGTTGGTCGCCTCTTACGACATGCTGGGGAGCATCGGGTAAATTCTTTCTCGTCCCAACCAATATGGGACTCCCCCTAACCCGCGGGGGAATTTAAGTAAGACTGTTCCACAGCAAAACACAAACAAATGAAACCTACACACACACACACACACACACACACACACACACACACACACACACACACACACACACACACACACACACACTCTGTCTTTCTCTCTCCCATTCTTGTTTTATCAACACACAAAACCTACTCACTTTAGAAAATAGCTGGTGTCCATAAAGGAAACGTTGGGTGGCTTCTTATCTTTGACTGGACAGCCAGGAAAGCGTCTGTTCCCCTTTCTGTTTACTGTGGGAACATGTGTTGAATCAACGGACCCGACACTTTGCTGATCATTGTCCTTGTCTTTCATTTCTTCACTATCATCCTCGTCACATCGCAGCTGTTTCATGGGATTCACCAAACTGTCGTCTTCTGCACAGAGATTCTTCCTCTTCTTGCATGGTGCTTCTTCAGTGATTCGCTTCAGATCAATTGACGAAGAAACGGAAGCAGACTCGTCAACATCTTCAGTCGAAACAGACGGTGACTTTCGGCCTTCCAGGTTATCCTCGTCTTCAGACGAGGTCTCCTCAACACCTTCGCTGTCATCGTCACCTTCATGGATACGCTTCACTCTGGAAAAGTTTCCTCTTGTGCCATGTACCCTCGAGTTTTTCCCTTTCTTGGCAGGTGTGGCTATCTTGCTGGGAGTCTTGACGTCAACCTCCTTGCACTTGGCACGGGTGTGATATTCACTGTGCTGTCCCTCCTGTTTTAGCCCTTTACCCTTGCTTCTGAAGTCACCAATCTCACCGAACAGCCTGGCGTTTTCTCGGGCCTCTTTCCTTCTCAGCTCCTCCTGTTTGTCGTGGATTGTCTTGACTCCCTTCTTCAAGGTAAACAGCCTCATGTGCTTGAGGTCTTTTTCAGCATTATCTTCACGCTCCATGTACTCCCTCGGATCGCGCCAGCGCCCTGCGGGTACCAGCTGATGTTCTGTAAAAAAAAAAGGGGTTCCACTGATTGAACATCATAATCTGTTTTATCATCTTGAGGAAAAGAATTTAAACAGCACAAAATACTGAGTGAGCAGTATGGTGTTTTGTTTTAATTACAAAGCCTGCAAGTTTTCTCCAAAGGAGCAAGTACAACTACAAGTAACACTGTTGAACATTGGCCTTGACAATGACGCAAGGAAATGTCAAAATGCATGTGTTTGCAACATCACACATTGGATGATAAATGCACACCCACACACAAAAGCATGCATGTTGATACACACAAAGTTAAGAAGGAAAGAAAAGAAACACAAGCACACACTTAACTCTACAAGAAATAAAATATTTCCCTTACTGGTCTTTAACCTGATAGAGGGCTTTCCAGTGTAGACATATCGTGGGTGGATCGTCATGTGTCTGTAGAAGAACCCTTTCTCCTTGGAGGGGGCGGCAGGAACAGATGACCCCATCCCATCTACTGGCCAGATGTCATGGATGACGGGTCGGATGTCACCTTTCAGTTTACAGTCCAGGCGCTGAAAAAAATATACATCTCATTTACTGTCTAATGCCAAGCCCTTTCCTTCAGAAGTCATTTCCTAAAAAAAGACAACTTGTGCAGGGTTTTTTTCTGTTAGAAATGTTAAAAGTTCCTGTTTTGATGAGACATCTGTAGTATGCAGACAAATGAGGCGCTAAGGATGTCTGTTCATTGAATACACTTATAAGTGTGGTCCCTGGGTTACAGCATGAGAGCTCTGCAAAGATAACTGTACATTGTTCTTTTAGATCTATAGGTTACTGGTACATGGGTGTTACTGGGAAAAATCAAAAAACCTGAAAGGCAGGGGTCCAAAATGCTCAAGTTTGAAAGAAAGTTTCTATACACCGACGAAACCAAATCATAATAAGCAAGATGGCGCCAAATCCAAGGGAGCGAACCGAGAAAGCACGCGAACCGGTGTCAAAAGTCGGATCGGAACCGCTGCTCGTTATTTCAACTTAGCAAAACGAAGCTTTTTTTTGGTTCTTTTTTTAAAACCCGGAAAACCGGAATTTCCGGCTTCAGATTTTTTCAAAAACCGGAAATCCGGCAAAAGCCGGAAGAGTAACACCCATGCTGGTATGCATCTATTTACCTTCATGTTTTGGCAAAATTAGATCAATCAATCAATCAATCAATGAGTCTTATATTGCGCATATTCCGTGGGTACAGTTCTAGGCGCTCTGCAGTGATGCCGTGTGAGATGAAATTTTATACGGCCAGTAGATTGCAGCCATTTCGGCGCATATTTACCTTTCGCGGCCTATTATTCCAAGTCACACGGGTATAGGTAGACAATTATTAACTGTGCCTTAGCAATTTTGCCAGGAAAGACCCTTTTGTCAATCGTGGGATCTTTAACGTGCACACCCAATGTAGTGTACACGGGGGGAGGTTCGGACACCGAAGAGAGTCTGCACACAAAGTTGACTCTGTGAAATAAATTTCCGCCGAACCTGGGATCGAACTCACGCTGACAGCGGCCAACTGAATACAAATCCAGCGCGCTACCAACTGAGCTATATCCCCGCCCAAGATGCAAGAAACAAAGAAAAGATTCATGAAATGAAAATTGTCAGCACTGAGTTTTTGAGCCCTTTGGCAAAACCACAAAGAAACGAGTCGCAGGAAACTATGTAAAACCATTTAGTTTTAGGTCTCACAGGCCAGGGTGACCCCCCCCCCCTCCCTTGCCCCATACACTCACACAGAGACTCACAAACAAACTGATTGAGTCTATGTTAGCCACATTTTATCATGGCTCTAAACGATAACATCAGACTCCTAATATTTTGTTTAAAACGTTCAGTACAATTATTTTTTTATGAATGGTGTTAAAATAAGAGATAAAAAAATCCCAAGGCAGTGAGGGCGCTCGCCATGCACTGACATCTGACAAAAACAGCCACACACACACCACACAGCATGTTTGTGCAGATGCTTTGGGAGAATAAGCATTGAAAACCAGTTTGAATCAAATCCAGCATATAGAGCTGCATGTCATAATTATTTTCTTCGTGTCTGGCTTTATTTAATACATGCCGATCTTGTGGCAGTGACTTTTCACTCTTCATTTGGGAATCCCATTCCCGTGTACACAATACTGCTTTCACTCTCCTTACCGTCAGAAGCCGTGACAACTTAACTTTTAAAGAGTACACCTCTTCATTTACTTCTAGCGCTCTTTCACTTCCAGCTGACACCAGCACCCCACTCAGTGCATGAGTCTAACCAGCTACCCCCCCTCTCTCTCTCTCTCCCCCTCCCCCCCCCTCCATTTGTGTTCAGAGAAGTGTCACTGTCAGCTAATTGAGGCCACCTGCACTAACTCTGTGCAAAACCAGTTGACCGTGTCTAACTTTTGACACTGATAATTGGATGGAGATGAAGTGGCCGGTGATCAAGCAAGAAAACTGAAGAGCTCACAGATTAGGCATTGACTCACTGGTCAAGACTGCGGGGGGAAAAGAATGGCTTTGGTAATCTTGTCAATGAAAGAGGTTACACACAGACAGACGACTGATGCTGAGAACTGAGGCCGAATTTTCACTCTCTTTCTCCGAGGGCCTTCAGCGCCTTTTCTTGTCAACGTCATTCCGATAACACAAACGAGTAATCCCTCTATTGCGGACCCCATCAAAAGCAACCTGCAGGTACATACAGTGACGACCACCCCATGGCCCATACAAGAGTAATTTCCCCCCATAGATATGAACCGCATGAATGACTCAGTTCAGAATACAGTTAGCGATTAGTCAGCCGTGTAAAAAGAAACCCCCTTTTTTTTACCTACAATTATGACCACAAGCCGACGATTACACCTGCTAATCTTCTCATGCGACAATACGAACTTCTGACTTGCCCGCACCTATACTCCCCCCCCCCCCCCCCCTTTTTCAGCAGTCACTCCAAACCCAGTCTTTCCTCACATGCAAAGCGGCTAGCTCCACGATAAACGTATCTCACACACACATCTAGTCACTCTATATAACGCGTCTTCATTTTCTGCAACGATTGTTGGTTTTACACCTGTTGCCTCTAGCGCTCACATCTACACATTCACCACGCTGGGTTACGCAACGCGACACCAGACCAGGCTTTCTTTCTAGCCCCAGTCAAGCGTAACAAAATAAACATTACGTGCTCTACCAGCGACACCGCAGACGCCTGCCACCCTCCCACCTCCACCCCGCTCCCACCAATTGATAAATTACAAATCAATACTTCGCTCTCTCTATTCAGTATTGTCATCTTGCCCCGCAGGTGTGTGGTCTGACAGGGGGAAGGGGAGGAATACTGGCCGGTGAACGGAGGGGGCTGTGTCCTTCCTTCAATACCAAGTTGTTCAAAGCATTCAATAATTGAGATGAACGGCGAGGACGGAAAGAGGTCGGGTGGTGGTAGGACTAGGAGCTAGTAGAGCTAGTAGAGGCCCAACCCATGATTAAGTCCCCCCCCTCTTCTCACACATATATATAAAATAATTAACCAAATCTTTAACTAAAATTTTTATAGAGATATGAGGCTGTTGGCGCTCGGGAAACAGGGAGCAAAGGGCAGTGCCCCACCTAGTGATCGGTGCCGCAGCTCATACTTCCCTCATAACTCAAACGGAACTCAGCTCCTGCTCCCAGACTCTAAAATAAATCCTAAAAATGAGACACTATAAACGAGAGGATTATTTTTTAAACAATCTTTTAATTAAAACTAATGCATCCGTTTAAATGAACACTGCTAGTGTACTGTCGGCCCAACTGCGACTATTGCAGTGGCAGGAGGGCTGGCGCGCGGATAATGCAGATCTTAACTATACCTTTTTTTTTAATTTATCCTATTTATTATGTACAGGTGCTGTATGGCACAGGATACATGCGAGTGAGAATGAATGTGTGTGTCTGATTTTTACGTGGTAGCACAGCTCTCTACTTTTTACATAACGTTTCACTCTTAAAGTTTTTAACAAAAGGTGGTCCTGAGTTTTAACATATTTTATGAAATAACATATAAATTAAAGATTATGCTTTTAATGGTCCCTTATGGAGAGTGGGTCCTGGGTCCCAGTCCTGTCCTTAAGAGGCTGACAAACCATGCATGTGGGACACTAATTCTCTCCCCCCCCCCCCAAAAAAAAAAAAAATAGGAGCGTGCAGGAATGTGTATGAGAAGAGAGAGGAGGGGTAGGGGGTGGGGAGGGTCAGACGTTAAAAGCATGAGAAGTTTAGCGTATCATCAACTCATGTCCCTAAAAGGAAAATTTCCTGTGATGACGTTTAAGGACCCCCTAGTTAGTTAGGAGTTGCTGACGATTTACCCGGGCAGCAGAGTGTTGTCAAACAGGAGAGATCGTCCCATACTGAACTTGCTGTGAACCTCTTTTTGTTGGAAGATGTATTTGTAGCACATCCGTATCTTCCAAGTGTCAGTGTGCCATGCTGGTGAACGAATTCACGAAAACCCATACAAATAAATGAAGTTCGGGGGTTCGACCGTCGGCCTCGTTGATATAATAATTGTTCAGAGTTTCCGAGCCTGATTACTGAATATATCGCTGTCTAGAACGTGACTTGTAGCCCCCAGCATTCCGACCTGACCTTGATAGACTGGAAGTAGGTCATAGCTATGTATGTCAGGAGGGCAGTCCTGGGGTAAGTCTCAAGTACGCATACAGCTCTCAAATCAATGGCTCTGCTAGTAACTGTTCTGCTACCGAGACTAAACTGGAAAATAAGTGTGTAAAAAGCATGACAAGCCCCGACACCCCCCCCCCAATATTGTTGATCCTGTGGTCTGCTACTACAGACTGATTGTGTGTGTGTGTGTGTGTGAGAGAACAAGAACAAGAACAATTCTTTATTTTACGAGGGTAATAGAGTAAGCAGTGATCTGCTTTTTTACATCTGGCCCTCGCCCTAAAGAGGGACTAGTCTAAAATTGCTAAAGAATAAGCAAGTAAAGAAAACAAACTACTGCTACATGATTATAATAGAAATGAAAGTAAGAACATATCATCAATTTACATACAATACATTGCTTAAATGAAAAATGTAAGTTCATTTGACATGAGTTAAGAATTATAGAGTAGATTGCACTGACGCAACAACGTTGTAAGTGCCATGCCCATTGACATACACTGCATTCGAAAGAATCAGTGTATATAAAAATAATAATACATTGTTAAAAAGCACCGGTTGTTGGTTTTAACAACCATTCTAGCGACAACAGATGTTTATTTATACTTCATGAGATAAGACGTATATCTGGTCTTAAAAACGTTTGTGCTGCTAGTTTGCCGTAGGATTGTCGGAAGAGTGTTCCAGAGACTGCTACCTGAATAGACTAAACTAGATTTGAATAGGTCAATCCTAGGCAGAGGCATGTTCAGTCTCATCAATTGGCGTGAAGTTTTTAACGTGAATTTGGAAAGAGAGAGAGAGAGAGAGAGAGAGAGAGAGAGAGAGAGAGAGAGAGAGAGAGAGAGAGAGAGAGAGAGAAACACTGATTCTTCAAAGAAGTTGGGAGAGTAAACAACATGCAGAGGGCAAGGATATTAGAGGAGAGAAGAAGGAACAACAATGACCTTCATTTTATAGTGGTGTGCACCAGATAAAGCCTAAACAGGTTGGACAAAAGCACTGGATGGGAATACAAGTGTATCATCTCACAAGTAGCACTAACACCTCAATGTCTCTGCGGAAGCTCCCTTGTAACTGGTTGCTCCCCTTCATAATAATAATAAACCTAGGATAGGGCGTTATCGTACAAAAAAAGCCTTCACATTTTTCAAACCGGTGAGTGAATTCTTGGTAGACAAATCCTTTTTGTTAAATGATGGCAGTGCCCTTATAGTTGGTCCTTGCATATCAGTGTTAGAAGTGCCAAAGTTATGTCATTCACATTTGATGTCAGTGCTATTGCTTTCCAAACTGATACAAAGTGAATGGGAGAATAGGGGCAGTTATCAAGTTAATGCACCTCAAACAGTCGACAGAGCTTAAAGCACACAAACATGAATTGAACCGCTCGGGTATCTACAAGTCAGTTATGGACCCTCCATGCTTGAGAACTTTGCAGTAACAGTCAATATTAAAACACGTTTGACCTGTAAGCACAATAGAATTCCATTTTTTATTATTAATCACATCAGCACTTGGAAAAAGCCCAAAGGTCGCATATATATATATATATATATCACTGCACGTTGATCCCAGCCAAAGGCTGACATTTTTTAGTAGATGATTCACTTGTGATCGGGTTGGCTAAAATCTCAATTTTAACCTCCCTGACCCAGCGCTTGGCGACAGCCCAGTTGGGGCACTTTCTCATGCACACAGGGTACCTAACCAACTTACCCGTGTGTGGTCAGGCGGGTTGATCTGCTGCTCCGGCGTGGGGAAGTCGAGTGACTGGATGGCGCGCTTGATGTAGAGCACGCAAGGGTTGCAGACAAAGCCTCTCCGCCCATCAAACACGTCCAGTCTGAAGACGCGGCAGTACGTCTCCTCCGTGTAGTGGTCGTACCAGGGCCTGAACTGCGAGGTGGAGTTCTTGGTAGCGCAGATGCTGCAACCCTCGCTGCGGTTGTACTTGTGGCTGGTCGTCATCCTGTCACAGTCTTTCTCTTCTCTGCTGCTGTCAGTCCGTGAACTGCTGCGCTGAGCAGTCTTCGGGGGCCTTCACAAACCACGGGGCACCGGCGCTGATTGAAGTCTTAGGAGGAAGCCTGTTGAGAGAGAAGAGAGTGAAATCAAAACTTGACTAAATGTAAAAAAAAGAATTACATCCACGACCTAAAGGCAACAGGTAAAATTCTAGGCAAGCATTCCGGATCGCGGTGTGTCTGGTCTGAGTGCTCGTGCAATGCCGGTGTGATGATCGAATCGCATGTCACTTGTCAGGTGATAATCACTGATGTTGTAATGATGCACAGAGAGAGAGAAATTAACAATAACGTTTGTGAGCATGTGTGCAAACTAAAATTAGGAAAACATACAGGACCCCACAACCCCCATTCATATGACGTCATCAATTCTTGTACATTACAATAACTAGACTTCTGAAGACTGCGTGACTAATATTAGTAATAACCAATGGGATCGAAACAAAAAATGATTTGGGGGAAATTTGTGTTCCTTTGTTAATATGGTTTGGTCACACAAGTTTTTGAATCTTAAAGGGCAGCTGTTGGGTTGTGGCTCTCAAAATCTGTTCATCAGAATGAGTTCTCATATAACTGAAACTATACTTAAAAGTTACTTGGTGATTTTAACAGCTTGATAACACAAGTCCGAAGATTTTAGACATGCTACAATGTCTTTAATCGAAGAAAGTTTGCATTCTTGGCTGAGTCAATGCAGCCCGCTCGAAAATTACTTCCCTTGGACGCGTGACGTCAGCTGGGAAATCCGGGTCACTTCCTCCCAGTGGAAAGCTAGCAGCAACAGAGTCGCGCTACCCCAAAGTCAAGGGATCTATGGGATGTTTTGTTCCTTTTTACATTTAGTCAAGTTTTGACTAAATGTTTTAACATTGAGGGGGAATCGAGACAAGGGTCCTGGTGTGTGTGTCTGTGTGTGTGTAGAGCGATTTAGACTAAACTACTGGACCGATCTTTAATTTAAGTAAAAGGGACTTGTGTCAAAAATAAGTCAATATGAATAATGCCACTGGATTGTGAGCTATGATTTTACAACCCTGAAGTTCAACATTAATCACCATTGATAAGGCTCAACATCAGAACTAACAGTAACATCTGTAACTTGGTTGATAAAGCTAAGCATGAAAAACATGACATATTTAGTGACAATACTTTAAAACACACGATTTCTGTTGTCCGAAAATACCGTGTTCAGAAGACTTGTATATATATTTCATTGATTACTGCAGCCGGTCAAGAAATAAGGCAAAAATCAAGCGGTCACTGGCGGACATCTCGAATGCGATGCGCTCATGTGTACTGGCGTCCCCAAAAACTTGAGAAAAGCAAGTCGTGACCTGTTTGTTGTTGCCACTACCCAGCTGTTCTGTCGTCCATAAAATCGGACCATGACATAATATAACGATGATTAGGTACTGACCAAAAAGCTTGTAAATACAGCAAAGTATACTCTATGTCTTTTAATCAAGTGACAACGAGCACTTTTTCTGTCAAACTGACGAAAGTTTTCGCTAGTTGAACGCGGAGTCCACATCGAATTGGGAAAACGGTGAACGCACACTGTCTTTAACATAATTTATGCACCGGTCACTGGGTCAGTAAACAGCGGTTTTGCTCTGAGGCCCTGCGAAGGATGTAGGAAGTTCACATAACACGAAATGCTCAAAAATGCATCCTAAACCTGTATAAAGTAAAATCAAGAGAATGAAAAGTGTGATTTTAGCGATAAACAAGTAAACGTAAAACTAACATGAGTAGATGTAGCATGAAGTAACCATAATGTGATAATCTTCATCGCTGTCAATCTTCCAAATTTGGCATGAACAAAGCCTAGCAGACGCTAATAGGCCAACAGCATATTTTGAGACAGAACTTACTAAAACAGAAGAGACATTAAAATGAAGCAATAACAAAATGATCGAATATTCTTCGTACGATCATATACGTCCAAAAATGATTATCGGGTCCCTAAAAGCATCGATACAACAAAACTTCGACACTCGACGCCACGGCACAGGGCAAGAGCGTACACGTCAATACTGAGAGGACATAGGCCCTAACAATCAACAATCTCCATAATTCTTAAATGACATTGTAACATCCAACAGATTTCAATGAAACACCATATCCTAAACAAATTCACATCATATCCATACACTAGAACTGTTTTCATCATTCTTGATCCTCTGTCAGTTGTTAAAAACAGCGAGTCTGAACGATTTCGAAGAGAGCAACACCCTCTCGGCTTTTGACACCAAACTGAAAGAGTTGTTTTGTTGAATGACATTCGTAGAAATACGATCTACTGACACAAAGACACGATGTAAAGTCGAAATAAAACAAATTCTAATGAAATGTCATTCACTTACCATCGTTTTTTTGTATATTATTGCCTGATCCTAGCCAGAGCAGTTACCAGCAGTCATTCCTTCACATTCAACCCGTAGGCCGGTGCACAATGAATCATCGCGAGATCTCGTAGTATTATGGGCCGTAACGAGACTTTGATCTACAGTACCTGGAAGCCATTTTGTTTTGAAACTGGCTATTCCCGCCGATGTAAACCAAAAAAATCCACAGTGAAAGTAAATTTGATGAGAGCAGTCATTAGTGAAAAGAGACATAACACACAGAGGAACGAACTTCGTGGCCTCTCAGTCATTTTGTGTGCTCATGCAGCAGAATGACGTTGTCATGATTGGGTTCGATCGTCGATTAGTGTTTTCGACTTTGGAATCGCTGCGAATTGATTGGGATTTCGTCTGCTGACATTCTGTTATCTACCATGTAAATACGATTGTCAGTCAAACTTCAAAGAAAACTCATATTCCTGACTAAAGGAAAACACGCAAACTCTGTAAGTGTCACCTTACATGTGCCAAAATTGTTCTGTGGTGTTTTGATGTCATTTTTTTACGTTCTTCTTCAAGGGGGTGGGGTAAGGTATGCCAATAACTAACCATCATGTTTGCAGGATTCATGTCCAGATATACTCTTACAGTGCGCATTTCATAAACGTTACACTGTGGTCGAATCTCAGGTACAGTAACAACTGACATGCCTAATACTCCTCACTGAGTTCATGACATGATCTAGGCCAAGGGCAAGGCCTTGTGAATCCAGACCATCGTTTT
Organism: Littorina saxatilis; assembly: GCF_037325665.1. NCBI lineage: Eukaryota > Metazoa > Mollusca > Gastropoda > Littorinimorpha > Littorinidae > Littorina > Littorina saxatilis. Next base: position 41,188,164 of record NC_090247.1, on the reverse strand, counting down.
TCAGCTTTGAGGTTCTGCTACTAAGTGCAGCGGTAGAGAGTACAAGGTTGGTTCTAAGATGACACAAACATTACATGATGTGCATTCCTCCTGGAAGCTTAGTGCCCTGTTCAATGTTGTAGTTTGATTATTTGTATGGCCCGAAAGTAAAAATCGCTTCAATGATCAAGTCAAGCTATAGCTCTGTTTTGATACACTTTAGTTTCTAGTATTTGCAGACTATCTCATCCTCACAATAAGCATGTCGTAGTCGTACTAAACTCACATGCACATGCATGAGTGTGCAACTCACCCCCAACTGCAAAAAACGTTAACTAGGCTACCTTGTAAGCGCCTAGTATCGAGTAACTGCCCACCCCCTACTTTGGTCAGACTCTGCATAGGGTACAGTACCTAGTAAACGCCCACCCCCAACAATTGTATCGAAGGGAATAATGACTAAGCTTAGATGCTGAACGACCGCTATAATGATGATTTCATACTCATGTCACTGGAGTATCTGGATAGCCCAGCGAAAAGCAGATGAAGATTTGGAAAGCTCTTCTGAAGTTGAGGAGGTCTGCTTAAGTGCTTTGCTTGATTCAAAGGGAGCGAGTGAACAGATCCGTGTTTGATTACACCATGTTTGTCTTTAGGCAAGATATTGGCCTTCTGAACCACCTTACCTCTTTCTTGCCAGATAGCTTGGATCATTACAAATAATGAAATATGACTATTACTAGATGAATACCCGCTTCGCCGGGTACGGCTTCGCCGGGAAGAAGTTGAGCCGAATACCCGGCTGCGCCGCGCACCGCACGAAGGAAGGGAGATCAACGCGCAAAACACTGGAGAAGAGTAAAAATAGTATAACGGGAATATGGATTGAGCGTTGTCGACAGTGACCTTCAAAAAATAGAAACGGGAATATGGATTGACGCCACACGAAGGAAGGGAGATAAACGGTGAAAACACTGGAGAAAATAAGAGTTACTGGGAATGGATCCACAGAAAAACCAAAATCGGTTCAGCGCTGCGCGCTGAGAGCACGTGTTGAAATATCTCATCGATCAGGTTGTGTCCGGGGTGTAGCTGAATATGTCCACCAAATTTGAAACAGATCCATCGAGAACCTTGGGCGTGCATCGCAGACACACACACACACACACACAGACACAAGTCGTATATATATATATATAGATGCTATTCATTTTTTGCTTTTTTTGCATATGTATAACTATAAGTATAGTATTAATCTATTATATGTGTTCTTTCACGCTCACTGCGATTAACGGCGGTTCTACGGAGCAGACTTTTAGTCACAGCTTACATTTGAGTAAAAGATTTTTTTGTTTTGTTTTGGTGTTTGATTTCTATGATTAGTCACTCGCATAAAGCAAGGAGAGATGAAAAGGTTGGCTATTTGTGCACGAATACAACTTCTTTTAAAATGTTAACACCAAGCGTTCAAATCTCACCATTTCTAACAAGGAACTGATCCTGCACAGGGCACAGTACCTAGTGAACACCATTCCCTATCTTTGGGGGGAAATCCGTGCAAAAGGGGGGTGGGCACTTGCAAGGTAGTTTATGGTACTGATTTGGTTTTTGTAATAAATGCTAATATTTACTGAGTGCAAAGTGTTAAGCATTTTTGATGCATAAAGACAAATAATGACAAGAAAAGGAGAGGGCAATGAAACAATAACCAGACTGGCACATCAGCTTTATGACATGGTCATCCACATGCAGTGGCATGCACTTATGCACAGAATATATGTTGTAGAGAATAAGCTATGTCAATACTTAATTGTTTATAAATTTAGACATAACCCGTCTCCAGAGCGCAAACAAATAGTGAAATATCTGATTGATGAAGGATGGACTTGTCAAACCTCCTGACATAGACCTACAACTTGTCTACCACACATGCAGATTATGGAAACTCAGGCCCAAAATCCATGTCAGATTTTGGTAGTTCAAAGAGACACTGAAATACCATTGCATAACATTAAATGATTTATTCACAATTAGGACTGTATTATACTACTTATTGATGATTTCAAAGTTACGCTGGATGTACAGCTGCGTGCAAGTTGAAAGCAGTCTGGACTCACATGAAGACTCCCTGGTATTTTGGGGGAATCAGAATACAGTGGACACACACACATTAACAGTAATCCTGCTCCGCTTTTGAGACAATCTAATTCTGAGATAATCAGGTCTTTGAACTAGAGTCTTGGAAGTGGAAGTTAATTTACAGACATCGTGAATAGAAAATCTGAGAGCAAAGAATAAGGATCATAAATGAAAGCTCCAGGTTACTCAGCAAGCTACATGCTGGGACTTGCTGTTGTTAGTAAGTTGGGCAAACAGACTGCATTCTGGTTGTGAAGTCTTACATGAAATCCAAAATGCTTGCACTACCAGTCCCAAAATCAAGAATAAAAACCTCACCCTCTGCCCTTGTTAAATCATTCAGTCAAGTATTGACTGAACGTAAAATGACAAGGAAGTTTAACTATTCAAAGATTTAATATTGGTGAAGTCATGTGCAAAAAAATCTTGATCATATTGTTTTTTGTTTCAGGCAAAAATGTTTTGGAAATTCAATCTGCTGACTTCCTCTCATGTGGACACACTTCTTGAAAAAGAAGTAAGTTGACTGCGTTGTTAATGTTATGGCATTGCAGTATGAAATTTGTCACTGTACTATTTTGAAGCAATGACAGGAGTTCAGGGGGAAGATGTATTTGTTTGGGCTTCAAGGAACCACATTTGTTTAAAAAATTAATGTATTTGGAATTGGAGCATGTTGGCATTGTTGCGGAGTAATCCCCGCCACTTGAATCCAGAACAAGGACTTCATTGATCTGTTGAAGTATTTCGCAGTGAATGCTATTGCTAGACTCATTTGTAGAAATCAGACATTCTTAGTTTTACTCAGTGTGGGAAATTGTAGAATATCAGGAAGTGTTCATTTTCAACCAATGTGTGGTCTCTTTCTATTGTTACATTTCCTCATTTCCTTCCAGCTCTCTTTCAAAATTCAGCTGTAACATACAGGGAAATAATTCTTGCATTCTGCTTTTAGGATGTTACACTACGAGAACTCATGGATGAGGATGACATCCTGCAAGAATGCAAAGCTCAGAACAGGAAACTGATTGACTTGTAAGTGTGCAGGAGTATGTACATTTATCATTGTATGCATTGTGTATGTGGGTGTTTGATGTTAACCTGATTGTATTGAACGTTTGCTCTTTAAGTTTAATGCTTTCATTTGCTTGTGTAAAACTGCTATTTTTCCCAGATGGTCACGCATGTTTTTACATTTAGTCAAGTTTTGACTAAATGTTTTAACGTAGGGGGGGAATCGAGACGAGGGTGTGGTGTATGTGTGTGTGTGTGTGTGTGTGTAGAGCGATTCAGACTAAACTGCTGGACCGATCTTTATGAAATTTGACATGAGAGTTCCTGGGAATGATATCCCCGGACGTTTTTTTCTTTTTTTCGATAAATGTCTTTGATGACGTCATATCCGGCTTTTTGTAAAAGTTGAGGCGGCACTGTCACACCCTCATTTTTCAATCAAATTGATTGAAATTTTGGCCAAGCAATCTTCGACGAAGGCCGGACTTCGGTATTGCATTTCAGCTTGGTGGCTTAAAAATTAATTAATGACTTTGGTCATTAAAAATCTGAAAAATGTAAAAAAAATAAATTCTTTATAAAACGATCCAAATTTACGTTCATCTTATTTTTTATCATGTTCTGATTCTAAAAACATATAAATATGTTATATTTGGATTAAAAACAAGCTCTGAAAATTAAAAATATAAAAATTATCATCAAAATTAACTTTCCGAAATCGATTTAAAAACAATTTCATCTTATTCCTTGTCGGTTCCTGATTCTAAAAACATATAGATATGATATGTTTGGATTAAAAACACGCTCAGAAAGTTAAAACGAAGAGAGGTACTGTAAAGCGTGCTATGAAGCACAGCGCTACCGCGTCAAACAGGCTCGTCACTTTCACTGCCTTTTGCACTAGCGGCGGACTACGTTCAGTTTCATTCTGTGAGTTCCACAGCTTGACTAAATGTAGTAATTTCGCCTTACGCGACTTGTTTTCCTCTCTGTTAAATGTAAGATGGCTGATTTTAATATTTGTTTTCTGTCAAATGTTGGCCGTTTTACAAGGTGATCATCCCAATGGAAATATTTCAGCTGAGACAGTCATAAATTGCCATTTTCAAAAAGCATAACTATAAAAGCAATCATTATCAGAAATTCATATTCTATGGTCAACAAGAGTTCTTTCACAATCTTTGCCAACACATTTTTTTTAGTTACCTTTAAGTTCTGGTATACGTTTAGAAGATGCTAGTTCAGTTATGCATTTTTGTAATCCTCTTAAATGTTTTTCAGCTTGATTCAACCAGAGAACATGGAGGACATGGTTAAAATGATCACCAAAGAACCAGAAGACGACGTAGAAGAAAAACTTCGTTTCAAGTAAGTACAGTTCTAGTGTCATCGGTTCGCGGTGAATCATCCAGGGTATTTGCTATTGTATTGTCTTCATTTTTGTGTTTGATACATAACTTCAACTGTTTCATACAGCATTTTTTATCTTTCTAAGCCATTGTGAAATTTTTGTGTTTTACAGGTATCCAAACACAGCTTGCGAGTTGTTGACATCTGATGTGTCACAAATCAACGACAAGCTGGCAAGTGACAAAGAACTAGTCGACCAACTCTACTCTTTCCTGGAGTCTGAGAAACCATTGAACCCTCTCTTGGCTTCCTTCTTCTCCAAAGTCATGGGTCTTCTCATTACAAGGAAAAGCGAGATGGTGTGTGTCTGTTTACTCATTTCATTTCATACTTTTAAGTTTTCTGCTGTCTAAAGATAAAAATGATCATTAGATCTCAAGGTACATCCATCTTTTTACATTTAGTCAAGTTTTGACTAAATGTTTTAACATAGAGGGGGAATTGAGACGAGGGTCGTGGTGTATGTGTGTGTCTGTGCATGTGTGTGTGTAGAGCGATTCAGACTAAACTACTGGACCGATCTGTATGAAATTTTGCATGAGAGTTCCTGGGTATGAAATCCCCAGACGTTTTTTTCATTTTTTCGATAAATGTCTTTTATGACGTCATATCCGGCTTTTTGTAAAAGTTGAGGCGGCACTGTCACACCTTCATTTTTCAATCAAATTGATTGAAATTTTGGCCAAGCAATCTTCGACGAAGGCCGGACTTCGGTATTGCATTTCAGCTTAGAGGCTTAAAAATTAATTAATGACTTTGGTCATTACAAATCTGAAAATTGTAATTAAAATTATTTTTTTATAAAACGATCCAAAATTACTTTTATTTTATTCTTCATCATGTTCTGATTCCAAAAACATATAAATATGTTATATTCGGATTAAAAACAAGCTCTGAAAATTAAACATATAAAAATTATGATTAAAATTAAATTTCCGAAATCGTTTTAAAAACAATTTCATCTTATTCCTTGTCGGTTCCTGATTCCAAAAACATATAGATATGATATGTTTGGATTAAAAACACGCTCAGAAAGTTAAAACGAAGAGAGGTACAGTAAAGCGTGCTATGCAGCACAGCGCAACCGCGCTGAACAGGCTCGTCACTTTCACTGCCTTTTGCACTAGCGGTGGACTACGGTCATTGTGAAAAAATGCAGTGCGTTCAGTTTCATTCTGTGAGTTTCACAGCTTGACTAAATGTAGTAATTTCGCCTTACGCGACTTGTTTTCTCGGTCTTTAACTGAGTCATTGGGAGTGTGTGAACACAGATGAAGAAGAGAATGATTGCTTTGAAAACTGCTAGCTGTGTGATTTTTATACTCGCGCTCTCCCTGTCGGTAGCTGATATTGTATGCATGTGTGTGTGTAAATACAAGGTCTCTGGTGATTTTGGTGGAGAATGGAGAGGGTAGAAATACTTTGGAAATGTTTTATGTTATAAGTTCTTTGTTAAACCAGACCTTCCTTACATGTCTTTTTTTCTAATTTTACAGATATTTGAGTACCTGAAAGCACAGAAAGATTTTGTTGGTAGCTTGCTTCACCATATAGGCACTTCAGCCATCATGGATCTTCTCTTACGGCTTATCACTTGCATTGAGTCACCGGAGACGAGGCGTGCTGTGATAGAGGTAAAAGAAACCACATTCTTTTACCGTTGTTTGAGGTTTGGAAAATAAAGAGTATGCAAGGTTGAGTCTGTACCTTTTCCTTCTGTTTCTGACAGAAACAGTCACTGAATCAGTAGCTCGCTCAGCCACTCTCTCTTTCTCCACTGTTAATGTCAAAAATGGTTACCCTTGGGCAGACACAGTATTCTGTTCCTGTGCCTATCCCCTGATTTCTCTCATTGATTGGTGTGTTTTAGGTTGACTTGCATAGGTTGTTGGTCTTTTTAGTAAACTCTATGTGCCTTCCTTTCCATGTATGGATTTTGTAGGCTTCAAAAGCAGGGGACTGCTTTTATCAAGGTACTTGAATCTTTGTAGAAAAGAGTATTAATGCACAATATTTTCTCAGAAGTGTGCATTTGAACTGTTAAGAAAAAGGAGTTCAGATGGATTTTAAGTTGCAGTTGGCGGGTTAATTTTTATTATTTTTATTTTTTATAAAAGAAAAACAATTCCAGTTTGTTAGACTTGTAGTTGATGTACATTGCTTTGTGTTGCATTTGCTGAATTGGCTCTTGGTTAAAAACAATGCTTTGTTTCTATTTTGCAGTGGCTGAATGAGTGTCAGATAGTGCAAAGGCTAGTTGATTGTATAGTTCCCTCAAGCGACGAAGATGTAAGTAATCATTATGTGTATGTTCTCTGTTTGAAACTTTAATAGTTTATATCTAAATTTGTTAGAAATGAGGACATTAAAAGCTGCATGAGTTGCTAATTATATGTATGTACACGTCTGTTCTAGTGTCAAAAGCATTTCGAATGCTTTTGTATTTTGATAGTAACGGTATCAATCAAGGTGTGCATTCTTCATCAAATGAGGTTTTTGGTAATGTCATATTTCAGATTCACTGCAATGCTGCCCAGTCTTTATGTGATATTGTGAGGTTAGGCCGGGAGCAAATGATGCAGATGCAAGACACCTCTGATCCAGACCCTTTATTAACTACTATGGAATTGTGAGTGCTTTTGTTTCCTTGATGATTCAAACTTTTCGGTATAGAATTGATACATTTGAGTTGCTAGACTGTATATTCAATCCTAATAGTCAACTTCATCATAACAGATTTTTTGGTCCAGTTGCTTTATGATGTTAGTGTTAGGAAGTAGGACATAATTGTATAATAATTAATAAATTGTGATGTTAATTAACAGGAGGGTAGGGAAGCAGATTTAATTCACAGTTACTACAATTCTGAGTGACCTGCTGCAGCACAGATGGTCTCAGCTAAAAAGAAACTTGGTCAACATAGTTGGGGTACAAAGAGTTAAAAAACCAAAAAAATCCATGTCATGGAAATAGTGACATTTTACTTATCTAAGTTCTTAAACTGAGGTGCTGCATTGTTTATTTCAGAGAAGAAACTGTCTCAAAGTTGCTGAACAACATGTTTGAGCTGGAACAGAATGAGTCTGTCATTGTGAATGGACTCTTCGTCATTCACACACTGCTGGAAGTTCGAAAACAAGGGTAAGCACACAAGGGAGATCAGGACTGTTCATTTTGAATTTATGGAGTGTCTTTTGGTGTTATATATAAACTGTCATAGCTAGCGTCCTTTGTACTGATTTTCTCCTTTTTTTTATTAAATGAATCAAACATGTATTTTCTTACATTAGAGCTTTATTGGTCTTCTTGAGTGTTGTAAGAGGTGCGATCTTAGAACATATGAGTTTTGTAGTTAATGATGTCTTGAACTGTCGGATTCCCACTTCAGTGAAAGGTACATGTTATGTGTTGTTTGTGACTGTCTGTTGCATTGGCAGGCAAGAGGGACTGAACGACCAGATGGCAGCTATTGACACAGACCGGCTCTCTCAGGGAATCAACAACGTCATGGCAGCTATTATACCTCGCTTGAAGAACTTTCACAACCTGTTAGTAAACCCACCAAAGGTAAATAGCAGTGTCATGCCTTTTTTGTTTGCTTCTGTGTGTGTGTGTGTGTGTGTGTGTGTGTGTGTGTGTGTGTGTGTGTGTGTGTTACATTGTCTTCCATGTTTGGAAAGCGGTTCCCAATTTAATTAAGATTGTTCAATTCTTCTTTTGACAACATCTTGATCCTAGACTAGGACCTACATGAGGCATTGCCTTGTTAAAAATAATGCACAGTGTTTATTTGTCGCTTTCAGCAAAAATACAGTAGAATGCCAACGTCAGTGGGAACACTGGAGCCCCCACTGGGCAACGCTCGTCTTCAGGTGGCAAAGCTGATAACCGCCCTCGTGGCAACAAACATGCCTTCTGTCAACACTGAACTGGTCAACCTCAATACACTGCAGGCACTTCTGGTGAGGGAAGGGAGACAGAGGTTTTGTGTGTGTGTGTGTGTGTGCGAACATCTCAACTCTAATGGCACGCTTGATAGGGGAGGATAGAGAGAGTGTGTTACAGTGCGTGTGTTTGCATGCTTGCTAGCATATTTACTAGGGACCGGTTGTTTGGAATGTGTCAGATTGCTTAAAATATTCTCTCTGTGTGCAGAAGTTTTTCTAAATATTTGAACAGGTTAATTTGGAAGAGAAAAACAATTTTGACACTGTCAATTTTTCACAGTTTGGTATGGAAAGGTTACTTTGTGTATACTACATGTGGTACACAAAAGGATAGAACTGTCACAGTGTTGATCTGAGAAACAAAAGAACGTAAGTGCTCTATGTCGGTGTTGTTTAGACGTTATATATCTGTCAGTTGAAGGTGTGTTTGACTGTTGCCGGTGTTGTAGATTGTGACTGTTTCTGTCGAAGATGTCAGTCTACAAACTTGACACATTGTGATGATTGTACTTGCTGTGACGAAGATTTAAGAACTTCTTCCCATCTCAGCATTATGTTTACATGGTATGTCTGTGTGCAGGACTTGTATTTCAAGTACAGCTGGAACAACTTCCTTCACACTCAAGTGGAGCAGTGTGTGGTCTTGGTGCTCAACAACCCACCTGTGGAGTCTGATGGTGCCACACAACAGCCTCTCCTAAAACAGGTACACTATCTGCTGCAGTTGAGCATTGATGATATATTCAGGAGTTTATGTGTACCCTGCCCCTCAATCTACGCACACAATGTTAGGATATCTACTAAAGTCAGTCGACCTGTAGGTTCATCTGTCTGCATTTTCTCTCATGTTTGGTTAGGGTTTGAAGAGTATGATGATTTCCAGCAGAGAGCTATGACTGCAGTAATCTCACACAAGTCACATGACCTAGATTGTCTAATAATTATGCTGTGTGAAGAGTATATTTTTGTTAAAAATATATTGATGAATTCACACTGTCTTGTGAAAGAGTAGTGCCCAGTTGTGTAAAAGTTCATCCTTCTGTTGCAGTTGTTCGTAGATGTCAGATTGCCACAGCGGTTGCTAGAAGAATGGGAAGAAAACGACCAGCAACAGTAAGCATAAGTTTCAGATGGTTGCCTCTGTTGATTAGCTCACTCCCTACTGGCCGATTTTTCCTATGCTTTCCACTGTATACTGGCCATTTGTATTAGTTGGTAAAAAAATCATTACTAAAGAAGTACTCAACACAGATATTTGAAACTTTCAGGGTTTACTGTTGATATGTTGATGCCCTTCAGTGCAAAGTTTCAAGTGTTTTACTTAGAAAATAGCTGATTTAGGTGGGGGGTATAAATAACCCTTTTTTGACTCACATGCGAAGCAAAAGTGAGTCTATGTACTCACCCGAGTCGTCCGTCCGTCCGGACGTCCGTCCGTCCGTCCGGAAAACTTTAACGTTGGATATTTCTTGGACACTATTCAGTCTATCAGTACCAAATTTGGCAAGATGGTGTATGATGACAAGGCCCCAAAAAACATACATAGCATCTTGACCTTGCTTCAAGGTCAAGGTCGCAGGGGCCATAAATGTTGCCTAAAAAACAGCTATTTTTCACATTTTTCCCATTTTCTCTGAAGTTTTTGAGATTCAATACCTCACCTATATATGATGTATAGGGCAAAGTAAGCCCCATCTTTTGATACCAGTTTGGTTTACCTTGCTTCAAGGTCAAGGTCACAGGAGCTCTTCAAAGTTGGATTGTATACATATTTTGAAGTGACCTTGACCCTGAACTATGGAAGATAACTGTTTCAAACTTACAAATTATGTGGGGCACATGTTATGCTTTCATCATGAGACACATTTGGTCACATATGATCAAGGTCAAGGTCACTTTGACCCTTATGAAATGTGACCAAAATAAGGTAGTGAACCACTAAAAGTGACCATATCTCATGGTAGAAAGAGCCAATAAGCACCATTGTACTTCCTATGTCTTGAAGTAACAGCTTTGTGTTGCATGACCTTGGATGACCTTGACCTTGGGTCAAGGTCACATGTATTTTGGTAGGAAAAATGTGTAAAGCATGTGAGTCGTATGGGCTTTGCCCTTCTTGTCTGGCATCAAAATTACGCTGAACGCAGGGCCATCACTTCAAATTCGCGTGGTTTACTCACTCACTACGAACCACTGCTATCGCAGTGGTCCCATGCACACCACTACACCACGAACCACTGCGATAGCAGTGTTTCAGCACGTGGCAGTGTTTCAGCACGTGTCGTACTGGTAGACGCCATTGTTGTTATGCAAATTTGCACAAAGCCAGCGAGTACGAAATCAAACCTCCCGTCATCGTTCTACAGCAGACAGAAGTGAAACTAGCTTGGTAATTTGCAGACGATTGGTTAAACTTGAGAGCCAGCCTCTCTATTTTCGTACAAAAATTGACGTCATTGAGCTAAAAAAATCCAAAGGTCAAAAACTGCTATCGCAGTGGTTCGTGGGGAAGTGGTGTGCATGGGACCACTGCGATAGCAGTGGTTCGTAGGGAGTGAGTTAGTCTGAAAGAATGTTCCCATCTGTACATCGAGAGGACAATGGGAACTTGAGCGCTCCTATCTGATTATGCCTGTCAGTCAAAGAATTCTCGTGACCTGGGTCAGCCAATCAGAGTAACACACCTGACGTGATGAATATTCACAGGTCAAATGCGTTTGACACAACAATCTCACAAGATAAACCATGTTGAACATGCGTTTCGCTTGCTTCACTTTTTCTTGTTGAACAGAGAGCGACAGATTTAGAACTGACTCCAGACGGATGGAAAATGACGTAACGATACATTTGACGTAAAGCGAGTGACGCAGTTTAACTGGATTTTTTCGTACTTTGATCATTTAGATTTCAAGTGAGCGGGTCGGCATTGCACACTCAGAGGATGGGCGGTGCCTTGCTGTTCCGTAAAGCACCCACCGACAAAACTTGCTTTTCAGTATTTTTTAGATAAAGAGAGTATTATCTGACAGCATTTGAAATGTCATTCTTTAGAATAAATCACGCTGATATTGTTGATTTAAATTTTTACTTTGTCTTGTTAATTTTTAGCTTGATAAACAAAAAGGGTCCCTGCCTGAACGTTATAACATTTAGAGGGTCACCTAGAATCCGTCCTGATTGGTCAAAAAGCCATATGGGGCATTGAATTGGTAATAAACATATATATAAATGAAGAATTCTTTGACTCTTTGAAAAGTGTTGGTTCGTGGCAGGATAAATTATAGAGTGGCTCATGTGTGTGTCAGGAATAAAGAAGGAGGGAAGCGGAAGGGGTTCATGGGCCACCTAACCAAGATGGCCAATGCCTTGACTTTATCAAAAGAGCGAGGCTGCAATACGGACTTGATCAAGGACTATTGGGCAGGTAAGTGTGTTTGTGTCTTTGCTGCCCCACATGTCTCTATCCTACAGAGGGATTTGCGGGCAGCAAATAATGTTTTTTTGTGGGTTGTTTGTCAACGTATGATATGCGCTTGCCAACAAACAGGCAACAGTAGAAGGCTTAGGGTTAATGTTGTGCCATAAAAAATGGTTTGACTACTGTTCCTGAACCTGAGCATAATAAGATGGAAGAGTTAGAGCTATTCTCTATTTTAGAACAAAGATGTTTGTGATTAGAATATTTTTGGCCACAAAACAGCACACATCAAGAGAATGGTATTTCTGAACTTTTTCAAATTTGTGAGAAAGCAAGAACAGAACTAAAACTGAATTGCAAAATTGGCATAATTTACTCTTTTCCAAACAATTTTTGCTTGAGAACTTCTCATCAGTTTCACATGTGGTCAGCAAGAACAACTGCATTTTAAAGATCACGTATGGATGAACTTTGTAACACCTGACATTCTTTGTTCTTACAGAATTACCAGAAGAGTGTAAACAGAAGTGGGATGCTTTTGTTTTGGGTACTCTTACTGACATCAACAAAAAGAACACCGTTGAATTTGTAAGTATATTTCCTCTCACAGATACTAACATTTGCTTACTGTGTTTTAAATAAATTAATCAAAATTGTAAGTTTATTAGTGGAGTCATTAATTTGTTCCTTTTTTTCGTAGCGTGGTCATCCTCTGGCATCAAGCAGTGAAGATGACGATGCTGATTTCAAAGACATTCCTTTCCCACAAGACACAGCTATGCAGCAGGTGTGTATGATTCATGCTGCCAATCATTTTGTGTGCATTGTTCATTTCTTCAACAAACTATAATCATGAGGTTTTTTTTAGAGCCAGTAATATAGGTATAATAGGTATAGGTATTATATATGTTGCTTGTTGTTATTATTAAAGATAAAATAATGATAGCGTAAGGCAGATACCCAAAATTGAATGAAAGCATTTGTAAACATTTACGTGTACCTCCTTCCAACTCCACCCAGCCAGAATCGCTATCTCTTTGTTGGAAAAAAAGAACAAATTAAAAAAAAAAAAAAAGTCATGCATGTCAGATAAGCTCTCTGTTTAGCTTGGATTAGGAGATGCATAGCTAATGATGGTTGATTATTGTCTGAATATTTCATGCTACTTTTTAGCAATTTATCCTAGCATAAATTTTCTTCTGTTAACATTGTTTTCATGCTCATCTTTTGTTGTTGTGATCTCTTTCATTTTGAGTTATCTTTATGTTTGTGTACACTGGTAGTTCATTGTATTTTGTTCTGCCACACAACACTCACCTTCTCTGACACGACAAGCATTCGGGAGGGTCAGGTTTGTAGCGTTTCTGTTTGAAAAAGCATTTATATGGTTTGTTCATCAGGCCTTCTCTGATTACCAGTTGCAACAGATGACCAGCAACTTTATAGACCAGTTTGGTTTCAACGAGGAGGACTTCGCCGAGCAGGAGGAGAAAATAGAGTGAGTTGTGGCTTTTTTACAATGTGGTTTTGTTTGGTGTGAGTTTTGCTGTGATGTTCGAATATGAAATAGAGAATTGTGAAATTGCAGTATTTTGTGTTGAAATGTTGGTATGATGGAAGCAGTTTTGTTGTGTCCTTTGAAATGAAACGGAAAACTGAAATTGCACAATTTTGTAATGAAATGTGTGTATGCTAGAAGAAAAGATGAGGAAACTCTTTGCTTTTGAGGCAAGATCTTTTTTCTGTTCTCTTTATAATGTTTACTTAATTTGATTAAAAAGCACATTTTCTAGCATCCTAATTATTATAAGGAAATTGGGGTCCAGTAAAGAGAGGAAAAAGGTAGAAAGATGTTTGGCCCTACAGATCCCTTTCTCATCAATGCTGATTTGCTTGGTCGTAAAGGAATGGCCACACATTTTTGCTTGTGTGTGTTTTTTTCCCTTAATATTAGCACCGTCATACACAATGCGGACTGAAGTCAATGTTTGCTTTTTGCAGTGAGCCGTTCTCTCATCGGATTTCTAGCATTAACTTCAACCTTCAAGCAGATGAGGTCACAGTAAGTACACTGATGGTTGTGCCAGTTGATAGTTGAACATTATCTTTTGGTATTTTAGTACATGATTATATGTATGCTTATGTCTAACCTGAACTTAATGTATGTTTTTGAAAACGTGTGGAGATGACTTGTCTTTGTTATCAGTGTGCTAAAAAATATTTGGATACCATTTTCCCCCAAGTCAATGGATGAATGCTATTTTTAGTAGACAAAATGTAAAAAATGTCAGCTGTGCCAATAGAGCAAACATTTTCAGGTTCAGTTTCATATCATTTCAGCAACCCAACAATACAATGTTCGACCAAGCATGCAATGATCGCATCCAGCAGTTTGATGAGGACGACAGCGACGAAGACATCTGGGTGGAAAAGCCCCTCACCTTCGACAAAAATGCACAGCATATGAGGTCAGGGTAAGTAGAGAAAAAGCAAGAAACCAAAGAATAAACAAGAAAATAAAAATGTGAGCGTGAAAGTAAGCTGCGCTACTGAAAAGGAAAAGGTGATTGATTAACAGAGTGGAGGATGATAGCTTGTTTTGCATTCTGTATTGCAATAATAGTAATAAGGGTATTTATATGGCGCAAATCCAAAAATAGTTCTAAGCGTCTGGTATGGTAATTTGAGCATAGCTGCTCGCTGGTTTGCACTTTGGGTTTATTGCAGTTCTAGACAAATCACTTTTAATTTTAGGTATATGTAAGTAAGTAGGAAAAGACTTTTAGAGGGTTTCAATGTGAATGATGTGGAAAATGTGGTATTGAATTAGCCTCTTGACCGCAGACTTTTGAAGAATCCATGAATAAGGTAACAGGGTCTAGAGACTGTTCCTGTTTTAAACCTTGAGAGAATATCCATAGGACTAATGACAGGTTTCAAAAGGATAAATTCAGTCAATTTTGTCTAGTGTAAACTGTATGAGACATGGATATTAAAAGTGAACACTGTAGTGGTGGGCCTTGCAGTCGGCTCCAAGGGCAGACGGCCCGCGCCAACAGCAGCGACGACAGCACAGACAGTGAGGAGGAGCTGGACTCCCCCCACTCCATTCCACAGCAAGCAACCCCCCTCTCCACCCCCTCCCCAGTCTCTTCTGCTGCTGCTGCGTCTGGCACTCCTCCCTCTGCCACCTCCACCCCTGTCCCTACATCATCCGTCACCATCCCTACCGTCATGGCTGCTGCTGCTGAAAAGATGGATGTGGACTTTTCCGAAGGTGAGCTGCAAGGAACAAATTTGCAGACTTAATTTGTCTCCCTAATTCTCTCTCCCTCTTTCTCTCTTATTCTCTCTTTCTCCCTCATTTTCTCTCTCTCTCTCTCTCTCTCTCTCTCTCTCTCTCTCTCTCTCTCTCTCTCTCTCTCTCTCTCTCTCTCTCTCTCTCTCTCTGAAATTCTTTTTGTTTCAGTCTATTGTCTCTCACACATTTTGTATGTGCGTGTGCAGCAATAAGAACTTGTTTTTTCCAAGTTTTTTGACAATTAAACTTGCTCTTGTGTCTTTGATTGTCTTGAATCCCAATTGCCCTTCTGAAGGTGCCATGTCAACAAACTTTTATGTGTCAATGCTCTTAAAGACTACAACAAAACAGCTTACTGACAACGTAGACCTGTTGAAAACGACGTTAAACACCAAATAAAGAAAGAAAGAACAACGTAGACCTAAAATGATAAAATTGCCCGATTTTGTTTTCCTCGGTGTGAGTTACTGATGTTGATGGTCCACATAGATGACTTGATCATCGCAGGTCCCTGGCCGGCCAACGGAGAGAACAGCAGTCATGCGGAGCCCACAGAGATGGAGACCAACTCTCCGTGGGAAGGGGCGGCACCACCGCCTGCTGCCCCGCGTGAGGGTTGGGCCAGCTTCGAAAAGCCGCAGGCCAGCGCAGCCGACAACTGGGCAGATTTCAGTAGCTTCTCCGACATGAGCAGCAGGTACTGAACATTGTTGAACTCAACTTACATTGTTGAACTCAACTTTGTTGTTGTTGTGGGAACAAGTTTTAATATTTAGAGCTGGTTCTTTTCCTACAATGTATCCTTGAAACAAACTTAACAGATAAAGAGAGGAAAAGGTTGTGTATATGTTTGTGCATGTGTGAGTGTTTTCCTCAGAGGAAGAGGCTGCATGTGGGTGTTTGCTTTAATGGATGTATTGTATTCACATTGGAAAAGTGGATCAGGGCTTCAAAGGAAGTTGCATACTGTACATGTTAAAACTGGTGCATGGCAATTGTGTCACAGAAGTTTTTATACGACAAAGCGGTTCTTTTCTCCTGTACTTGACTAGGGGGCCAAGGAGGATTAGGACTAGCTGTTGTGTGCTTTTTATGAAAATAAAGAAAGCCTGATCAGATACAGGTCTAGGTTGATCCATTGAAGTCTGTGTCTATGATTGTATTTGACTTCTTCTTCTTCTTGGCGTTCGCAGAGGTTACACGATCAGACCAGCACTGGTGATAAATGTTGTCGTTTTCTCCAACTCCTGTCGACTGCCGTATAGTTTGGTCTGCAAGGGAGTTGGTGACGGCCACACTTCTTATTGTTCCTCATCTAGTAAGGGACATTGCTGTAAGATGTGTTCCGCTGTTTGGTCTTCTTGACCGCAGGCACAGGTTGGTGATGGCGCCAGCTTGAACTTTCGGTTCATGTGAGCATTGAGCCTGTTGTGGCAAGTACGCAGCCTGATGAGGTTTACTTGCTGCTCTCTGGACATTGTGTGGTAATCATCTCTGTTTGTCCTTGGCCTCATCAATGCCTTGATGATTGTCTTCTGCTCACTAAAGCTGACAGTGTTTTCAGGTTGTATTTGACTGAATGTGACAAAGCGGAATTGTTGACACTGCTGAACTTGTTCTCCAGGACAGGGAATGGACCACGAAGTAGTTCACCAGTAGCAATGGATACCTCAGAAGCTTCCAAAGGAAATGCTTATGGTAAGTTTATTTGAATTGTTCTTTGTTAACAATGTTGTAGAGCTCTATCTTGGAGTTGAACATGAATTTCATGTTGTAATTCAGCAGTACTGATAAACAATTCAAGAATGTGATAAATGCAGGGACTTTTTTGTGTGGAGTGTACCTACTTGTTAAGAAGAGTGTTGTTTTCCTGCTGTACTGTTAAACACATGTAGATTATTCGTTCATTTGATTTTATGTTACAGTGATAAGCGACGACAGTGCAGTCCCAGAGAGCAGTAGCAGTGGTAGCATTGAAAACAAAGACAGACCCCAGGCATCAGGGAGTGGGGACATGAAAGTGGAGAGCTTAGAACTCGCGGACGAACCTCTCCCCGACTCGACCTCCCCTCCTGTGTCTTCTCTGTCACCCCCTGTGCAGTCCGACGCAGTCAGCACCACCCCCTCCACTTCTGAACCCCCTCCTTCTTCCACTGACGTCACTGTGTCAAGGTGTGTAGGACTTTGTCAAGACCTGTTAAGATTCTGGAATTACTGATAACATAATTATGGAATGTCATAAATCTGTATTAAAGGTACTGAACTTGTCAAATCCAGGTGCACGGAGCAGACCTGTTTACCCTTACGATTTTGGCGTAATTTATTACGATTTTCTGCAAAAAATACGCCGTTCCGCTATCCGTGTCAAGACTACGATTTTCATTTTTTTTATTTTTTTTTTTTATCAATTCACATGTTTGGCATTGTTTTTTTCAATGGCAAAATGGGGTGAAAAAGCACAGGACTGACCAGAGATCATGTCTGTCTGATGAGACGCTGGAGAGCCTTATTCTAGTGGTGAAGTCTCGCCCTCACTCATTTGGCAAGCGCAAGTACAGTAGAGAAGCGCTTGACACACTGAGAAAGGCCTACTACGAGCAAAAGAAAAAGAATCAGTGATGCATGTGCTTTTGGTGTGATCTTCTTTGAAATTATGATGACTACAAAAACTGACTGATGTGTTTTGTTTGTGAATGGTGGATATATGTGCATGATTGCGTTTCGCAGACACAGTTGTCATGTGCGTTGTAATTGGCGACGAATTTTGGATGATTACTATTTTTGTGCCAGGATTACTATTTTTGGGGCTGAGCATTACTCCAAAACACTTATGGGGGTAAACAGGTCTGACGGAGCCCCTGGGTCTTTTAGTCATACCTCAGGCAGCTATCCGTTAGAAGAACTACCAAGTTTCATTGACTTGCACCCAAAGAGTCAAGAACTGCGATTTTTTACGAATTAATTTCGTACTCGGACCCGTCTGGTCTTGGCCTATTTTTGGATCTAAATTTAGATCAGGTAGATCACCACATCATGCACAAAAAGACACGTCACTAGCAAACTGTCAGACGTCATGAGTTTGTGTAAAACAAAACGGAGGCCGGAATCACTCAGTTGAATCGAACTCCGACCAAACACCACGTAATAACTAGGTTAATTTTTGCACTCGCGTGAACAAGAAACTGTCGAGCTTCACAGATGTCGTCGTTGGGTAGTTTTGGGTTTGTTTTACTACCATAAGAGGATTTTTGAACTGTAAATGCACTCAGCTGCAACAAAAACGCAAAACGAAGGCTGTGAGCTGCACTGTGCCTTTAAATGTTGCAAAATGAATAAAGAACAAGGAGAACTGATTGCATTTTAATATGTAAAGCACTATAGATATGAATGTACTTATTCACATTTGTAGTTTGAGTGTGTTCCCCCACATCTCTTTTACTTTCTTTTTTGTAAAACAAAGTCTTGATACAAGA
This sequence comes from Littorina saxatilis, assembly GCF_037325665.1. Classification (NCBI taxonomy): domain Eukaryota; kingdom Metazoa; phylum Mollusca; class Gastropoda; order Littorinimorpha; family Littorinidae; genus Littorina; species Littorina saxatilis. The sequence goes on along the minus strand of NC_090247.1, from coordinate 41,169,483 downwards.
GTCAGCAGTTTTGATAATAAGTGCTGTCATAAGCAGTGTGGAAGCAAATCTGCCTTTCAAAAGCTTGACGCATTTGATTGAAAGCATCAGAAAAAAAATCAGAAACTTACAAAGTTACACTTAATTTTGCAGCACATCCAGTGAGGCAGAGAGCCCCAAACCAGCACAGGGTGAAGTGAACATGGAACCCAAAGAGTCACCAGTTGCTTCCAGTGCGTCTGATGGTGTCGTGGTCCCCACACCCAACCCCATGGCTGTAGACAGTAGCACAGCAGCTAGTAGTACACCTCAACAGAATGCTGAGTAAGTCTAGGGGGACACAGTTTGTGTGTGTGTGTGTGTGTGTGTGTGTGTTAAGTAGCTGACTGTGACACTTTGGAATGCAGTCATACCAGGTTTTGTGATGGTTGCTGTTTGGAGACAAAAAGTGTTGATGCTATCTTTCCTTGTGTAGCAAGTTTGAGTTTATGACCTCATTAGATTTTGTTTCTATTTTCGTTTTACATTGTTAGTAGTGCTAGCCACAGAATAGTTTTATCTTCTGTGGTAAAGATTCATTGTAATAGATAGCTTTAATGAAGCTGATCCTATTACCAGTTTGTTATCACTTTTAGTGTTTACGTCTGCGGTTTCCAACCTGTTTGTTTTATTCGTTTTTGTGTTTGTACGTTTGTTTCTGTTTTCATTCTGATTCGATTGTAGTATTTTTGGTCATTTCTCAAGTTTTTGTTTTCAGAGATGTTATTGCCTCATAGAATGGATGAACATCACAGTAGAACTAGATGAACATTTTACCCTTAGAAATGAACACAGTGTGCAGTTCTTTTTGAAATGCAGTGTGACACATTTTTGCATGAATTTGTAGATTACTCGGCATTTTTCTCTTTCTTGAGTTTGATCAGTTCTGGCAGAAGCTGATGGATGCATGGTGGTTGAGATTAATTCATGTTGGCTGTCCCCTTGTTTTCTTAAGGCTTAGCAATGAGGCCAAGAGCAACAAACAAGATGATGATGACAATGATGATGATGAGTTAGGTGCCAACTTCGAGTGAGTGACTGTTGTCCACAAACCTACCTACCAACCAAACCTGTTCTCAGAATTCTGTACTGTAGCGCTGTCGTCATCTCTTCTGTTTTTCTAGTGCCGTGCAACTTTCTGTTGTCATTTACCCTTGCTTTGGTTTGCTGTTAACACACTTAACACAGTGTGTTAACACAGGAGAAAATGCAGAACGGAAGGTTGGGGTCCTGTTGGTGTCTGCACAATCAGCTTGATATGCTATTGCTATCCCATGAAATCTGAATGTGGAGTTGAGCTTTCTCGTACCTTCTGACAAGCAGAAATGTTTACCTAAAGCAATTTTATTTTATTAAAAAAGAATTTGGGGGAAGGTTACATATTGGAAACAGACAGTTCTTTTTAGACATCCAGTTGTCTACATAAAATATAACTACAGCCACTATTTTAATCAGCCTTCATGGGATGGTGATGGCACCCTGTTATGATCAGTTATAGGCAACTGTTAATCAAACTATAATAACTGAATTCAAGGGTTCTTCAAATAAATCATAACTGAATTCTCTCTTTTAAACAACTGTTAATCATGTTATAATTAAAAAATATTTTAAATGACGTCTAATGTTCTTCAGATTACATCTGAATTCTGTCTTGGAACAAATGAATACCTTCTAGTAACACCTGCTTTAAACCTGAGTTTTAAATACTTGTAACTGAATTAGTTGTTGTTTACTATTAATGTATGTTTTGATCCTTCTTCAGTTAGTTGTCAACACACACGCTTGTGTAGACTTTGCATGGGTAGGGTTAGCTAGGGGTCTAACCTTTAAGGTTGAAGCTACATTGCTCAGTAGAATTCAAACCAGTATCTATTTAGCACAGGTACCCAGATATATAACTGAACAGCTGCATGATTTTAATGTGCTCTATGTTGTCAGGTAAAGTTTGTATTTCCAGTTGTTTATTGTATTCAGGCATGGGAATTGTCCGCCGAAAGGCAAATTTCCGCCGATATGTTTTTTTGTTCCGCCGAAAAAGCAAAAAGCCGGACCCCCTTAGTAAGGCTAGGTGCTTCGTGCCGTCGACTTTGATATTACTTACAAACGTTCAGCCTTTTTTACTTTTTTCCATTCTCATGCCTGTGCATTGTTGCTTGTTCATGGTTTATGAGGCCATGTTTATGTCCCATTTTTAGACTACAAGTTTATATCTCAATTTTTCAAAGCCATATTCTTTCTTCATCATTTTCATGCAGGTTTTTTTTTTCCCAAAACTTTCCCCGAAGCACAGGTTACAGGTCCAAGATTGCTGTTTGCTGCGTCCTTCCCATTTCCCCTCACTGAACCTTTCCCCTGGAAGCACAGTTTTGTTGTTGCCTTTAAAAAAAAAATAATAATAATTCTGTTCCAATATTTTTCTTCTCTCTTTGTGAGTGTGAATTGTCAGATGTTGAAGTGTATCAGTGTTAGATGTGCGTGCTTATGAGTCATTCTTCACTTATCGTGACAAAAAAGGGGAATTGGCCCCAAAAATCAAACTTGTCATAAGAATAAAACAATTAGTGCCAATCTGAAGACATGTGCATCAACTACCTGAATATGCAAACAGCAAATTGGTAGCTTTGATACCTTAGATAAAAACTCCATTCTCGTCGGGGGGTCATGGTTCTGGTAACCTGCATAATGTTGTGACACTCAAGCATGAAATATACCACTTTTAATCACTCAAGTTGTGTAATAAGCATTGATAGGATAGAAGTACTTCTTTTTCTACCAATATGAACCATGTTTAATGGTAATGAGTGGAACTCGTACGGTTGCAAGGCAGGAAATAGTGTGACGCCATGTGCAGGTTACCAGGCTTCTTTTTTTTTTCACCAAAGACTTGATTTCTTTACACTCATTATCATTGACTATTCACATGATTTCCACACACATACCCTTGCAATGATGCAAGTAGAACACAATACAGTCTGTTCTTGAAAGAAAATGTGATAATAAAATGAAAAAGGTAACCTGTGTGATGCGTGACGCCACTGCACAACACAGGTTAAAAAAGACAACAGGGAGAGAAAAGAAAGCAATAAAAGAAAAGTTATGAAAAACAAAAGTATCTGGTAGTTCCTTCTTCTTTAATAATCAGAATTTAAAAAAATTAACACGTTTTCTACAAAAACAACGCTGATCGCTGCGTTTCCCTGCTACCTGCATCACAAGTGACACTGGGAAAATCTGCAGGGATTCGAATGCACTTGTGGTCAATTGACTGATATTAAAAAAAATACAGCTTCTTAGTAAAAACAGAGCCTTCAGATAGATTACCTATAGCATGAAAAACACTTCTTGTGAACTTACCGATGCACCCTGTGAAACGAAATGAATGGCGATCAAGCGATGTTTCGGCCGAGTCCAACAAGTTACCTGCGCACACTGGTTCTCGGTTGTGTGACACGTCATCGAATTTGGTTTAGAAAACACACCACGTGACTATTTTTGACCCAAAACGTCATCAAGTTTGGGGTAGAGTTTGATAATGCATGTTTCGGGGCCCTTCACAACATGCCAAGTTGTCGATCACCGAAACAGAACTTGAAAAACAAACTCTGGTAACCTGAGTGACAAACGTGACACCAAGCACAAATCAAGACATTACAAGTCTTTGGAAATATTTTATTTCTTGTTTTTCAATAAAAATGTGAGTGTCTTTCATATGTTTGTCAGTTTTCATTAAAATTTTGTTTGTTCAATAATTGTGTCGTCTGCTTGACCTGAATCTGTGGATAGGAATTTTGTGACGCCACGTGAAGGCAGGTTACCTCCATTTCAAACCCCAATTTTACGGCAAAAAGCAAGCAGAGTAAAGCATTCGAACATACCGCTGATTTATTTTAACCTTGGACAATCACATGCAGTCAATCATTTGGGTTTGGCTATCTTTAAACTAATTGCAATGGGCGATTACAGAAGTAGGGGTACGCATTCCCATTTTCCGACGCCATTTTCAGCACTAAAATCGGAATTGAATCAAAATTAACCACAGTAACAATTTTTTTTTCCATAGTGCCATTTTCTACCGATGCATTTACATTGATAAAACACGGATATGATGTGATTTTGTTTTTTAATTATCTGAAATTATTGTTTTTTGGCTTTGAACGAGATGTACCGCGATAGTCACGATAAGTGAAGAATGACTCTTATACATGTGTACTGATTTATGTTTTGCATTGATGATTGAGGACAGAGAAAGAAGGAGTTAGAAGTTAGGCATGATTCAATTTTTGTCAGGACCGTGGTACGTGCTTTGTGAGGCCCCTTGGATTAGAGGACACCTCTCACAAGACAACACTTTCTGTTGTATCTTTGTCTGAACTGTACCTGTTATGAGAGGACATCTGTACTGAAAGGACACCTTTGGTTGATCCCAAGGGTGTCCCAAGGGTGTCCTTCCATCACAGATATCACTGTATTTAGAACAATGGTGTAGAGTGCAGCACTTGGTTTTTATAGCGGTTCTGCACGTTTATCATGTGCTTTATATACACAGTTCTGTAACTTGCCAGTAGATTCCTTCAAAGGGGTGTATCAAGCTTTGGGAAACACTGCTTCAGTCAACCAGTGGAGATATCAATGACATGATTGTAGACGTCATGGCATGCTGCTTTCAAAGCTAAGCTAACAAAACAAAAAAATAAATAAATAAAAATTAAACTGACCGAAAGGGTTGTCCATTTAGATTTGTTTTGCCTCGTATGAATATTTTTACCAAACAATTCAAAAGGATGCAGAATCTAGCTGAACGTCTTCCTGTATAGATAGGAAATCAAGTGACAGCACATGTAAACGATGTACTGCTGCATAGTTATGGTATGTTACTGCACAGTTTTCTGTGCTTATCAAATGTTTTCTCTTTGACCTTCGTAGAAAATGAGTGCATAATTATGTTCAAGAGTGTTTTTTTCTTAATCAAACAAGATTCGACAACAAGTTTGGGGCATGAACTCAAAACCATATTCAAAAGTTTTGGGCCCAAACAGGATCTTAACGAGAACACAGTTATGTGTTTTAAGACTCATAAGTATAATATTGTGTGAAACATGTGTTCAGCTTCCTGACGGCCAGCGGGCTGATGTGCAAGAGCCCCGGTGCGGCAGGGAAGGACAAAGCAAAAACCGGTGCCGGAGATCAAGGTCAGGCAGGAATGGAAGCTGCTCAGGAGCCTGACACAACCAACTCTCTGGATCTGGAAGCCGCCAGGTACAGACTGTGTGTTAGTGAGAGAGAATGTTAGTGAGAGAGAGTGAGGGTTCCTTAGCCAAAGTTCGGTCTTGCTTGTGTGAATGCAGAAATCTTTGATGTATGTGTGGCTTATTGTTGATCACCGAGGGCTTTCGTCTATTAGAACTACTACAGTTTTTCCCTATTTAGATATATGCAGTGATTACTTCTCTTCCTAAAATATATTGCATTTGTTTATGCTGAATTTTCCCCTGGTAGGAACTTTTAACAACATTTTTTTTTTAAAGTACATGTATACTGCCTCTATTGACGTTTTTTTTTCATTTTCGCTCCAACATGAAGTACATTGCTGTTGCTTTTGTGTGCAGAGCTCAGGCTAAGGAAATGATGGAGCGCTATGACGCTGCCACTGTACCGTCATCAGAATCGACAGTGCATAACGGACCCGTCTGATAAGAGGCTCCCCGCCCCGTCGCTTGCTGTCGGGCGCTCTTTCAACACCCTGTACATAACGGCCTTACAATAGACTCTGCCCAACAGCCCCCTCCTACCAACCCAAGACAATTTTTGCTGTGTGGAGGGGGTCCGGCGCGACCACTGGAGGCTTAGTCTAGTGCCTGTCCCACTATTTTTGTTTTTCCAGCCAAATATTAAAGCGGAGATGTAATACTGACAGGAAGGGAGAAGAGACGGACATGAACCTTGCTTGTCAGACCAGGCCAGTTGTACATTGTTTTTCCAGCCCAGGGGAAGAAGGGATTATATCATGCAAACAGACATCTTGTGGCTGAGTTTATCAACTGATGTTCAGTGACTATATGGATGTGTGATGAAAGGTGAGAGTGAGGCTGTGGGGGCAGGGGGGTGGAAAAGTTGTAACCTAGCTTTTCCCTCTCCCTGTTTGTTGCTGTTTGGCTTACACTCATGGGCTGATGATTGTGAAGACAATTAAAGGGGGCTTTCAGTCACAAGGAGAAATGTGTGTGCTAATCATAAGCACAGTAGTGGAATGAGATGGGAAAGAATGAGAGAGTAAGTGGAAGGGAATGCCAGAAGTAAGGATGGGCTTTGGAGAGATTGATTCACTTGGTCCTTGAGAAAGAGTGTTTGTTTCTGTGTGTGCGTGTCTCTATTTGTTTTAAGTGGCAGCTGAAATGGCTTCCTCTTTTGAGCGCATGACTGTGATCACTTTGCCTACCCTGGCAGAATGTCCTACCACAGTGACAACCATATCAACCTTTTTCAGATGGTTGGTCAACCATATAGTGCATGAATGCTTGCTGCTCTTACTGTCTTAGTATGCATTAGCTAACTGGCTGCAATTATCAGGATTTTTCTTGGGTTTCTCCCCATTCAGTTTTTTATCTTTCTTTTGTCAAAGTGAGAGACGTATGCGCGGAGTCTGAACATAAAGGAATTTCACAGCGACTATTAATCAGTCCATCTCAGGCACTGTTTGAAAGATGCGGCATTTTTCTTTCAATACTCAAACAGAACGGAATTTGTGACAGAGATATAAAACAACATGCATTACACAATTTGATGCATTAGCAATCACAATGTCTCCTCTTAAGAGTCATATGATATGCAAACCAGTGAATGAGATATGTGTCTTTTGGTCTGTGTTTTTCTCTCTCCAAATTTGCATGAGTACTCAGTAGACTGGCTAGTCATGACTGATTCACTTGCCATCATGTAACTGTCCAAGCCTGGGCTTTTGTGCTGTGTAGGAAGATACAGTTCGGAGTAATGTTTTTGTGGATGCTATGCTGTAGTAGAGATGCTCCCAGTCAAATTGAATAACTAAAATGGTGTGTTCAGTTGTTTTATTATGCCCACAAGATGGGAGGCGGTAATTTCCCGTTGTGTTGGTTATAGACGTGCCTGCTGTGTAGATGGGGGATAAAAGGGAATGTGTCTGTTCCAAAGAATGCTCAAGAGAACTGCTATTCAGACAGAAGTGACAGTGTATGCACAAGGTTTTAGTTTTTTTATTTGCTCTAAGACTCTACCAGTGATGCAATGTTTTATCATGATTCTAGCATTAACAGCGTTTGGTGAGATATCTTCCCCTTTGTGTGCTTGTGTTGTCCCTTCATTTCCTGTGTTTTTGTAATCTGTCAGCGCCCCAAAAGTCAAAGTTACTCAGATTTATCATTGTTTGATGAATTGTTGATTGGTGCAAACAACAAAATCATAAAATCAAATGAAGATTTGAATATATAGTGATAGGATGCGAACTTTGAAGGGCTGATAAAAGGTTGAAACAAAGTTAAAGCACTTAAAGCATAAGACATATATATATATATATATATATAACAGTTCACATTTCTGTAACTAACATAGTATTATTCCTGTTTTACCAAGGGTTGTACAGGTACTGTAAGATAATGATCTCCCAATCTGTTTCTGCTGTTAGCGTGTGTCCTTGTCGTGATCAGTAATGTTAAAAACATGTTTTTTATGTGGACATTTCTTCATAAGATGTACTAATAGAGACTTCACATGTGATGCGAACTATTCTCAGTGTGAATGAAGTGTGTGAATAGTGATTTTGAAACCCCCCGCGGGTTAGGGGGAAGAATTTACCCAATGCTCCCCAGCATGTCGTAAGAGGCGACTAATGGATTCTGTTTCTCCTTTTACCCTTGTTAAGTGTTTCTTGTATAGAATATAGTCAATGTTTGTAAAGATTTTAGTCAAGCAGTATGTAAGAAATGTTAGGTCCTTTGTACTGGAAACTTGCGTTCCAGTGGGGTCATATATTGTGCTGCGTTGCAGGCCCCTGGAGCGATTTTTTGGTTGGTGCTTTTGTGAACAAGAAACAATTAACAAGTGGCTCTATCCCATCCCCCCCCCCCCTTTCCCCGTCGCGATATAACCTTGAACGGTTGAAAACGACGTTAAACACCAAATAAAGAAAGAAAGAAAGATTTTGAATGTTCAATGGTAAAAAGTTAAACGAAATCAGAGCAAGTGTGAAGTAATCTTATGTGGTTTGTACTGCAATAAATTGCTTCCCAAAAGATTCTATTTTCTCTGAACATATTGTACAAACAGTAACATTTTATGAGAACGGCAAAATTGTCAACCATTGCTAGCCCCTAGATTTTGTACATTTTTGGTTGCAGGTAGACGGGGTGTTATGAGTTTGATTTTCTGTTTGTTTGCACTGTATCTCATTATTCTTGTGTAGTATTTATTTCCAAGCCAATCTGGTCAGAGTAACATTACTGTTTCTTCTGGGCTTACACAACTTAATTCATGAAAAAAATTGTGCCTCTTTTTATACCCTCTTATTTATATAGTCATTCCGAGAGACTGACAGTATCTTCGTTTCTTGAATTTAATTTTATTCTTCCTTTTTCTGTTTTTTTTCTCCCCGCTTCACTTTCGGTTGACCTGACCAGCATCCCATTATCAGGACCAAAACAAACGAAAATACAAAGAGAAGAAATGATTGAGCGCAGTATCTTCTTCCATAAATCCAAAATTGCTGTACATATGGAATAATTTGTTGAGAGGCTGTGGAGAGTCTGAGTGAATACACAAAATAAATAGAATCATCTTCTGATAATTCAGACTGGTATGCATGTGTGGGTGTGAAAAGATGTGAAGAAAAGCGCTCAGAGAAAAAGAAATAAAAGGTAAAAAATACATAAGCTGTGGTGAATTTTTTTGTGTGTACAGACTGACAGAAGTTGAAAATTGTGTATGTTACTTTTGGTGTATTGATTTAGTGCTTGAATACTGGAATTGAAAGTAAAGGAAACTGACCACAGAATGTCTGTGCTTATATCTGTGTTGCTGTGTGTTTGCCCTTGGCAATTGGATGTATGCGATTTTGTATTCCATGTTTGTGTGTGCATATTATGCAGTGTCGAAGCAAACCACCACCTCATCCCCAATGTTTTCCAGAAATACTCTCCTTGAAAAAGCATGGTGTTTACTCTGAATAATATTTTTCAGTTATAAACTCAAAAAGCCATCTATCACAAAGAACTTTTGTTTGCTTTTTGCTTGAAGAACCACATTTTTCAGAAACTTCCAGTAAAAAGGTCAATGAACACCAATTACAGCAGGTGAAATACAATTTCTGCTGGCAACATTTACAAAAAATAAAAAACAGCAAGCCTTTCAATCAAAATGTGTATTTAAAGTAGAAGAGCGCTCATACCATATAATGTCAGAGCATGCTTGGACTTGAAAAAGCTTGTACACATTCCATGAATGAAGTACATGTTCTTGCATTTACCGCTTTCTCCAACAGTTTAGAGAATCTGCTCATGAAATGAATAGTTTGGCAGTAATCCACAAGTCTTCACCACCAGACATCCCATCCTTCTCGCTTATTGAGTGTTGTGCACTGATTATTTAATCGCAATGTCTGCAGCATTATAAGTTAAAGTAGGCCTCATGTCCAAGCCAAAGAAATTCACGAAGTAAACTTCAAACATGTTGTCATACTAAGAGATCACTCACACACACACACACAAGCACACTCTTGAGGAAGAACGCAGGACTTCTTCAGAGTTTTGATACATAAATTTGCAAATACTGCACCCAAGTTTTGTATCACAGACAATGTATACCATAAAATGTACATGGTTTCTGCAAGCTGGTTTAGTAGTGTCAGATTCTTAGTTCAAGATCTTATTCATCTCCTCTGTAAACAAACATTAATACAAGCAACTAACCCAACAACCAACTAGACACACAAACAATGTATGTTGGAGAAAAAAACGACAAGATGTCAACAGATTTGTCACAGCCATCCACATTTTTCCACAGTAACTAAAGCTTTACAAGAGGTAAAAACCTTGCAAGCTCTTGCGAACTAGAATTTGACTTTACCACAAACTGCACAAGGAAGACTGAAAATTATACAAGTACTTCACCTGGCTTGCTCACGATTTCATTCTGAAAGTCGATGCAATTAACTTCAGTCCTAAACAACATACAGTGAGTCAAGCTTGTTTTTGTGCATGAGCTCGGTCAACTTGCATCGAGACAATGATCAGTGATCATAAATGCACAGGTAGGGTGAAGGTTACTAAGACAAGCTTTTTAACATTTAGCCATCTACAACAGGCGCATTCAGAAATTGAGCCATCTTCATGAGGTGGGGAGAGGAGAAGTGGGGGACCTTATTAACGTTTTCAGCAGACAGGTTGAAATGTGTGGTATGTGTACTGCACTGTATATGCTGACCTAGTGGCAACACGGTCATGTTTTTTCCGGACAAATGACCCTGAAGGTCAGGTTGATGCGAGGTCCTCTGTCATGGTATTCCTTCGGGACCTTGTGCTGCAACGAGGCAATCAAAACAAAATATAACTCTACACTGGAACACTGGCTACAAGCTGATAACAAGCATACTCCCCCAAAAGCATCCCACATCTTTTTATTAGTCACTTCATTCTCTACTTATTGTCTGAAAGAGGTTACAGCCGATAAACAGAGGAAATAGCGTTTTATTCTTTTATTTTTTATTTTTTATTCCTGTAGACTCCCTGTGGAGCATAGGGCCGCAAGCGTTTTATTCTATTATTTACTAATACTCTTAATGGAGAAACATCGCCATGTCATACTTTATTTGCAACGTGAAAAAGCATTCAAGCAGATTCAGATGTTCTGATAAAAACACTAATTCATACAGATCCAAGTCAAAAGGTATACCAAGTTACAAAATTAACATGAACCAATCAACTTATGCTTATTATGATGCAAACAGTAACATTTTACGGTAAGGCCCAACAAAAAAATAGGTGTGGTTACGGTAACATAGCCAAAAAAAATAGGGTAGGAAGGTAGGCAATCACTTTTTTTTTTTTAAACTTTTTTTTCTAATGTGTACAAATTAAACCTACTTGACATGGAAATAAGTGTGCGACTCGGGCGATTTTGCTTTCATTGCGTTTTTTGCACTGTTTCTTTTTTTTTTTTTTTTTTTTTGACAAATGTAATAAAAAGTTATAGGGTCGGCCCCTAAAAATAGGGTAGGTCGGGTTTCCGTAACCACACCTATTTTTTTTTTAGGCCTAACATACACACCTGCCAGTCAGCCTGCGTAGCACCTTCCATGATGAGCAAAGACCCACTGACCAGTGGCACACGCACCCTCTGGCTGAATGTGTAGTCAACTGGGTGGCCCTGGAGAGTCAAGATTTAATTGTTCAAAACATGGACCAGATGATGACACAAAACTAACAGACAACCAAATAGTTTACAAGTGTGAGACCTTGCTGAACTAAAAACTGCATTAGCAAGGTCTGGGAGATGTAACAATATTACAAATATAGGTGCTTAAAACTGTTATAGAAATTGGAGCTGACTATTATAAAAGGATTAGAAGACCAGTTTTGGAACCCCCCATTTTAAGACACCCCCCCCCCCCCCCCCCAATTTAAAACTCCCTTAAAAGGGGGGGTTCCACTGTAGCAAAAATATCAACAGAAGCTGGATTCACTGTCTCTTTACATTTCTCACTGATATTGCCTGGAAAAGGATTGTTCAAATACCAATGTTTGTTTAACACTGCAAGGCAAACAAACACATACTGGTGGTGGTTTTTTCCTCATCTCAAACACCCTGGTGTCTCCAAACGACAAGGACGCAATGGTAGGGTTGGTTCCTAGGGAAGCCTCATCATCTGAATGCCAGTCTATGCTGTCGTGGCCATCGCGGTAACAGTTGCACAGGAGAGAGTTGAAGCGGATGCCGATAATCTCGTCCAGTCGATTTCTCAGCTCTTGGATCTCAGAAGGCCACTGAAAAGGTACAGAGGGGAGAAAATCCCTGTATTTACACTGGCTTGAACCACTGTGTGATGAATGCACTAGTTTTGATAGAGGGAAGAAAATATCTGAAAAGTTTATGAAATAGCAATACATGTACTGCAACTTGATGAATGTGTGTCACAAGTGAAGCATGAGAGTAAATAGAGAAGTTGCCATCCACTGTGTAATACTAATACTGTAATAGTCATCACCAACAATGCAAACCAACCAAAACAAAATATAACAACAAAAATAAGAGACAACAGCTCTGAAAATTTAAAAAAACAAATAAAAAAAATTGATAATAATTGATAAACAAAATCTATAATCAATACAATTGTCACTCAAAAGGGATTTAGATTCTCAAACCTAACTAACAGCAAATGTTGCCAAACATTAATCAAAACAACAATGAAGGGCGCCCTGGTCACATGCCTTTGAAGATGTCATATTCGGCTTTTTGTAAAAGTTGAGGCGGCACTGTCACACCCTCATTTTTCAATTAAATTGATTGAAACTTTGGCAAAGTAATCTTCGACGAAGGCCGGACTTGCTTAGAAATTAATTAATGAGTTTGGTCATTAAAAATCTAAAAATAGTAATTAAAATTATTTGTTTATAAAACGATCTAAATAGAGAATACTACATGGCTTGCTGTGTCGTACCAGATTTACACAAGTTGTTTTTTAGAATATTGAACTGTGAGCGAAAGCGAGCTGTTCACTATTTGAAAAAGCAACGAGTGTAAATCTGGTACGGAACAGCAAGCCATGTAGTATCGTTTATCCTACATACTGTAATTACGTGTATTTCACTGAAAATGTCCTACAGTCGAGGCAGCTAACTTGAAGACGCTTGTTTTGGAACCTCAATCTCTTCTAAAGCCTCGTGCAATCTATTACGTCAAAGTAAAGAAACATCACTTTGAAAGTGTGGCGTGACGTGTTAGTTCCAAACATTTATCGAGGGTAATTAGCGAGCGCAATTTTTTTTTCTATAATGTCGTTTGTCTCGGTGACTTTGGCATCATAAGCAGTGAAAAAACAGGTCCCTGCCAGACTTGCTTGACATGACCTCATTTACATGATATACACACGTGTGATTTGAACGATTATTATCTCACGAGTGTCTCTCTCACGTATGTAGGATAACAAAATTTTATTCTTCATCATTTTCTGATTACAAAAACATATAAATATGTTCTATTCGGTGTTAAAACAAGTTCTGAAAATTAAAAATATGAAAATTATGATTAAAATTAAATTTCCGAAATCGATTTACAAACAATTGTACCTGATTCCTTGTCGGTTCCTGATTCTAAAAACTAATAAATATGATATATTTGAATTAAAAACAAGCTCAGAAAGTTAAAAAGAACAGAGATACAGAAAAGCATGCTATCCTGCTCAGCGTAGCCACTACCGCGCTATTCTGGCTAGTCAATTTCACTGCCTTTGCCACGAGCGGTGGACTGACGATGCAATGAGTATTCGGTCTTGGTAAGAAAGAACAAGTCGCGTAAGGCGAAAATACTACATTTAGTCAAGCTGTGGAACTCACAGAATGAAACTGAACGCACTGCATTTTTTCACAATGACCGTAGTCCGCCACTTGTGCAAAACGGAGTGAAACTGACGAGCCTGTTCAGTGCGGTAGTGGTTTCGCTGTGCTGCATAGCACGCTTTTCTGTACCTCTCTTCGTTTTAACTTTCTGAGCGTGTTTTTAATCCAAACATATCATATCTATATGTTTTTGGAATCAGGAACCGACAAGAAATAAGATGAAATTGTTTTTAAATCGATTTCGGAAATTTAATTTTGATCATAATTTTTATAGTTTTAATTTTCAGAGCTTGTTTTTAATCCAAATATAACATATTTATATGTTTTTGGAATCAGGAAATGATGTTGAATAAGATAAACGTAAATTTGGATCGTTTTATATATAAAAAAAAATTTATTACAATTTTCAGATTTTTAATGACCAAAGTCATTAATTAATTTTTAAGCCACCAAGCTGAAATGCAATACCAAAGTCCGGCCTTCGTCAAAGATTGCTTTACAAAAATTTCAATCAATTTGATTGAAAAATGAGGGTGTGACAGTGCTGCCGGATATGACGTCATCAAAAATATTTATCGAAAAAATGAAAAAAATGTCCGGGATATCATTCCCAGGAACTCTCATGTCACATTTTATAAAGATTGGTCCAGTAGTTTGGTCTGAATCGCTCTACACACGCACAGACAGACAGACAGACAGACACACATACACCACGACCCTCGTCTCGATTCCTCCTCTATGTTAAAACATTTAGTCAAAACTTGACTAAATGTAAAAAGCAGTACGTTCAGTGTCATTCTGTGAGTACGACAGCTTGACTAAATGTATTTTCGCCTTACTCGACTTGTTAAAAGTTGCTTCACTGGTCTCCCTCAAGTTCGCTCACACCACAAGCTCATCATTAAATACAAACTCCATGCATTTGCAACACACCTCTAACTGTGCGTCATGGGTGACACCAGAATACGTGTAAGGCTGTTCCCCGAACCATGCAGTGAGACGAGGCATGAGGTACGAGGCACCCTGGATAATAATGGACCTCTGGCGCCAAGGAATATTGTGAAACAGCTGATCGTACAGAACCGCTGACTCCTGCGGGTCCAAAAAGTTGGGAAAGAAGCGCAACCTGCACAAATAGTTATGATGCAAATAAGTAAACTCATGGAGTTGCAACCAAATTCATGTACGTAAGTAAATAAATAAATAGCATGTCATTTGGGTGCACTCACATAACTAAAAAAAATAAAACCAAAAGCAAAACAAATTCATAAAACAAGAAGGGCAAAGCCCATACGACTCACATGCTTTACACATTTTTCCTACCAAAATACATGTGACCTTGACCCAAGGTCAAGGTCATCCAAGGTCATGCAACACAAAGCTGTTAATTCAAGACATAGGAAGTACAATGGTGCTTATTGGCTCTTTCTACCATGAGATATGGTCACTTTTAGTGGTTCACTACCTTATTTTGGTCACATTTCATAAGGGTCAAAGTGACCTTGACCTTGATCATATGTGACCAAATGTGTCTCATGATGAAAGCATAACATGTGCCCCACATAATTTTTAAGTTTGAAACAGTTATCTTCCATAGTTCAGGGTCAAGGTCACTTCAAAATATGTATACAATCCAACTTTGAAGAGCTCCTGTGACCTTGACCTTGAAGCAAGGTAAACCAAACTGGTATCAAAAGATGGGGCTTACTTTGCCCTATATATCATATATAAGTGAGGTATTGAATCTCAAAAACTTCAGAGAAAATGGGAAAAATGTGAAAAATAGCTGTTTTTTAGGCAACATTTATGGCCCCTGCGACCTTGACCTTGAAGCAAAATCAAGATGCTATGTATGTCTTTTGGGGCCTTGTCATCATACACCATCTTGCCAAATTTGGTACTGATAGACTGAATAGTGTCCAAGAAATATCCAACGTTAAAGTTTTCCGGACGGACGGACGGACGTCCGGACGGACGTCCGGACGGACGGACGGACGGACGGACGGACGACTCGGGTGAGTACATAGACTCACTTTTGCTTCGCATGTGAGTCAAAAAGCAAAAAAATGCATAAAATAAAAACATTCTCCTAGCATTTGGCTTCAAGGCCGAGGGTCGGGTATAAAAGCAGAGCGGCGCGTGGCACTTCAGTCTAATGTCCAACCCTTTTCAGGAAACGAGCTCTCACTTGAAATATTATGTTCAAAAATACTCTGTCTATACCAAACTCAAAAGCACCATTTTTGTCAGGCAAACATTTCAAGGTGTACACCATACATGCACCCCAAAAAGTGTGTATATTAAGCCCTGGATAACGTACTTTCAGGAAAAAAATTCACACACCAAATTTAAATTCAAAATCAAACGGCTGTCAGTCGTGGTGGACTGGGCGGAGCTAAAGACACGAGAAAATAATGTCCACGCACCGCTCATTCCTTTTCGGCAACATACATCCGCAACACGACGTTTACCAGATGTTGCCTGACCCCAAAGTTCCGGTCACTCCGCCATGGATGCTACATGACACCACTGGCTAATCTGCCTGAGCAGAGTGAAACACTTTCAATGATCGTTCTGTAATAAATAAATAATTTCAAAGATAGTCTGCACTTTTCGAATGTTAGTTTGGTTGATATTACTTTTTTTTTTAAAGTGAAACAATCATATCCATCCGAAAAAAACGTTTTCTTCTTGGGCTGAAAAAGTAAGCTGAAGTTATTTTGTGGATGAATACGTTCGTGAGATAGGTACCAATGTCTTGAATTTATGGCAGACTTTTCCAGAGAAAATAATATTGTACGCGTTGCTTGATGTTTCCGGTAGAACACCGCGTATCACAGTCACGCACGTTGGAACCAGGCACTCATGACTCATGAAAGACATTTTCTTCACTTTTTCACACACTAAAACACCACTCTTCAGCAAATGTCGTAATCTCTGTCTGTCACAGATATCATATTCAACAACATCCAGCTATAGTGATGCTCTGCTATCTAATTAAAACTTTATCAGTCACAAAGCTATTCTCCTCCTGCCACGACGCGACACCATGCCTTGACTGACTAAATGCAAGTTTTCCCACCAAATTTCTCTTCTTCCCGCAAATTTTGGTGACCTAGTTAGTCTCAGACAAAACCAAACATGTGGGCTGGGGGAGCGAAATACACGCTCACAGTGCCGTTATGTATCTGGATTTACTGGTCAACCTGAAGCCAACGGTCACATGCGTAATTAACAACCGCAAACTATATCTTCTGTTCAAAATAAGGGTGTCTAACAAGTCAGTTTCAACTTGTTAGATTCACAGACTTTACATTTGGCTTATTATGGCAAAGACAATGGTCAATATATTTTCTTTAGAGAATGCAGTCGGTTTGTGTAACCAGGGTTCCATTGTTCCAAAAGCCAGCTAGACTGACCTACTCGTCTTGAAAACGGTACCTTGATACCTTAGGAACTGTAAAACCAAGACACAGAGCTACATAGTGGCGCCAATGTCTTGGATGAAACATTCAAACATGCATGTACAGAAAGCAGTGACACATTTAACTCTGTAGATGGTCCCTCAAGTTCTTGGCATCCGATTGTTGGTGCGAGTTTCCACTCAGGTTCTGCACCAAGAGAGAGAATATTTCTACTCTTCAGTCTACAACACGAAGTCAGGTTGACCGGTTGTGTCAGTGTATGGCACTGTATAACTTTCACCATGTGCTCAGTTGTATTACACAGTGTACAAATGCACGCATGCGACGGTGTGTGTGTGTGTGTGTGTACGTGTGCGTGTAATCTGCACACAGCGGATTTATTGCTTAGTGTTAATAAATCATTGCCACTAATAATGCTTCCAAATAACCGTCAGAAAAAAAGGTGAATACCACAAACACATACACACACACACACACACACACTAGCCCTACACACACACACACACACACCACACACACACACATAAAGGGAGTTTACAGAAGTTCACAAGAAAGGCACGTACACACCAAGGAGAGGTATGCAGTCTGCTGTTGGCTTGTTTAATCAAGCGGAATGCCATGGCCACTGCATCCACCAGACTAGGTAACTTGAGACCAGTCGGTCACTGAAAATAGGCTCCGCCTAGACCCATGGGTATTTTGACCTGTTGGACCTCGGCCTTTAAAATGATTCACACCACATTACCATTTTGTGTTTTACAGATACATCACATGAGCGGTGATACAACAGAACTTTTCAGCAGAATTGTGATATGGCTTACCAGGGCATCTTTCTTACAAACCATTTGGAAAAAATGTTTTTGCCATCTCTTTCTTTAATTCTTTCATCGAATTACCTTGAGACGCCAGAAGGTTCTAAGCTGATGTCAAAAAGGCCTGGTTTTCTGCACACACAAAACTCATTTTGTATTCAAACGATGCTAAAC
This sequence comes from Littorina saxatilis, assembly GCF_037325665.1. Taxonomy (NCBI): domain Eukaryota; kingdom Metazoa; phylum Mollusca; class Gastropoda; order Littorinimorpha; family Littorinidae; genus Littorina; species Littorina saxatilis. The sequence continues at coordinate 41,151,474 of NC_090247.1, read as the reverse complement.
TTAGAAATCTTGTATGCAATTATAAGCCCAATTTTATGTCAATACAGAGTATACCATTGTAACAATAGAATACTATTAAAAACTCAAATAAAAGACTAGACTGTCAATGACAATTGCAACAAGTCGCGTAAGGCGAAAATACAATATTTAGTCAAGTAGCTGTCGAACTCACAGAATGAAACTGAACGCAACGCAACGCAGCAAGACCGTATACTCGTAGCATCGTCACTCCACCGCCCGTGGCAAAGGCAGTGCACGTGGAATTGACAAGAAGAGCGGGGTATTCGTTGCGCTGAGAAGGATAGCACGCTTTTCTGTACCTCTCTTTGTTTTAACTTTCTGAGCGTGTTTTTAATCCAAACATATCATATCTATATATTTTTGGAATCAGGAACCGACAAGGAATAAGATGAAAGTGTTTTGAAATTGATTTCCAAAAAAAAATTTTGATAATAATTTTTATATATTTAATTTTCAGAGCTTGTTTTTAATCCGAATATAACATATTTATATGTTTTTGGAATCAGCAAATGATGGAGAATAAGATAAACGTAAATTTGGATCGTTTTATAAATTTTTATTTTTTTTTACAATTTTCAGATTTTTAATGACCAAAGTCATTAATTAATTTTTAAGCCACCAAGCTGAAATGCAATACCGAATCCCGGGCTTTGTCGAAGAGTACTTGACCAAAATTTCAACCAGTTTGGTTGAAAAATGAGGGCGTGACAGTGCCGCCTCAACTTTCACGAAAAGCCGGATGTGACGTCATCAAAGACATTTATCAAAAAAATGAAAAAAACGTTCGGGGATTTCATACCCAGGAACTCTCATGTCAAATTTCATAAAGATCGGTCCAGTAGTTTAGTCTGAATCGCTCTACACACACACACACACACACACACACACACACACACACACACACACGCACATACACCACGACCCTCGTTTCGATTCCCCCTCGATGTTAAAATATTTAGTCAAAACTTGACTAAATATAAAAACTGTGAGGGCCCCAAAGGGCGGTATTATCCCGATCACGGGAAGGGAAATTTTAGCTTTCACGATCACAGTTACCTTGATTTTTGTTTTCACGATCACAAACACCTTGACGAATAGAGGATCATATAGAGTGATACAGCTGTGAAACATGTACGTTGAAAAATAAAATGCTTTGCAATAATGCCCATCACGATCACGAACACAAATGACGATCACGATCACGAGACTTGATTTTTTTGTCATCACGGATCACGGGCAAAGTCCCATCAGGATCACAGAAATGGAAATTTCGGCAATCACAGTCACAGCTAGAAAGGTCAATAAACGCCAATCACGATCACGATTTTAAACCCTTTGGGGCCCTCAACTGTGGAAATACCAGCTCAAAATAAATGGTTGTCTGCTGCTGAACTGTCTAATGTCAGTGGCACAGGTGTAACAAGGTTCGAGGAACGAAAAGGAAACAAAATCGATTACTGATCAGCCATGCGGATGAGGTGCACAAGAAAGTTACCACTCCAAACCGGGGAGCCACTCGCAGTGGTGGATTGGTTTAAACTGAGATGTGTTGTGATTTTAACGAATCCTGAGAACCCGCGCGGTTTGTTCTCTCCCGTTTGGGTGGCGCCCACTTTCGGTTCGTGCACCTCAGCCCTGGTTCCCAGTCTAGATGGGGTTTTCAGGGTTTTTTGGAGGTTTTCGGGGTTTTCGGAGGATTTCGGAGACAAGTAGTACCCCTGGTTCCCGGCGAAAACTAATTTGATGTTATGCCGATGAGATGATGATGTGTTAGGGCCGGACTCACTGGACTTTTACTCGCGGACATGTGATACAACGTGAGAAAATAATGAGAAGATACTAGAACAACAAATATATTACATGTAAATGCTTTAGGCCAACAAAAAAAATTGTCTGTTTCTGGTCACCCGACCGACCCTAAATTTCGGCGCCGACCCTAAACTTTTTTTTTCCAAACTCAAAAATTCTTTTTTTTTTTTGGTGGTAAAGGACAGGGTGAGAAAATGAACAACAAAAACGTGTGAAAACGAAAGTCCGCTGACGATTTGTAAATGTGTTGAGTGTCTTGTCTCTATGTATAGTGGATCCAGTCTCTTTGCGCGATTTTTAAAGTTAGTTTTATTGGTCTACATTTGGGGTAAAAAAAAAAATTAAAAAAAAAAAAAAATCCCCACCTACCGACCCTATTTTTTTTAGCCATGTTACCAGAAACAGACAATTTTTTTTTTGCCTTAAGTTTGAAGTCGCGCGTGTTCTAAAAACAAGTCGGCCGGACATGGTTGGATGTGACAGAAATCCGGGGCTTTTCACTTTCGCCGCTTTCTAACTCTTCTAAAACGCCTCCCTTTTTTCATTTCTATGACTTAAAACTTGGCATAACGCGAGAAATTACCGTGAAGATACTATGTAGGCTAGATCGACACAGACATGACATGTAAACACTTTAGTTTGACCATAGACCATGGCTATTTGGTCTATGGTTTGACTGAGGTCGCGTTTGTTGAAAAACAAGTCGGACATGCCGGTCGGATGTGGCAGAAATCCGTACTTTCACTTTCACTCGCTAGCTCTTCGAAAATGCATCACAACTCCCTTATTTTTCATTCCTATGGCTTAAAACATGATACAACGTGAGATAATACTATGAAGATACATGTACTAGAACAACAAAAATATTTAATGTAAATGCTTTAGTTTGAGGTCGCGCGTGGTTGCGCAGTAATTAGTCAAACCATTTAGGGATAATCATCTGATAATTATTTTGCTCAATGGGGTTAACGTACTCCCCCATTTAAAAAACGAGGGGAGGGCTCTCTCTCTCTCTCTCTCTCTCTCTCTCTCTCTGTCTCTCTCTCTCTCCCCCCCCCCCCCCAGCAAAGAAATCATTTTTCTTCCTTGGCATGGTATAGAAAGAAAATATAAGGAAGAGCTGATACTAAATAATAGTAATACATTTAAAGCCGACAAACGATATATAATACATGTCTCTGCTACTACTATAATGAGAAAAACATAAGATAATAATTTAATTCGCCTTACGCGACTTGTTTTGTTTTGGAATACGCGTGCGGTGGCTGCATAATTATTTGTCTCTGGTTTCACAATTCTAATTCTCAATCGGATATATACTCTTGATCGGTATAATATTTTCCCAAGAAAGACAACTCTGTCACCGTCTCTTCCCATCACAAACTGTTTACCTTTTGTTGTGAGCGAGGAAGAGGAAAATCATGGGTTCCGAGCAGAGTACCTTTCCCGCAGGAGCCCCAGGAAGTACTCTCAGATCTCAGAGAGACGAAGAAATTCCCTACACGCAGTTTTCCATCAGCAAACCAATTGATTCAGGTAAAATATCTTGCTTTTTTTTTACTCAGGACAGGATATAAATTATAAGGAACCTCACAATCTACTTTGTTCTCACTGATCATTGCATAATCATAATGTATCATTGTGTTGTGTTTGAGTCACTGTGGGTGTGCTTTTAAAGAAGAATGTATTTAATAGAGATACCAATAGTACATGTTCACTCCCACAATGACTCGCAGTTACACGCACGCACACACGTACACACGTACACACAGTTACACACACACACACACACACACACACACACACACACACACACACACACACACACACACACACACACACACTTATAGAAACATGCATACAAACATTATGTACATCCCGTATATATATGTATAACAGTGATTGAAATTGAGCAGTGGTTGATTTATGAACAATGTAATAATTCAAATAGCATTACTGTTTGAGTTTAAAATGCAGTTGCAGGGATGTTTGTAGGATTTATTTTTCGTGGCAAAATAGCCGAAATGGCTGTGGAGGTTTAGGCAAACACAAATTTCTGTGCATGGTCATGGTGTCACGTACGTGAGCTTGCATCCGTTTTACGAAATATTCTGACTTGACGCTTGTCACGTGAATTGACTTACTTGACTTATTCCTGTAGACTCCCTGTGGAGCATAGGGCCGCAACAACTCCTCGCCAACGCACCCGGTTCTGGGCAGCTCCTTTCAGTCGGGGCCATGTCGTGCCAGCTGCCTTTGCCTCACTTTCAATTGATCTTTTCCAGGTCTGCTTTGGCCGCCCAACTTTTCTCTTTCCCTGTGGGTTCCAATCCAGGGCCTGTCTGGTAATGTTGTCGTTTGGCTTCCGTAGGGTGTGTCCAATCCATCCCCACTTTCGCTTCTTGACATCCTGGCTGATGGGCTTCTGGTTGGTTCGCTTCCACAGGTCGGCGTTCGAAATCTTCTCCGGCCATCTGATGTTGAGGATGTGCCGCAGGCACCTGTTGACGAAAGTCTGGAGCTTCCCTGTGATGGTGTTGGTCACTCTCCAGGTCTCTGATCCATACAAGAGGACTGCCTTCACATTGGTGTTAAAGATTCTGATCTTACTCCGGTGGGACAGTGCTTTGGAGTTCCAGATGGGTCGCAGGGTGTTAAAAGCGTGTCTTGCCTTGTTGATACGACTCTTGACATCATCATCTGCCCCGCCGTCCGTACTAATTACGCTCCCGAGGTACGTGAAGTGGTCTGTCTCCTTGAGGGTCTCTCCCTGCAGCTGGATAGGAGGGTTCTGCTTGTTGTTCATCTTCATCACCTCAGTCTTCTGTCTGTTGATCTTCAGGCCTGTTTTTTCAGCTTCTTCACGGAGTCTTGTCAGCTTTGCTTGCGCGTGTTGCTGTTTGTGGGAGAGGAGGCCAACATCGTCTGCAAAGTCAAGGTCTTCGAGCTGTTTGGCGAAAGTCCACTGGATGCCCGTGTTGCTGTCCATGGTTGTCCTTCTCATGATCCAGTCAATGACCATCAGGAAGATGGTCGGCGACAGCATGCAGCCTTGTCTCACCCCTGTCTTCACTACAAATGGGCTGGTCAGCTTGCCATTATGGATGACTTGGCAGGTTGAGTCCTCATATAGATGTTGGATGATGTTGATGAACTTCTGTGGAATACCGTAGTGGTGCATCAGCCTCCAGATGGTCTCCCTGTCCACACTGTCGAAAGCCTTTTCAAAATCCACAAAGGTCATGTACAGGGGTGCCTGCCATTCCATGGACTGTTCGACGATGATGCGCAGGGTAGCTATGTGATCAGTACATGACCTGTCTCGGCGAAACCCTGCTTGCTCCGATCTCAGTCTCTTGTCCAAGGCCTCCTTCAGTCTGTCCAGCATGACTCTGGTCAGGACCTTGCTTGGAATAGATAGGAGCATTATTCCTCGCCAATTACCACACTGAGAAAGATCTCCCTTCTTGGGTAGTTTGACCAGGTATCCTAGCTTCCAGTCCGCCGGAATTTCTTCCTGTTCCCATATCTTGTGTAGGAGGGGCTGTAGCATCTCTGAAGACAGTGTTGGGTCTGCCTTCAGTGCCTCAGGGGGGATCCCGTCCGAGCCTGCCGCCTTTCCACTTTTCATCTTCCTGATGGCCTTGATGATCTCTGCTTTGGTTGGCGGACCGGTGTTAACATGGAGCTGTTCAGTTGCTGGTGGTATGTCCGGAGCAGTGGGTGGGGGTGGTCGATTCAATATCTCCTTAAAATGTTCTTCCCAGCGAGATCTTTGTCCTGCCTCATTCGTGATAATCTTGCCACTCTTATCCTTCATCGGTTTGCTTGGGTTGCCCTGTTTTCCTGACAGCGTTCGCGTTATTTCATACAGCCTTTTGGTGTTGTTATGTCTAGCTGCTGTCTCTGCTTCATCTGTCAAGTCATGCACAAACTGTCTCTTGTCTGCTCTTGCACTTTTCTTGACTTGTCTGTTGATGTCCCAATACTGCGCTCTGATCTCATCTTTTTCCTGTTGGTCTTGGCATCTGTTGAGTTTCTGTTTCAGTTCTCCCCTCTCTTCTATCTTGGCCCATGTCACTGGTGTCAGCCATTCTTTGTGTTCTCTCTCCTTCTTTCCCAAGACTTCAGTGCACGTGGTCTTCCATGTCTTCTGAAGTTCTTCCCAGTGTTGTTCAACTGTTGTTTCCGTTAGTTCTGCCAGGGCCTCAAATTTGTTCCTAACTTCGCAGTTGTATCCTTCTCGTTTCCCGTTATCTTTCAAAAACTGCACGTTGAACTTGTAGTGTGGTCTGCCTGACGAGTCGCTGAATGCTCTCAGTTTGGTCTTCATCGTTGCCACTAGTAGCTGGTGATCTGAGGCTACGTCTGCTCCCCGTCTCGTTTTGACATCCAGCAAACTTCTTCTCCATTTGCGTGCTACCGTTATGTGGTCTATCTGGTTGTCTGTCTTTCCATCTGGCGAAGTCCAGGTTGTCTTGTGGATGTTCTTGTGTGGGAAGATGGTGCCTCCAATAACAAGGTCGTTGAAGGAGCAGAAGTCAGAAAACAGCTCTCCGTTTTCATTGCATGTGCCAATGCCATGCTTGCCCATGATGAGCTCTTTGTCTTTGTTGTTGTCTCCCACCTTTGCGTTCAGGTCTCCCATGACGATCTTCGTGTCCCTTCTTGGTGTACGATCGAGAAGGGACTGTAGGGAGCTGTAGAATTCTTCTTTTGCGTCTTCCTCCGCGATGTTGGTTGGTGCGTAGCACTGAATGATGGTGAGCTTCCTTCCTTTGGAGTTGAATCTGGCAGACATAAGTCTTGAGGAGACCGGCTCCCATGCCATGAGTGATCTTGCGGCCTCTGGTGTTAACATCATCCCTACTCCTTGGGTGTGGTGGTGGTCCAAGTCTTCGTGGCCTGAGTAGATGATGGTCTCTCCTGATGTCAATTTAGACTGGCCGCTTCCGTTCCATCTTGTTTCGCATAAACCGAGGACTCTGATGTTGTATTTCCTCATTTCTCTTGCCACTTGAGCCGATTTTCCGCTCTCATATAGGGTTCGGATGTTCCAGGTCCCTATTCTGGTTTTTGCCTTTGTCGACAGAAGGTTTGTCGGCGTCCTGGCTTCCCGTAGGCTTTCACCAGCACGCGTCATGAGCTCTTCTAGAGAGGAACCTTCCTGACTGGGCTGTTGTTGGTTTGTTTTTGTTGCGGTTTCTGTAGCAAGTTGGTTTTTTGGCGGGGTGGAGTTGCTAACCCCACGCCCAACCCTCCTCCTTTATCCGGGCTTGGGACCGGCTGAAAGACCTTTAGGGTGCATCCAGGCGGAGTTTGTCACGTGAATTGCTTCTGTAAATTGAAGACTTTTTTTTCATTTTAAAACTACTACTGATTGTGACACGATTAGTGAGCTTAGTAAGGTACTAGGCCAGACATGCGCATTGTAACAAGGGCATACGTCATGGGACATGCGCACTGCACGTTACTCCCCACCATGCTAGAGAATATCTAGGTCGATGTACCATACATGTGCTTGCCTCCACTAAGAAATGAATAAAGCTTGGAACACACTGACAGGAGTTGCCTCCGTGTATGTGCTGAACTGAAAGACGTTACAGATTGCTCGTTGATTGGCACAGCAGGCCGTCCAAACTGAATGAGGGTGTGCACTATTTTAACTTGCGCTTTCCCTTTCTTGTTTCGCATCATGTTGGTTGACAGTGACGCTATTCAAATGTACAGATGCTCACACAACTGGAATGCTTGCACATCAGAGAATTATAGATAATCTGTAATGTGTAGTGCTGAAAAAGAATGGCTGTGATTCATGAAACTCATGACTTGTTTTGCATGGACTACTTTGTTTATGAAATTATGCTCCATGTGAAAAACAGTGCCTCCATCCAGTTCAGTTCTTAATTAATGTAAATCTAGAACAAAAAAGCTTGCCGGTTCACCATCAACAAGTTTGGCAACATTTGCCAAAATGACAACTAAGTTTTGTGCAATTTGAATTTAGTGTAGTTGTTTCGCTAACTGCCAAGACCTAAAAACCTCACTCAAGCACATGCGTGTACTATTATTGCTAGTCAGTGTAGCTAATGTTTGTTTTAATAAAAATTCAGATTCCCCTCGCCAGTCGCCTAGGCCACACAAGGTGAAACAGCAGGCACTTCAAGTGAAGCCTTCAGAACGAGGAGAACAAGGCTCATCCCCAAAACATGACATCGTTGTTGTGGCTGATGGTTCCAACGTGGTCAAAGATCCAGACCCAGAGTTGACCAAACTCAACACCATTCCCTCCTTTTATCCCATCATGAAGGGATCGCTGAACGTGTCAACCAGCGCTCGCGATCCAGACTTGCTGGATAAACTGGATCATCGCACTCTGCTTCTGATGTGCCTACGATACCAAGACCACCTCAGACAGCTGGCTGAGGCTGTGGCTTTTGATCAAAATGCTCTCTGCATTCGTATCAAAGAGGTTTGTGCAGACATCTTCTTCTCATTCATTCATGGGCTAAAACACCCACGTTCACTCATGTTTTTGCATGAGTGGATTTTTGAGTCACTTGAGAAAAAGTGACTCTATGTAATCGGTCAGTGTTAGTCTGTCCGGCCGGCCGTCCGGCCGGCCGTCTGGCCGGCCGTCCGTAGACACCACCTTAACGTTGGACTTTTCTCGGAAACTATCAAAGCGATCGGGCTCATATTTTGTTTAGTCGTGACCTCCAATGACCTCTACACTTTAACGATGGTTTCGTTGACCTTTGACCTTTTTCAAGGTCACAGGTCAGCGTCAAAGGAAAAATTAGACATTTTATATCTTTGACAAAGTTCATCGGATGTGATTGAAACTTTGTAGGATTATTCTTTACATCAAAGTATTTACATCTGTAGCCTTTTACGAACGTTATCAGAAAAACAAGGGAGATAACTAGCCTTTTCTGTTCGGCAACACACAACTTAACGTTGGGCTTTTCTCGGAAACTATAAAAGTGACCGGGCTCAAATTTTATGTGAACGTGACTCATTGTGTTGTGAATAGCAATTTCTTCCTGTCCATCTGATGCCTCATATAATATTCAGAACTGCGAAAGTGACTCGATCGAGCGTTTGCTCTTCTTGTTTTATGTTTATGACCGTTTTTACCCTGCCACTCAGGCAGCATATGCCAATTTCGGGGGAAGTGCATACATGAGATTGTCACTTAAATTTACAGTTTTCATAAATGTCAATGCCAGAGCTGCGTTTTGTGTGTGTTTTATTCAAGTCAAAATCAGCACTAAAAATATGTTTACCTAAGCTTTAGTCTCTAATAGTAATAGTCATTTAAGTCAAAATGGAGATTTAAGAATGTATTCATGTCTATTTCTTTGTCAGCACATGTTACCTTTTAAGACCAGTCTTTTCCGTTGCATACTGATTTCTTAGTCTAAGTCTGTTACTTCAGCATACAAGTCACATATTTTCTTCTTTTATATTTGACTGTTGAAACTAAATATTGTGAGCAAAAATGAAAGTCACACATTACTTAATCCGCTTGTGTAGTGTGGTAATGCTTTGTAAAGGCTGCTTATTTAAGCATAGGCAAAAGCAATCACATACACATTTTTCATGATATTTTTTCTGTTTCTTTTGTGTGACAATTTTTCTTAATTTTTCAAGGAAAATATAGTTTTAATTTCAGTGTATCTTTCTGAATTTCAGGTCAACCACACCATTCAAATTTTGATGGGCATGCTGAATGACAGACAAAAGAAGTACCACAAGTACGTGGAGCAGTTCCAGCGAGTCACGGAGATGGTGACAACTCTGAACAAGGTCAAGGCTACCATGGATGACATTGTTCCCTGTATGGATCGACTGAATCAATTGCTTCCAGCCAGCGAACAGTTAGAGACTTTCTCTCTTAGGCAAGGATCCAGTATAAACAGTTAATCCGAGGAAGCAAGGGAAAACGAATGAAATCTTTAAGCCTTTCAATACTAAATCATTTTTTTTAATGATACTATTACTAATAGAGAATTGAATGTGAAATTCATTGAATGATCTTTTACTTGATTTTCCTTGTATGGTAGATGTGCGTCATACAATTCAGTGAAATGTTTCTCCATTGACATGAGATGTGGGCTTCAGAAATTACATCAGTGACTGGATGACATTTGCAGACATCTTCTCATTATAACAGATTCATGTGCTTGATCGTAATATGCAAGTGATACTACAAACTACATACCGGGTGATGTGTTCCCTGTGTGCGCCTGTTACTGGAACAGTTGAACCTGCACTGGCGATCACCACTTACCCACTGCGGGTTAGGGGGAAGAATTTACCCGATGCTCCCCAGCATGTCGTAAGAGGCAACTAACGGATTCTGTTTCTCCTTTTACCCTTGTTAAGTGTTTCTTGTATAGAATATAGTCAATTTTTGTAAAGATTTTAGTCAAGCAGTATGTAAGAAATGTTAAGTCCTTTGTACTGGAAACTTGCATTCTCCCAGTAAGGTCATATATTGTACTACGTTGCAAGCCCCTGGAGCAAATTTTTGATTAGTGCTTTTGTGAACAAGAAACAATTGACAAGTGGCTCTATCCCATCTCCCCCCCCCCCCCCCCCCCCTTCCCCGTCCCGATATAACCTCCGTGGTTGAACACAACGTTAAACACCAAATAAAGAAAGAAAGAAAGATATAAACTTCGTGGTTGAAAACGACGTTAAACACCAAATAAAGAAAGAAAGAAAGACCACCACTTTGATAACGACTAGCTGCCCATTACGCTACCTAAAAGATCCCCAATGAGGTTTTTTGTTTTTATATAATTCACGTTTTCCATAATGAACACCTGTCCATAATGAGCACTTTTGGTTGGTCCCTGGGGGCTGGGATGTAGCTCAGTCGGTAGCGCGCTGGATTTGTATCCAGTTGCCTGTTGGCCGCTGTCAGCGTGAGTTCGTCCCCACGTTCGGCGAGAGATTTATTTCTCAGAGTCAACTTTGTGCGCAGACTCTCCTCGGTGTCCGAACACCCCCCGTGTGTACACGCAAGCACAAGACCAAGTGTGCATGAAAAAGATCCTGTAATCCATGTCAGAGTTCGGTGGGTTATAGAAACACGAAAATACCCAGCATGCTTCCTCCGAAAACGGCGTATGGCTGCCTAAATGGCGGGGTAAAAAACGGTCAGACACGTAAAATTCCACTCGTGCAAAAAACACGAGTGTACGTGGGAGTTTCAGCCCACGAACGCAGAAGAAGAAGAAGAATAAGGTTGGTCCCTTGGGTGGTCGTTATAGGTTTGACTCATGTAGCAATCGGATGTACAGGGGTTGGGTTGATCAGGCTTATTTTTCATGGTACATAGTTTTTACAATATAATGGTCATTCCACATACTACTACACCTTTGAGGATTAACCAGTTGTTTGATGGTAAATTCTGAGAATGAGTTTGTTTGCTTTGTAAGTCTTGCTGTTATCTACGTGTCTGGGTAGACATCTCCATGTGTTGGATGGAGTTAAATGTAAAGGTCACAAGAGGGAAATATGCCATGTTTTTCCATTTCTGTTATTGCAAATTTTCTCCCTGCCTGACTTTATTTTCTTGTTACTTCAGTACTCAGTTTCCTCATTCTTGGAAATACATATACATGTATCTGTGACATTAGTCTCTGCAGTTATGAAGCATAAATGAGTTGTGCTAAAAAATCTCCACTCGAGGCAGGGTCAATAAAATGTTGCATTTATGGTCTTAATTATGGTCTTGCTATGGTAACAGGGTTGAAACTGAATGATCTGTGTAAATACAGGAATAGTTTCACAAATTTTCCTCAATACTGGAGTAATGTAAAATATTTGTAAAAATATGGAATTTTGACAGTTTGTGAATTTTTAGATTGAAGAAGGATCAAATCTGTTGTCTATGTCCGATGGCAGTTATATTGGAAAAGCATTTAACATTTGTTATTATTTGCCTCAAATAAAATTGCACTAAATTTTCTTTGATTGGTGAATTTGTTGGTGATATGATGCTGTCAGGCATGTTCACGTTTCCTTCCTTATTTAAATCAGAAACTTGGACAACTCACAAAGAACTGTTTTGGGTAGAAGTCAACATTACATTTAAGACATTTTGACACTAAAAATTTGACTGATTGATTGCTGTTTGGATATTTCTTTACAGTCAGGTGCTGTTGACTTGAGTGTTAGTGTGTGTGTGTGTGTGTGTGTGTGTGTGTGTGTGTATGAGGGGGGTGGTTGTATGGTTGAGATGTTAAACGTCGTTTTGTATTCTTAAATATTGGTGTTGCTGCAAACATTATATACCGAGCAACAAAAGAAACACGAAAAAAATCGTCATTGTTTGATTGACAAAATCTCCAACAATTATAGAGTTAGAATTATTAAACCACAAAAGTTTGATGAAGGCATGTTTGACCTTGCTGTAGTGTGATTATTTTGATGCTGTGACTGTTTTAACACACGGGACAAGCAGGTTTAACGTTAAACACATAATGCGCGCTTGCAGCACGTGCAAGTGGAGCAGGAGAAATCTGATGTGTTCACTAATGCATTAGCAACTAAAAGAGACCATTGCACGCTTGCTGACAGTCTCACTTTTGAAACAGCCAGGGTGCCAAGATTGACACCACCAAAATGCCAGGTCGATTTAAAGCTGGGGATGATTCAGAAGCGCTGGCATGTGCTGTAAACGTGCATATGTTAAGTCTATCACCTTCCCCAATGTTCTGTTGACATTGGAAGCTCTGCAGTTATGCAACGCGGTGGATTATTCGCATTACCCCAATAAGACAAGATCGCAATTTCCTGCCACAACGTCTTCGAGATCGATTCAATACAGCCACTGACTCTACCAGGAACATCATTAGAAGCCACCAGTGTCCGGTCAGTGGCCAGAGAGCGCGATGAAGACTGACTGAGCGAGACTCCAAAGCTTCGTTAACGTTATACCTGCTTGTCCCGTGTGTTGAAACAGTCGCAGCATTAACATAATCACACAAAAGCTAGGTCAAACATGTCTCCATCAAACTTTTGTGGTTTGATAATTCTAACTCTATAATTGTTCGAGATTTTGTCAATCAAACATTGCAGAATTTTTTCGCGTTTCTTTTGTTGCTCGGTATAGATATTTTTATGTTATTTTGATTGAAATTTCTTCTTCTTTTTCCTGCTTAGCAAGACGTTATAGTGTAGTATGTAAATGCTGATGTTGCATATACTGGTACATGTAACTCTTAAAGTGTAATCACAAGTCAGCTTTTCCCATATCTACTTGTAATGCTGTTTGCAAAATGCTCAGTAATTACTGTATAAAACCAAATGGGTCTGGTGCAATATTATAAGATGTTTGGTGGCTTGTTGACAGACCAGCTTTTTTGTTGGTCCAAGGGGACCATATCGTCTTTTGTTTCATCTTAATTTATCGACCAAGGCCGCGGTTGATAAATATGAGACAAAAGGCGATATGCTCCCCGAGGACCAACAACAAAATGCTGGTCTGACGACAAGCCACCAAACATCGTTTTTTTCATCATTTTGGTTGTGCAACAAAATGCACAATAACCCACAGGGAGATGAATTTTTAGAATCCAACTCCGGGCCACAAAGCATCGTCACAGTAGCTCGAGATAACACGTCAACCTTGTATGTGACGTCAAACGTAGCTTGTTGACGCTTTTCTTCCAGTCTAAAAATGTACAGAGCTGCGATCATACGAGTGAGTTCAGTAAGTGTTGAGCATATTTTTTTTTCTTTTTAAGTGTTTATGACTTTTTGTTGTGGATTTTGCGATTACAGAGATAAGTTGCAAATTGACCATGAGTCGCTGCGGTAATTATCAACATTGATTGGGTCTTTGAGAGTGAATGCTTACAATCGTTGTCCTCGGAAACACAAATCCAAAGCCGCGATGGTTCCACACATCAAACAATCAGCCTGATTGGCTTTTACTTTGACAATCCACGTTTTACCTGAAAGCTCAAACCCATTCACCACCTCGATTTATTGCATGGGGAACATGAGATTTATTTCCCAGGTGTTTGTGAATGAAAACTCGTGAAAATGATGACAATTTTATTTATTAAAAACAAAAACAAATGTTATTTGAACTTATAGCAGGAAATAATGTCCTCAACAATGCCAAAGAGGGATTTATGGAAATCAGTATAAAAGAAAACATTACAGTCAGTATTCATGATAACATTTCAAGATAGTGCCCTTCTCTTTTTATTCATGATCCACATGCAGAGTTATTTGGCATGCAACTTGTGTCCATTAAACTACCTATTTGTCTCTTTTTTCTCTCTCCGTGGTTTTGACACACACGATAATGCTATGAGAGAGGGAAACATTTGGTATGTTGAAAAGTAAAATATAGATTGTTCAGAGCGAGTCAGCTTTTCCAGTATATGTGGCATCTTACCGTGAACATAATTTGAAACTATGAAATTATATTTATTCATTTCCACACTGCATGTTTCAGTGAATATTTGTCTTTGACTTGGATAGATGTAGCTTGATGTAAATGTGATGTTTACCTTCATGAAGGGAATGTCATGCTGGCATTTTGGTTCCTGGGAACAGTCATCTGCATAATGTGCTTTGCATGTAGCTGTGTGCAAAGATGTACATATTTATCTTTGCATCTGCTTTTGTGGTATGAATTTGTGTGAATGTTTCATAATTCTTAATTAAGGTCCCAAATTCTGCTTTTATGCCTGTGTCATGCTGTTTGTGATACGTTCACTTGTTTAAGTAAATAAAACTATTCATTGGCGTAATGTAGATGCTATTGTCCAAAAAAGGAAATATTTTATTTTCTGCTTGTATACATTAATTGCGTAAGAAATCACACACACACACACACCACATCACACTAACATTGTCTCCTGCTTTCTCTCAACAACAAAATGAATGCACAAGTCTGCAGTTTATTATGCCAATATTCATAAAATTTGGGATACACTTTCAAATCCTGACAAAGCAGGAAAAAAAATTGACACTAAATACTTTTCCCCTTCAAACACTGCATGGCCACACATCTGTTACCAGGAAAACAACATCAATAAGAGCGTATTACAATATACAATGTATTACATAGCTCTGAAGGGCAAGTTCCAAGGGTCCTTAAATAAGGTTTCTAATTAATACAGGTAATTTAGCCTCTACAATGGAAATACATGCTAAATTATTGTAAACACGCTTTAAACAAACAAACAAAAATAAAGTTTATGAAAGAAGACCAAATGTTGAGCTCCAAAGTCAAGACATATGTATAAATGCTGCAAAAAAATGCTATCTTTTAATACACTTTTGTAAATTCTTTAAACATGTTACTTAAGGTCTTAGTTAAGATCTTCAAATGAAATGTTCTTAAAACAGAGAGTAAATGGAGCAAATATTTTCTCATATCCAAATTCCAGATACTTAAAGATTTCAATCCACTGCAGTACCTCTGTCATTTAATGGAAGCTTAGTCTACTTCAATGTGAAAGCAAACAGTCCATGGAAACTAAAACGGTTGTCATAGGTGCATGGTTAGGGTATCCCACTGGTTGAGGCATACAATACCAAATGCTGAAATGTTCAACAACAAATGTATTATGCCTAATAAATGCACATATAAGAAGATGACAGCTGTTAATAAATATCATCTCTGCTAATTTACATTCCAGTGTTTATGTAAACTTCATAATGTACGCACAAGTACAATCATAATAATGCATAAGCACAATGTAAGCAAAACTGCACGAGAATGATCACTCTATATTTTTCTTCTACTCTTCACTTCACTTAATAAAAAGCACTCCTGTTTGGAACACCATCAGCAGTAATCTCTTAGGGTGCTTGAAGATTCCCCAAAGCAAAATATACAAAGAATGTCAGAGATACAGACATTTTCACAAGACTATGGGTTATACAAAACCAACGAAGCACAAGGAAGGTAAAACTGTATATGAAAAGAGTTCAGTTCATCGAGCTGTAAACCAGTGACTATGGAAGAATTACTTTTTTTTCCTGTGGTAAAATCACTGAAAACACTCATATATAACAGATAAATAGATACATGAGAAGATAAATATGATCCAAACTAGTTAACAGTATTATTAACACGTACAGTATACAAAAGACTGTACTGGCAATAAAACCCAATCACAGATGCCAGAATTATTATACAAGGTACAATATGACATGTGTAAGTTTATCGGATACTTACACACTGATATGGTGATTCATAGCAACAGATGCTAATCCAGATCAATTAGAGTTGCTACAGAGAAGGAGACAATAAAGAGATTTGTTTTTAAAACAGGGGACTTATACACCAAACCAAACACCTGTAGGTCAGTGTGACATCTGTGTGCATGTGTGTGCGTGTGTGTGTGTGAACATGAGCATGTTCACACACTGGGTACAGACAAACAAGTATAGGGGTGGACCGAATCTTTCTGACAAACAAAACAAAAGAAACAAACAATTTACACTACACATTAGATTGCATACAGCAACTAAGACGCAAGGGCAAATTTTTTTTTTCCCTTCCAAATAATAAATACAGTCACAAATAGTCGGGGAAAAAATCTCAAAGTTTAACCATGACTGTATCCGACACAAGTTTTTGCACTATCATTGTAAATAGTCGACAGACAGTCACATGTTCAGTCTCATTAATTAAACAATCTCTTTTCCTGGAGTGCAATTAAAACTCAAAAGCTTACAATTATGATCTATATAATAATGAACAAAGCCTGACACATATTGCCCAAGCTGATAATGTTAAAAAGGAAGAACATCCTTTCCGAGCAGCGAAAAAATAAAGCACAAATGCAAAATAGCTGTTGCTGTGAGAGGATAATAAACCCCATTCTCTTCAAGAAAATTATTAATATAACACATCTTTTCACTTAAAAAAATCTATGTGCTTGTACCTTTTAGAGACCAAACACAATTTGAGAAAAGGTCTTAAAATAGGGTTACATTTACAGAGGTTATGGACAAGAAATCTGAAGAAAAAACCAACCAAATTCTTAACAGGAGGGTGGTGCGGAGTCTCAAATCAAGGGTCTTAACAGGAGGGTGCCATTGTACAATTCAGGCAGCAAAAATGCTATGCTGTGTTGCACAAATACACATGTACGTAACAGACTGCTGACATTTCACTGAATTAAACTGGGTACAGTGTTTTTTTTATTGTTATTGTTTATTCATACATTTATTTATTCATACATTCAGTTAACACACTTTTTTTAATTGATCAATTAACTTATTTATTTGTGAACAAACATCTACACTCTGGTATGCTTATCATTACACACACATCTACAGTACTTAAAGTTACTGAACCTGTCATGTCCAAGTGCACGGACACTCTAGGGCTTTCAGTCATGCCTCAGGCAAATATTCGTTTGAAAAAATACCAAGTTTCTTGGACTTTTATGCATGGAGTCAAAACCTGCAATTCTTTTATGAATTAATTTTGGTCTGCCTCCAGCAGGGAAGAGTCGCCCTCGACCAGGCTCACATGAGGTCCTGCATGTGGAAAAAGTTACGTCAAAAGCCTACATGGAAGTCTATTAGTCTCGGCGAGAGGGACAATTCTGTCTATTTTGGGTACTTTACGTCAAGTTATTGTGTTTTATTACGTAAGAAAATTGTAAAAGATGGCATGTGGGTCCATTTTGGCATACTGCACAATGCCTTCAGACCCAGAACATAATCACGGCAAAAGTTAATTATTATTTGGCGGGAGATGCGAACAGCATGAAGTTTCGTTTGACTGGTAACCCTTAAGGTATGTGAAGGCATCTGTGAGATAGTTGTGGGAAGCTCTTAGCTGTTTATATCGTAATCTTCGACAAAAAGACAAATCTTTGCTCTCCATGCTGTGACTTAGGCACTGCATCTTTAAGGTAATGATGGCGGGTACACATCATACCCGACTCACATTCAACTAACCCCAGCTAATCATCTTTACTATGGTTAGCTGATACAGTCAAACCCCTCTTTCAAGACATTCATTATTCTGCATGAACATTCTTCATGGTATGAATTCCACTGTAGCTGTGGCCTGTCACAGTGCTACAAAAAACTCATTTGACATGGTACTGATGCTGAAAAATAAACAACTACACATTTAATACACACACACACACAAAAATTATGAGCCCATGATTGTAATTCAATCAAATTGTCAACAAAAATTAAAATAGAATAAATCCCTTCAAAAAACAAAAGCAAACCAACCAACAGCAAATACAACCACAAAAAAAGTAAATAAGGCTACATATAAAACAGCAAATGTGTACAACTGGCAGGAAATTGGCATAAAAAGGGTAATCTTAAAAAAAAACATTCTTGAAGATCACTAACTTGGCAACATTTTGTAAAAAATTTAAACTGCTCATTTTAGCATGAGGAATGTGAGCAGGTAATGTTTGCGATTTAAACATGATCTAAGGTAAATAGATGGTTTTCTGCATGGTGTGGATAAATACATGTACCTACATTACTTTGTAACCAGATCAACCTCCATTCTAAATGAAAGAGTGAAACAGTGATTCAATTAATGGATTAATCAGGAAAGATAACAAACAAAGGGTTGAACAGGTCTGCTGAATTTGAAAAAATCTGACAGAAAATCAAGGTAAGTGCCTGCTAGCATGATCATCAACAGTTCCAAAAATGTAATTATGTTAATTAAATGTTATACATGTACATGCAGATATATATACCAATATAAAAGGACAAATATCAAAATCCAGACAGAAAACGTTTATCTTCACAAATTCAAAAACTTGACACAGTTACGACTAAACAGCATATGCCCAAATGATTATCTCTGGCTACCGTGGCCACGTGTTTCAGTAGAAACAAAATAATGTAATTTAAAGAAAAGTTCTGATTTGAAATGGTCAGCTGATATCATCCAATCCACTAAATGTACTCTTCTGCTTTCATAAATGACATATTCACAATGGAGTATGTACAAAAAGACAAAACATGTATGTTTATATCTTTTCACTTCTTATTCTGTTTACTTCCCTTCACTGGGCTGTGATTTCTATCTTCAAACTATACCTTCTTCCTCCCCCCCCCCCCCCCCCAACTAAAGACTAACTAAACTACAGAACCATGCTTTATATATAAAATAAAATACTCATCGTCATACATGTTGTACCAAAACAGTACAATGGAAAAATGTGAAAGGAAAGAATGAATACACAAATACATTGGGATTGACAGTTTGGCCACATCCATGAGCTTATATTGCACGCTTTCAAAGAAAAGCACCTTTGAAAAAAACAGAAAACCTACACAAAGGAAAAAAATCCTGCACACACAGAATCAACAACACATACAATTTTCTATCTCCATTTTTTAGATTTAACTGCTGAAAACAACAGAAAGCTTTAAAACGCATGAACAAGGGAAACAGAAAGAACATCAACAACAAGAATGAAAACTCAGATTCTCTTAGTAGTCTTAGCACAAGCAGTAACCCTGCGCTGCCAATCAACAGAAGACAACATTAAGGGGACAGTTTGAACCCTAAGACTCGGCTACTTGGAACATCATCTGACTAGAATGCATTTTAAAACACAAAAAATGAAACTGCCACTGCAAAATAAAACCAGGGACCTATATTAGAGGGATAGGAAACTCCTCCGCCTCACGCGAAAAGCGTGCCTACCGCGATGCGCGAGACGCGTCAGCTGACTAGTGCCTATGATAAAACTAAGGACAGAGAATCTTTCTGTTCATAGATATGTGAACTTCTGTGTGTGTGTGTGTGTGTGTGTGTGTGTGTGTGTGTGTGTGTGTGTGTGTGTGTGTGTGTGAGGAGAGAGAGAGAGAGAATATGTATATGTGTAGCAAAGTGCACTTCGCTACCCTAAACACTCTAATCATCGCATAGCGAAACAGCCTTGTGTACAGTACAAACGGGATAACCCATCCCATAGCAGACGATACGATGATGCGCGCGCACCTTGCCGGCGCAAATTCTAATACAATACCTTTCTTTATATATCTACCTAACTTCTATCTTTCAAAGTCCCTTTTATCTTTGATACGGTCCTAATTATATTTAGGTTTGCATAGAAGTCACTGATTAGGCTGGATTGCTGCATATTATTGTGTTATTTACGATAATGCTTCGAACTGACCAAAGCGTCACTCTGACCTTGACCGGTTTTCATGTATCGTCGAGAGAAATTGATTCTCACAAACTCATCTTTGTCTTTTCAATCATTGTTTTGTCATTTTTGTATCACTATTACATATCCCGTACCTATGTTGCATATGATTTTAGTTTGTTTATAAGGATTTGGTTGTAATGAGTGATGCTTGGTTCCTCTGCAAAGATTGCTAATTTATGCAGACAGGTACTCGCGCAGGAATTTAGCCGATTCCATTTACTTTCGGACTTTACCGCTTCGTACTAAGTCAATGTATAATTTTCCCCCAAGTAACGCATATCATGATGTTTGTCTAGGGTTCTTCTTTTTATCTGTATGATTTATGAGTTTGTCCATTATTCCAGTTTAGAGAGTTTTGTAATTTTCCGCACTGAAGTTGGTTCAGTGCCTTCACTAGGACCATTGTTTTTGCATCCTACTAAATAAATATAAGTTTTTATGAAATGTGATCTATTGCAATGGAAAGCTAAAGGTCGTAGCTTTAATTTGATGTATTGTTTGTTATGATTGGTTATGTATTTGTTTAAATAACGTAGGGTAAAGCAAGTGTAAGAAACACAGATTCCGTGTTTCTGGCCGTATTCAGTCCGATTTTCATCGCCGCCGGACGGTGCTTTCTGTGCAGTCCGCGCCGGGGCTATAAGTATAGGCCGGACACCGGCATGAGCATGCATTCGCTCCTAGCAGCTGAACACGACACTACACTTGCTTTGCTGTCTACGGGTTTCGCCTTCGGCCTCTACGTTTCCTTGCATTGTTTTCTTGAATAAAAAGTTGAAACAAGACGCTTGGACTTGGGCTTCGTGTATCTACTACTACTACCCTTCCACTCCTCCACTACATATGTATCATACATGTGCTGGTTTGTGTACACATATAAAAAGAAGGTATTGTTATGGGGCAGGAGAAAACCCACATTAAACAGAGAGGTTCACCGTTCACCTGTCACATGCACCCAAAACAAAGGCTAATCTCAATTGTAATTCAATCAAGTTGGCGTTTTAATGAAACAGATCCTGTGATTGGTCAGAATGACCCAACTCATTAAAAATTACCGGTCATTAATTGTCGATAACCACTCGCTAAAAAAAGCCATTAACCACCTGCTGGCGAGGCGCATTGATACAACCTCAACTAGTCTCGGTTAGCTTTCAGGGTCATTTTACAAGTAGGAAATATGAAGGCCAACGAAATACCGAGACCATAAGGTATGCGAAGTGATGACGTCGAATACGTGACGTAAGTTGATGCATGAATTCTTCCGGACTACGTCAGTCAATTCCAAAGATCGCTTCTGTGATGAAAAGAATTTGTTTTAGAGTTTGCTGTCCAGAAACCCGTCAAAAAAGAAGGGAAAATGTATGTGAAAGAAAACAAAACAGGAGCAGAGTGATAAGATAGGAATACAGAGACATATTTCTTGGGACTTGACCCTTGCAGGTAGGTGGACTGAAAGTAGTGTGTGAACAGAACAGAACCAATTCTGTCTGTTTACCATCGCATGAAAGCAGGAAAGAGATCGTCGTCAGATTGAATTACAATAACATTAACATGCTTCCATTTGAAACTTCTCGGTCTTCATCGTGGATTGACGCCCTCCCAAAGTCTAATTGAAGCCCTCCGTCGCTTCGCTCCGTCGGGCTTCAATTACCTTTGGTCGGGCGTCAATCCACGATGACGACCTCGAAGTTTCAAATGGAAGCATGTTAATGTGTAATTACCGACCAAAATCAACATTGTGAATAATGACTTTCATCATGTACAACTTTACAAGATTTATATCTACGCCATCAATTATTATCTGAAAGAATGAGGAGAAACAGGATGGAGGGATTTAAATGCAAAATGTAAACCGGACATTGCATAAATGTACTTGCTGTACTGATTAACAAAGAGATCCTTATATTTTCTGTTTTATCTTAAAATTGCATTATATATATATACATGTATTCTAATTTGATTAACACATGTAGGTAACTCTCTCTCAAAACCCTCAAAGCTAAAAACACACACATAAGCATCAAGGAATGAACTTAAAAACTAAATTCTTTACCTTATCATACAACTGTACATTATAATGAAGTACTGAAAAAATTATGAAACTCAAGTTTGCTACTCTTGGAACTGCGGTTGTGTGTACCTGAACTTATCATGATGTTGAAAACACATACTGTTACTTTAATTACTGAAACAACCAGCTGATCATGTATTCTCTGACCAATCTAAACAACCAACTGATCATGTACTGTCTGACCAATCTAGAAATCATTTAAAAATCTCCCTTTAAGGGTGAAGTTATTCTATTACATGCTCTGCTTCTCTGATTTTTTTGATTAATGAAATGTTGTTTTGATTGAAGTTTTGTTTCAATGGAATATCCTGGAATAAGTTTTGAGGAATGTTCACCTGTTCTCGGAACTCCTGCCAATCCCACACATGCTAGCAACAAACTGCAAAGCTCTAAAATGCTCTGCAATACCAAGGCAGCTATACACAACAGTATTAAAAGATGTTTTAGATTTTTCAGAAAACAATTCAACTAAAATTAAAACAATTCAGCTAGCACTAGTTTCTGCTTAGAGGCCTCTGAAACTCAATATCACTGTCAAGGTCACTGTCATCGTTAAGAGCCACCAATGTCTGGCCATTGGCTCCTGTGTGAATCAGACGCTTCATGCTCACACTGTCATCGGCGGCGTAACCAGCGCGTCGGCGATAGCAACAAGCGATGACCGCACCCAGCATAAGGATGAGAATGAAATTGACAGCACAGTGCCAAACAAAAAAGAGACAAGCCATCAAGAGTTCATCATGGTCGTCCTCTTTCCACGGAGTAGCGTTGGGAATAGGGTTGTGCAGAATGAACCCTACATGCCAAAACCAAGTGCCTTGTAAGAGTAAAAAATAGGAGCGCGACAGAGGCCCCAGCAAACTGTGGCGGTATTTCATCTCCAACGCCATGGCAACAGTGTTAGCAACGATGGTGTAAATGAGGAAGGTGTGAAGCAAAACGTCCAGCTCCGTTCGGCCATGGAGGTGGAACTTGAAGAGGAGTCCCTCCACCATGAACGCCATCAATGCACTGACATAGTCAATATCTGGAGGCAGTGGGGCGCGGTAAAACACCAGAATGTCTATGATGCCTGAGATACCAAAGAAGAAGAACATGGTGGCGTGCTGAACATTTCCTAGAATCACAAAGTGCTGTTCTCTGTAGCCAGTGATCACCTCTGCAGAGAATCCTATGCCCGCAAATAGAATCTTGACAAACGCTTCCACTGGCAGATCTTTCAATCGGCTGCACAAGCAGTCACAGGGGAATGCAACGGTTGAGGTGAAGCGAGCATTGCGTAGTCTGCTGTTGAAGAAACGCCGGAAGGATTGGATGACATACCAAAATGCAAAGGTGATGAAAAACAAGCCTGGTAGGACGTGTCCTTCAAAAGTGCCCATAGTGACTGGATTCTGATTTTTCCACTGAGATCTCAATCTTGGCTCTGAAACAAACGAGCACATTTCACTGTTTAGTAGAGTCACCGTTCTGCTGTTGTGTCGTGTGTGAAGTGAAGTTTCTCTCGATTTAAAACTTTTTTTTATATAACTCTGATGCAAGGAAAACAATTTAGGTGTCAACTAGCTATTGTAGAGAACAGTATATATCTGCCTGCCTGATTACTCACATAACAAAGCCTTCCGTCCAAAATTATCTGAGAAAGGGCACGAGCAATGTTAGACCATTTCCCGAGCAGTTTCAAAATCTGCTGTCACGGAAACACAGGCACATTATGAATACTATATATATCCCAGGCCAGCCTTTAAAATTGCCAGAAATTGCAATCCAAAACACTGCACCATCATGATCAACTGCTAAAATGAAAAGTAATTTAGATTTTTTGGACTTTTCAGTATTTTTGCAGAGTTGTTGGCCTTTGAGTGCAAGCTATTTATAGCTCGCCGCCTGGACACCTGTGGATTGTAGAGTTCTGTGTGTGATTGGGTCTGGCGGCTTCTGATTCTCTGTATGTTCTTGGTTTCCTTTGCGTAACCAAAACAGTTTTTATAGGGCTTAGAAATTAGCTCTAAAATTCTCAATCCTGTTTGATTGGACTTCGCCTCCAAAGGTGATTGTTGTGTTTCGGCACTCGGTTACACAGTATTTTTCACAATATTGAAAATAAAACAAAGGATATAATGGTTTCTCTTTTTAAGTCAGTCATTAGTTACAAAGACCTGTTCTCGAATACGGAAATGTGGTGTGGTCTCCTAAATTAAAGAAACTTATAGAAAATGTTCAGAGATGTTTCAGTACGAGATTTATTGTCATGAACAATTTCAGTTACAGAGAAAG
The DNA here is from genome assembly GCF_037325665.1 of Littorina saxatilis. Lineage (NCBI taxonomy): Eukaryota > Metazoa > Mollusca > Gastropoda > Littorinimorpha > Littorinidae > Littorina > Littorina saxatilis. The sequence continues at coordinate 41,127,093 of NC_090247.1, read as the reverse complement.
TTTAAAATGTTTGAATTTACCAAGTTTGGAATTCAGAAGAGCAAGAGGAGATAATTATGATTGAAGTTTTTAAGATTACCCATGATTTGTACGACTCTGCTGCTTTAGCCTCTTTATTAAAAAGACAAGACGAACCCCGGATTTTAACCAACACCAGAGGCCATCCATATAAACTTGCAAAGAAAACTGTTCACACTAATGTCTATGCACATTTCTTTACTAACAGAGTTGTTAATACTGTAGTTAGAATAATTCACCGTCTAACATAGTCACATCAGGAACACTTAATACTTTCAAATATTCTCTGGATAGATATTGGAAACAATTAATGTATGAGGTCGATTTGAACCTTTACAACATTGGCAAAAGCTATATTATCTTCTATATATATATACGACTAGTGTCTGTGTGTCTGTGTATCTGTCTGTGTGTCTGTGCGCGATGCACGGCCAAAGTTCTCGATGGATCTGCTTCAAATTTGGTGGGCATATTCAAGTAGACCCGGGACACGACACAACCTGGTCGATATTTCAACACGTGCTCTCAGCGCGCAGCGCGGAACCGATTTTGGTTCCACCTCAGCTATTTTGGTTCCACCTCAGCTTACCCGGGCCCCCATACCGACACACCATAGCCGCTACACCACATCACAACGCCAAAGTTCTCGGTGGATCTTTTTCAAATTTGGACACCGTATTCAGCTACACCCCGGACACAATATCATCGATGAGATATTTCAACACGTGCTCTCAGCGCGCAGCGCTGAACTCATTTTCGTTTTTGTGTTCATTTCACCATTATAAGTAACTCTTCCTTATCTTCTCCAGTGTTTGGCGTTTATCTCCCTTCCTTCGTGTGGCTTTCCCGTTCAGTTGTAAGTTACTACACTGCGCTGTCCACTGCGCTGAGCGTCTTCGGATATTCCCGGCGTTCTGTTACTGTTACCTATTTTTAGAAGGTCAACGCAGTGTACAGAACGTAAATTGGACCCGTAAATTATCCTCACTGTAAAAGTGCAAAGGTCGAATCAATTTATAGCCACGCGAAAAATACACTGTCATCTATCTCTCTATAGATACGGCTTCTCTGTGTTTGTGTGTGTGTGTGTGTGAGTGTGTGTGTCTCTATGTAAGCAACACCTGTGCATTCTTCAGTTCTGTTTGTGATGTGGTCTGGCGGCTTTTGTGTAATTTTATGTACTGGCCTTCCTTTGAGAAGCCATAACTTGCTCAGTCCTGTTTGAGTGGCGTTCGCCTCCAAAGGTGATTAACACGGTTACATTCGTCGACAAGGATGGGACTCGATATGGTCAGGAATGGCATTATGGCCACTGAATCATTTTCTTGCTGTTCCCATTCCACGAATCTGGGAGGGACCTAAGCTTGGCGGGTCCATAGTTCGGCGTACGGCTCTAAGTACTTCTTCCCGGCGAAGCCGGCTACCCGGCGAAGCGGGTATTCATTCTAGTATATAATACACTCCGAGTGTATACAGAATCTAGGTCTGTATACACTCCGACAATGAAAAGCTCTGTTACAACTCTAAGCCAATTAAATGCCCCCTTACAACTCGTTAGGGAGTAGCCAATGAAAAATTAGTCTGAGGTATTGACTTCCGCCATCTCTTTTTTCGGAGTGTAGACAGGGCTGGCAATAATGTACACTCACATGGTATACAACCATTTCTAGGTCGATACACACTCCAAGTGTGTTCCAAACTCCGACAATAAACTGCTATGTAGCATCGGTTTGTGTGTGTGTGTACTGTGTTTGTTTTTGTCTGTGTTTGTCCCTAGTGTACTTTGATACTGTGAATCGAAAGTGAAGCGTTCCTTCGCGAAATGGCATCGAATGACACTCTGAGTGTTGATGCGGTTCAGGGCATGTCTGGTCTTATATTTACACCCCGAGAATGTAAGCTACGTTACAGCTAAGGCCGTGCAGCATCAGATTGTTTTCGTTTTTTTGTACTCTTATAAAAGGCAAATTCACCTAGCAACTGGAAGTTAACGCCGGAGTGTACACAGGGGTCAGACTCTTGTATAGTCACTACGAGTGCGTATAGCCAGTGCGTAATTTATTTTTTAAAAGAAAGCATGCCAGAATACGCTGTACCCTAATAAAATAAAGAACGAATGTTTTTTGTTTGTTTGTTTATTTGTTGCTTAACGTCCAGCCGACTACGCAGAGCCATATCAGGACGAGGAAGGGGGGGATGAAGGGGGCCACTTGTCAAGCGATTCCTGTTTACAAATGCACTAACCCATTACTTGTGTCCCAGCAGGCTTTAGTAAAACTAAATTAATACCTACTGGAAGATTACCAGTTTCCAGTATGTTAAAATAGGCTTAACCTATCTACTGCTGGACTTACATCAGAACACTAACAGATTAAACTCATAACTCATAACTCATAACATTTTATTGATCCAACAAAGGAAATTAAATTGGTCATCAGCACATATAGGTCATTAATTAATAATTATAAAAGAATAAGAGAAGAAAATTCATAAAACCCATGATAAAAAATACCCTTTTTTCTTGCACACCTGACACACCGACACACCAATACACATGCATACATACCTACATACATACCTACATACATACATACATACATACATACATACATACATACATTCCATGTTAAAGTGTAGTTAAGAACATTACAGTAATTATATCATTGTTTGGATTAACAGATAAGTTTTTATGTAAATGATGATAACAACAATCCATAATTAACGCTATTGCACTACCAAAGAAGAGACCAACCAAACACATAAAACCAATAACAGTAATCATCATCAGTTATCACAGGTATCACAGTAGATTAGCCATCAGGTAGTTAGACTCAATTGGGCAAAATATAGTGTCAACACCATCACAACAAAGCTAGAGCTCATTTTCACAGCACTAGCTCATTTTCACAGCACTAGTTATGATCAAAGGTCAAACAGTCATCAAATCATATTAAATCTATCACTAAGAGGTACATTTAAAAGGCATCACTGATAGTCTGTGGCCAGGACAATGGCTCGGTTGCTGTTAAAATATCTCACAGCTGCAGGAAGAAAAGAACGCCGAAAACGCTCCGTTCGACACCTAGGCATGAGAAACCGAGCGTTCCGTGTGATGCGGAGATCCATCAGTGCGTCGTGGAGGGGATGCCCTGGGTCGAACAGAATAGCTCTGGACTTACTGGCAAGCCTTCTTTCGACAAGGACTTCAAGGGTGTCAAGGCTCTGGCCTACAGTAGAACTCGCTTTCCTTATCAGCCTGTTCAGCCTGCCAGTGTCCCTTGCAGTGGCATTCCCTCCCCAACACACTGATGCAAACACCATCACACTGCAAACCATACTCTGATAAAACATGTACAGCATCTTGAAGAACTATACATGAATCGCGAGACAAGCGGCAAGAGAAGAGATTTTTGGAAAAAATACAGGTGAATGAGCAAGAAGGCAGAAAAAAGAAAAGAATTCATGAAGAAAAAGAGAGCATGACAGGAAAGAGGAACCAAAAATCTACCTAACAGCAAACTAGAAAGCTCCTGCGGTTCCAAAAACAGGAGGGGCCTTTAATTTCATAACCGCAGTGCCCCACTGCGGGACGAATGTTTTTATTACAAATAATCATCATATAGCATGCAAAAGGCTATCTAGCTTACAGGCCGTATATATCATTATTACTCGTTATTATGGGTTAAAGTAAGAGTAAAAATGCAAAACTGATATTATAGAGGTAATGATATCCATTATAGTTATTCAATACAGTTGATCGGGAACATACCGTATTTGCGCATCGTATCACTCCTCTTATCACTCCTCTTTACCCTTAAGCAAGTTTCATCAGACCACAGGCGGAAGGTATCGTTCACAGGACCACTACTTTCATGTGGTGAGTGAGAGAAATCTGTATTGACATTGTGTGACAGTGTCAATAGAATTATTATTTCTAGCGCCTGTATTGTGTCATAGGCTGTCATCATAGGTATGACCTAGGTTTCAGGGTTTCTCATTCAAAGGCAGGGGTGTCAGCTTGTGTCTATTGGTTACTTCTGCGTGTTAGATTTGGATGAAACACACAGATTATGCATGTGTTTGAATATTCCTGAAAGGGGAATGTTTAGTTTTGTTCTTAATAAGTTAAACTTAAATTAGTTTAGATCATATTGATAAAAGAATGTTTGGGTTGGTGACGCATAATTAAGCAGTGTCATATATATGTTACAGTAAATTCTCAAAACCAGGAAATTTGCAAAATCCCTGAAAATTTCAGTAAATTTGTGAATTTCTTGTTTCACTCAGGGATTTCACAAATTTCCTAAAAATTCTAGGAAATTTGCGAATTTCCTGATTTTAACTAAGGGGCAGGAAATTTGCAAATTTACTGAAACACATTTGAAGGGAAACAAGTGCTTTGTTGGTTGCTTGTGAACCATTTAATGATTCTGGTTTCCTTATATTAATGCAAGTTAAACACTCATATTTCTCTCTCTCTCTTATACTGTCATGTTTCCTAAAATGTTTAACATAAAATCTGAACGAGTACATTAAAAGGTACATTGTGACACTCATATGTCTCTCCTATACTGTCATGTTTCATAGAATTGTTAACATAAAATCTAAAGGAGTACATTACAAGGTACATTATGACACTCATCTCTCTCTCTCTCCTTTTCTCTGTATGTCTCTTTACTTATACTGTCATTTTTGCTTGAAAATATTAACATACCATTATGACACAGGATAAAAACAAAACACACAGGTCATGTGGCACGTAATATAAGCATTCGCTTGAGTTCGTGTCCCTATTATTTCTCGTTTTATTATTGTCTCATGTTTAATTGAATAAAACCGTGTTTAAACCAGGACATATGGCACTGAAAAGACGCTTAAAAATGTCTTCATGGTGCGTCTTATTTATTGGTGCAGGATGGCTGCTGTGACATCTTGAGTTGCACATTACTTGTGCTTTGTAGCACTTGCATCGATTTGTTTTACATTTTGTCGACCCTGCACAGCTGAATTTCACAAAGCCTTGCCCGCCTGATGCTGACTGTTCTATCACGGCTGACCGCAACAACACAGCCTTGTCAAGAGAGACATCTTCTTCGGTTATGAGCGCGCTTGATGATGTCGAAAGTTTCCTCGATGGTGACATAGTAGACAGGTTTTTTCCCAGAACAATTCCTCTTCTTAATGAGCTTTTCAACATGACCACACTGTTTTATTTTCCTCACGTTGTCTGAACAGTTCTGTGGTGAACTTCAGTTCAACATCTGCATTGCCTGCCATATCCTGTTGGGCTGCCTATCAGCAAAATGAACCAAACGCGGACTGAACTGCAAAGGCTTATGGTCTGTCAGACTTGGTAGTTCAGGTGTGATCTGTTTTTACATGAGTTTTCGTGATCCCAACACCAAAAACTTCTTATGATTTCTTTTCACTTTCCATTCATGTGGCGGGTTGGTAGTGTGTCGGATCCAAAAATTGAAGATGTTCGGTTCAAATCATGCTCAAATCAATTTTTTTTTCTTTTCTTCTAACAGTAACAGCAAATCTATCAAAATCACAAATGTAAAATAAAGAAAACAGACTTTTTAAAACAAATTTTAAAGAATTTTACACATTTACTGAAACATTTTTCACTGTTCAGTAAATTTGTAAAAAAATGGCATGCTCATTTCAGGAAATTCGCAAATTTCCTGGAATTTTTAGGAAATTTGTGAAATCCCTGAGCTGAGTGAAACAGGAAATTCACAAATTCACTGAAATGTTCAGGGATTTCGCAAATTTCCTAGTTTCGAGAATTTACTGTAACATATATATAGGGCCCTCTCCCCCCTTCCCCTTTTCCCGACTAAAATGAGTGAAAGTTGAAATCGTAGTCTTTCTATGAAAGTAGTGGTCCAGTGAACGATACCTTCCGCCTGTGATCAGACAAGCGACAGGCTTTACGCATATAATTTCTGTGTCCCATCAGCGATAATACCACATCAACATGCGTGCAAACTGCAATTATTCCCGAATTAAAACACCTCATGGCCATTGAACACTTACCTCACCAAACTTGATGCCAAAATGACTGACTGTAGACATCATCATCGGCGCCATGTTGTCACGTGATCAAACAAGGTCATCGACAGCGAGGTGTGGATCAGTGGAAAAACACCTTTATATCCGAGAGAGTCCTGTCAGAATGAACATTATTATTCCGTGTGTTTGTGTGCGTACGTATCTGCCTGCACGCGCGTGTGTGTGTGTGTGTGTTTCAAATTCAGCGTGCTTGTGTTCATTGTGCTTACATGCAACCAAAGCCTTCTTTCTTCTTCTCTCTCCCCCCCCCCCCCCTTAACTAGTAAATGTGGAAATGTCAATTATATAAACGTTCCATTAATTAACCTACAATTCTTGTTTTTTTTCCTGAATTTGGGGACATTAGCAGTCTATCTGGTTTTTGGCTCACGTAAGTGTAGCCTATGCGATCGTAACTTTGTCTGTCTGTGCGTGCGTGCATATGTGCGTGCGTGCGTGCGTGTGTATGTCTGTGGTAGAAACTCTAACATTTGAAGACGTCACATTACATTGACGTCACATTATGACGTAAGAGGGTTAGACGTCACGCGAAGGAAGTACTGAAAGTCTCGGTCATTATTATTTTGAGCGGCCCGAGACTAGTTGGCAGTCGTGTCCCTGTAAGTAGGCTACATGCAGACAGACAGATCTAGAGTCTCGCTTTCTTGCACAGTTTCACCTATGCTCTTTCTGTGTGTGTGTGTGTGTGTGTGTGTGTGTGTGTGACGGAGTGATTGAGTTTGTGTTACTGTTTGTCGATTTCTTACGTGAGCCTTGATGGCTTCGCCTCTTGTTGGATGTGTGCTTACATGTGTTCATTTTAATGCAATAACACATTCACTCTGTTCAAGTCTTCCAAACCTTCGACAACGGTCGCACAATACAGATTTTCTTTATTTCCAAAACGTTCACAACTGGTCGCCCTCATGACATCTATGAAAGTGCAACAAAATACAGTCAAGCATCAAGAAAATCAATATTTTGTACAGACACTGATCAAAAATCTAAATAAGTGTTCAGATGTGAGAAAGAGAAGCAGTAACCAGTGATATATATCCAAATGAACCATGCACTGCACATAATTTGCTTTATCATTACAATCATTTATGATTTTCTAAACTAGTTTTTAGTTTGCTAATTTGGTTTAAACAGTGTTTTATTCAAATACAAGTCTACAAAGCCATGAAAAATATGTTTTAATAAAGGAGCACAACAAGATAAACTTATGAATGAGCTCTTAGAGACAAAATAATGAATTGGCGGACGATATTGTAAAGTTTGCTAATTTCATTTGTTTGAAGAAAATCATACTACCATTTATAGATTTTTTGTTATTATTTATACATAACTTGGCAACTCTAAAGATACTGTTTTTCTGTTCTGACATGTACAAACAGACATCTAAATATACAATACTTTTCTCAGAAATGGTTTAAAACAGGTGTATATAAACTTCACTAAAAATCAACATTATTTTATGGTCAGCTGAATATTTAGGAAAATGAGCATCTGTGTGTGATATGTTAAGCAACAGGTATGTACTCATATCAGAGTTTCTTGAGATCTGTGTTGAGAGTACAGATGCTACAGAACAGTACTTGCATTTTAAAAGGAATGCAATGAAATCTCAGGAGAAAAGAAGAACAAAAACCTTCAGAAATGTCATGATATTTCATCAGATAGAACTGAATGTCACACAGAACAAAACAGTGCTGTTAGAGAGAAATTAACAGCTAACAACTTGGTGCATTTTTTATTTCCCTTCTCCTTCTGTTCTTTTTCAAGGGTTTTTCTCTTAAACCATTGGTCTTGCATTATAAACAAACAAAACAAAAATCAATAAAGTCAAATCTTATTATTTTATCAGACATAAACATACACATTCAACATCTCAGGCATACATCAAGTAGCACTTTATCTGGAAACTGAGCACACACACACATACACACACTGATTCGTACACACACACACAAACACGCACCTACGTATGCACACATGCACAATCTGTCAAGCAAACACATACTCATACATTATGTATGCAATGAAACAGTTCTACCCCATAATAAATTCTTATTCAAATCAGAATATATGTACATAGTTTCATATATTATGAAAACAAACACCGAAGATGATATAGGCCCATCTGAATAATGTAAAGCAAAGTATGGATCAAAAGATTGGTTCTTTATGTACACTGAGATGAACAATTCAACAGCAATCCATGGAAAGACATGTGTAATCATTTGTCAAGTGGAAGTGTTCAACTGGCACACAGAATTTCATCAAACACAATAATGCACACAGATAGCAAATATCATTAAAACTTAACAAACCATGCACGCTTCAAGTGGTTTTTCCCTGTTTGAACAAAAATATTTATGTAGTATCAACCGAAGAGAGGGAAAGTGAGGATAGAAGTGTCTCAAGATAACACACCCAGAAGCCATAAGCATTTGGTATTGTTAATCGGGAGGTATTTATACCTCGTACAGTGTGATTCTAAAATAACATTTTGGCGAGGAAGGCAGGAATTTATTCACCTTCCTTTCCAGTTCCACCAAACATTGAGGCAATAGCTCGATTAGGCTAAATAACAATCCAATAGTCAGAACCCAGCAAACTCATTCACAGGGGCTTTAAATACACATTACAACAGGAAAGCAAAAACCTTCTCCTTTAACATAATACATTTACCATGAATCCCACATGAGCGGATGTAGTTTGCCAAAAAAAACCATGTGTCAGTCAAATGAAAACCGAATAAACCAGTCAAACGATGAAACTCACATAAATTAAGACATTATGCAAACATTCATCACATATCGAAACACATACATGTGCTTACATAAAGGGAGTACACATTTCGGTCAATACCACGAAAATAATCAGAAAACCAAAGAAACGTTATGTGATAATCTGATCTCTAATGTGCACAGTGAAAAGTTAGAGCACGTTCTGACTAACATGCATTACATTTACGCAACAGAGTTGCAACATCCTTTCTGATCTTCCAGTAAAGTATTTGCCTTACGCAACAGTTGCAACATCCTTTCTGATCTTCCAGTAAAGTATTTGCCTAACACTTTGCAAAGAGAAAGCAATAGGAGAGTTTCACGAACCATACCTCCAAATCATCCCCACCCTCTACCCCACACCACCCCACCCCCGTTGAATTCCCTTGTACAAAACTTTCAGCAAACTTTCAAGTTTGACCTACCAGTACTTGGGAAAATGAAAGCACAGAAACCATAAAGGTTTATTATAATGATGAAGACAAAGCAACTGGGTTAGCCATTGTTTGGCCTGTCAAAGAACTTGAAATTGTATGGAGAAATGAAGCAACATGAATCAAATGTAATTTGCTTAACACTTTTGCGACCTGACACTCATAAATCAGTAACCGCGCTGACACGCCCATGGACGGGACGCGCATTTTTCAGTACCAGTCATACAAGGTACAAGACTCGTGATTGCTTCCCGGTTTTTGAAGATTGCAATAAATTGAGTTGTTTCCCTTGATACACGTGGTTTTCTCTTCCGGCTTGATCAAATTAGTGCAGATTTGCGTGGTGTTTTCGAACAAAAAAAATGAATCGAAGGCGAGCCTTGTCACGGGAGGAGATTCTCCGGATGTTGGATCTTGAGGATCCTGTAGATCATGATACATCGTGTCGTTTTAGCCTCAAGAAAGCGATAATAGCAGTGATATTGAGGAAGAAACAGTCCCGTTGTTGCTAGTACGAGTCGGCAACTACACGTGGTAGGGGGTGATACTGCTAGACGAACATGTATCTCGGAATCGTGCAGGAGCTATGGGGGCGTGGCAGCACTGATAACAATGGATGGCTGGAGCCTTCAAATCCTTTTGGAATTGTTCATAGGTGTACAGTTGGTACTTTGTTGTGAAAATGTGACTTATATTCAATATGGATTACCTAGACATCATTTGGTGAGTGTTACAGTTTTGTTTCATTTGAGTCAGGATGCTGTGAGTGAATGCGTGATTTGCTTGTTTTTTCCTTTGTATTGTCTCCTTATTTCTGTGTACAATGTTAACAATATTTCAGCTAATTCATAGGTTTTACACCTTGTTTGGTTATAACATTATTTATAATACTTTCTGTTAAAAAATAACTTTTTAAAAAAGCAGTGGAAAATAAAACACACACAAAAAAACGTTAAAAAACACAAATTATCCCCCTTTCACCCCCCTTTGCTAAAACAAACTGCGTGACAAACTTATAAATAGCACGACTGAACTGGGCATCCAGTTTTGAATTAGTACACAAAATTTGGTGGTGATTGGACTTAATTCAAGCTTGCTAGACAGATTTCTTTACAGTTACTGATTTTTGGGAAGTTTCTTGGTGGCAAGCTTGGGCAGGCAGGACGTTAACGCCGTGGCAGTGCTAGTCACAATAGTGTTAATCCCATCTGACAACACAATTCTTGATTAGAAAAAGTTTGTGTTACAACAAATAATGTAATAAGCAGACAACATGTGCACACAGCTGCTGGGAGCATGAGCTGATTCAGCAAACATGGTACATAGCAAGCGCTAAGTCAAAGATGGGAAGGTGAGAAGGACCAAAGGGAACAGGACCCACACACACACACGCATACACACTCTCTCTCTCTCTCTTGCTTCTCTCTCCCCCCTACACAAACAAACACACTCTCCCCAACCCCCCTCCCATTCCCAAAGCATATGTACTGATCCTGAGATAGAGATAGACCGTAACAGCAAAACATCACATACATCCAAAGAAGTTTTAAGTACATGCTGGCGTGAGGAATCTTTTTTCAAAACGATGTTTATGTAAATCTTCTGTTGAAGGTGAATTTCCACAGATCAATATTAACTATGCTACATGTGTGATATTCTTTCAGCATTGCACTGTCTGCGTCGTTTGAGCATTTTAACACAAAAATAAGCATATCCTTCCCCCAATTTTTTTAAATTTTTAATCAGAATGCATGCTCTTATATGTGTATAATTTACCCAAAAAGGCATGATAACAAGTACCCATGTTATTCTGTGTGCACCCCCCCTCCCTTTGCATTTATATCACTTGGAAATAAATGAAAATTCCATGTATGAACGTACATACGTGTGCACCCAATGTTGGAGTAGATGAAGCAAAGCAGGCAGTAGGTTGGCATTCAAATTAAAGCAAACAGTTCTAAAGAAGCTCATAAACAAGCATACTTTACACACACAAAAATATAATTGTTTACATGGTAAACCTTCAAAAAGTCAGCCAAGAAATTCTCCAACCAAGCAGCCCATGCTCATCAACCAAACTCAAGAAAAAAAAAATGAACCAACCAAACCAAAAGTGTTGGTGTGGTCTTTAATAACTTGAAAAAATTTGTTCCCAGTGAAATCTGCAACCAACTGTGGCTTGCTGAAAACCTGACTGTCCTGATACTCCTTCTCAAAACACTCATACTCTTTAATCTTTCAACTACAGGGCTCCCCACCAACGCTCTACCCAGAGGGTCCCAGGACTCCCAATAATAATTTTTAGGGGGTCCGAGGATCCCCTCAGGGGAAATTTAGAGGGTCCTAAAAGCGGGCGACTTTTGGCAGTTCTGCCAGACCTTCAAAAGCCTCACAAAAGTGAATACAACCAAGTGTATACTCTTGTCTATTCTGTATGGAAATTGGAAGAAGATGATATCAGTACCGATGGTACGCATGATAACTCAAATACAATGCATCCTCTGAGCCGCTCTTTTCAAGTTAAATGCATCATGGGACCCCCTTCCAGAAGTTATAGTAAGTTTTTTTGGCTTCTAGTGCGCATAGGACCCAGGGATGCACAGTTTGGGCAGCCTTGCATTTACCCACTGTAGTCATCACTGCATACAACATTCACGTAAATTAACTACTCATGGGTCTTCTTTAATCAAACAAACCTAGATTTTTTTTGTTTTTTTCCCCTTTTTTTCTGTTTTCTTAGTATTTACACACTGACATATTCACACTTCAAGCCTTTGACTGTGCAAATGTAAAGACATCAAAGATGGAAGCGCTGTATGTTTAGCAACAAAAGCTGCGAGAAGCAGCCAGATCTTGTGTGCATGATACCAGTGGAGCAACATCCAACATCAAACAAATGACACATACAAATCTCTACCTTTCATCTGTTAATTAACATGTACAAACTCAAAGTAACCCTTTAAAATGCAAACAATGACAACAATGTCGAACAAATATATAAACAGGTTCAATGTATATTCAACTGTTGTGAAAGACAAACAGGCCAAATAGTCTTCAACTACTCCCCCCCCCCCCCCCCCCCCCTTCTTTTTTAGTCAGTACATCACAGGAGCATGTCATCGTCACTGTCGTCATGGTACCCGCTGGTCACTTTCACAGTATCCCCATTCTGAAGCTCATTTTCCATCTCATCCTCCTCAAACGGATTGCTTCCAACATGGTTAACCTCCGGGTCGTCTTCCATTTGAGCCAGCTAGGATGAAAAAGGTGTATACCTATAGACTTTAAGTTTAATAGCATCTAACTTGCACTGTTTTTTTGTGGGCTAGGCAGATTCTTGTGCCAAAATTAAACTGAGTATAATCAAATGCTCCAACAACCTATCAAACTTGCTGCAGGAAACAACACCTCACCCCTCCCCTTTGCAAGCAAGCAAGCAAGGGAGGTGGCCTGGGGCTATGGGTTAGAGGTCAAGGGTGAAGAAAAGAGAAAAGAGGTTTATAACAAGTGTCACACAAGGAATGAGAGAGGCCTGTTTGTGGGCATGGCAGCTGCAGCTTAAACACATTAGCATTAGGACAGGAATTATTGGTACAGTGGAACCTCCCATAAGAACCCCTCCTAATAACAGCAAACACCCCCCCCCCCCCCCCCCCCCCCCCCATTTACCGACAGATTTTCAAAGGATCAGATAACCACTTTCACCTTTTCACAAGTCAGTGTCAAAGTTTGTAATTTCCCAGCACACACCCCTCATTAGTCACTCATGGCGCACAGACCATCAGGTGCACGTGTAAAGTAAATCTTACACAAGTCTTGCATGCAAGATTAGGAAACAGAAAGAAAGAATTTTTGTTCAGAATTGCTACTACTCACCACTGAATATCGAATTTCGTTCTCTGTTGTTCGCCGGCAGAATACTATCCTCTTTAACTTGCTTGCAGCATCCGCTCTGAAAAAAAAACCGGCATAAAATGTCAACTAGTTTAAACTTGCCTGATTCATCCAATGAAAACTGAAGAGAGGTTGCAAATCATTAAGAAATGTTGCAAGTGAAAACACAACAACAAAAGCTTACTAATACAGGTTATCAATATTCAGTAACATTTGACTTTTGATAGAGAGAATGAACAGAAGACAAAGCACATTTGCCCTGTGCAATATACACATTAACCCTTACACTGGTGCAATTCTGTAACACATGTTACATAGCCACTGGTGAATTAACAGAGAGAAAAATAAAGAAAAACAGTCATATAGGTTTTCGAATCCACGGGAGGTAATCGGAACCGACCAAACAGACTGAGCCAGTAGTGCGACATATGTCGTGACAACCAGGTGACAGTATACGTAAAGTAGCGCGACATATGTCGCGACAACCAGCGTAAGGGTTAAATGGAGCAAGTAGGCAACAATGAACCAGAGGAGTCCATTTTGTTCTCATATCTTGCAAAAAAGTGGTAACGTACCAAAGCATGGGCACAGATTTTACAATAGAGAGCAAAAGAAATGAAAACAACAATGAGTACCCACTTCAAAGTGTTGCATTTCAATTTCTCTGGGCAAAACAAGTTTCCTTTTGGATATGAGACACATTCTATGATAAAAACATCCAACACCCAAGGAAAGAAAAGCTCACCTTCTTTCAGGCTTGTGGAGGTATATTGCCAAAAGGCAGATAATTAGCAAAGCCGAGAAAACCGACACAATTGTTGCAAGAGTTGTGTTACTGAATCCCCCAGATTTTCCGCCGCCACCATCAGCACTCTTGGAATTTTCTCCACTGTTTCCCGTGGCTAGTTCTCTGACAAAAATAAAGAATAAACACAAAGGTAAATATCAAAATGTGATGACAACTGACATTTCACTTCCTACCAAAACCTAAACTAAAATGTTTAAATAAAACCAATATTGTACGGCAACTCTTATTCCACTTCTCTCCAAATTCTACACTAAAATCTAAAAGTACAACAACAAAAAACAACAAACATGCACTCGTTAATCTTCTTCTTCTTCTGCGTTCGTGGGTTGAAACTCCCACATACACTCGTGTTATTTTGCACGAGTGGAATTTTACGTGTATGACCGTTTTTGACCCCGCCATTTAGGCAGCCATACGCCGTTTTCGGAGGAAGCATGCTGGGTATTTTCGTGTTTCTATAACCCACCGAACTCTGACATGGATTACAGGATCTTTTTCGTGCGCACTTGGTCTTGTGCTTGCGTGTACACACGGGGGTGTTCGGACACCGAGGAGAGTCTGCACACAAAGTTGACTCTGAGAAATAAATCTCTCGCCGAACGTGGGGACGAACTCATGCTGACAGCAGCCAACTGGATACAAATCCAGCTGAGCTACATCCCCGCCCACTCGTTAATCAATGTTGAACAAGACGAGCAAATGCAAAGTAGTTACACATTTTAAACCAGCTTCTCCAATAGTAAACACACAATAATATACCATAGAGAATAAGAAAGGTCACAGTCAAATGAATATCACCACTGAAATCAGTACTCAATACTTGACGTGGTTACAGTGTCTCCCCTTGAATTACTTCAGAGTTAAACTGTCCAACCCACAGTAGTATGGCAAGCAATTAAGATTATCCACACATCTTCAACATATACAGTGATAAGTCCCCTTTTAAGACCTACAGAAATCTTAGAAAATCAGGTATAAAAAATCCAGTAAATTTACAGAGGTAATAAAAGGAAAAATCTGAAAAAGCAAAGTCATAAAAGGGGGGGGGGGGGGGGGGGGGGTTGTCTCAAATAGTTGGTCTTAAAAAGGGGTTCCACTGTACAAAATTCAGAGCAGGAAACTTACACTTTAGCCTGAATGCATGCCGCAGGTGTGTCCCAGGCAAAAATATAGGTACAGTCCACAGTTCTGTATAGCAAGACTGGATCAGTCCTCTGCCGAACAGAATAACAAACACAGACATTGTAAAGTTTATATGAACAGTGCTACACTTTGTACGCATCATTGGGAAACACACAACAGACAGACAGACAGACAGACAGACAGACAGACAGATACCAGACAGACAGACAGACAGACGCACACCCACACATGAACAGACAGACAGATAGACACACACACACACAATCACCCACCCACAGAGACAGGCACACACAGAGACACACACAAACACACACACACACACACACACACACACACACACAATAACACACAGAAACAAACACATCCATCACAGAAGAAAATGAGCAGACAGCTTTTTCTTTGACAAAATCATCAGAATTACTAGCAATAAAGGGGTTGTAGCAAAATGTAACTACAGCAGTCCCTGCAATGTACGGCCCCCGGCGTGAGCGGCCACCTGACATGTACGGACACACATTTGCTCGGCAGGAGTGTTTTCCTTCTATATTCCCCCCCTTAAACGGACACCTGCAAAACGTGGACACAGACACTAATTTTCGGTCCCAACAGCAGGTCATACCTGCAAAGTACGGACAGACCATCGTCAAATTTTCACCACACCAAAATCGATAACAGAGCAGTCTGGCTCTTGGTACTAAGGTCACAGCCGCAAAGGCGTGATGACAGTCTCTGTTAACTTGGGTGCACGTGTACCCATCAGGAGGGGGTTAATTTGGGTCAGGAGTGGAGTACACTCACTTTCTTGCTTTCAAATGAGAAGATGCCAACATGAAACTGCACTATGCTCTTTATTCTTGTCTGTTGGACGTAAGCAACAGAAGCCACAGTCGATGAAGGCCCTCCGAGAAAGAGAGTGAAAAATCGGCCGCCGTTCTCAGCATCGCTTGTCTGTGTGTAACCTCTTACATTGACAAGATACTCTTGTTTCCCCTCAGCCTTAACCAGTGAGTCGGTTATCTAATCTGTGAACCCTTCAGTTGTGTTGCTTTGTTAAAAGTTAGACACAGTCAACTGGTTTTGCTCTGAGTGAACAGTGCAGCTGGCCTCAATTAGCCGGTGACACCTCTCTGGCCACAGCACCAAACAGTACATGGCTGGAGGGAGGGAGGGAGAGAGAGAGAGAGAGAGGGGGGGGGGTAGCTGGCTAAACTCAGTGGGGTGTCCGGTGTCACTGCATGTCAGCAGGAAGAGCATTGGAGAGAAATAGAGAGGTGTACTCTTCCAAACAATTTCCAAGGATCAGTTGTCAGGGCTTACGGTAGTCAGTGAGAGAGAGTGAGAGCGGTGTTGTGTAGGCTCTATCTGCTGGTTTTTATTCAAACTGGTTTTCAATGCTTATTCTCACAAAGCATCTGCACACCTGCCTCTGTGCTGTGTTTGTGTGGCTGCTTTCGTATGATGTCAGTGCATGGTGAGTGCGTTCACTGCCTTGAGGATTTATTTTATCTCTTCTTTTCAACACCATTCATACAAATCATTTTTTGCAGAACGTTTAACAAAATATTAGGAGTTGGATGTTATCGTTTAGTAGCCACAAGAAGTGGTTAGCATAGACTCAAACATGTTGTGTGTGTGTTTCTGTGTGAGTGTATGGGGGAGGGGGTGGTGTGGTCACCCCTCCCGTGACCGGCCACCTGCAATGTACGGACATGTTTACTATGGCCCAAGGGTGTCCGTTCATGAGAGGGACTGCTGTAGCTGCTTTTCACTTGCTCTTACCCTGTACGGATGGCCTCACATAAATTTAAAATGAAGTTCACATATTCACTTCTGCATGTTTTGTGATCATACATAATGTTCCAAGCCCAAAACAAATCTGAATCTTTTTCACACAAATGAAAGTGCAGAAGCATTTTTTCTTTCTTTCTCTTGGTAAAAGAGGCAGTATATTTAGCTCTATAGAGAGAGAGAGAGAGAGAGAGAGAGAGAGAGAGAGAGAGAGAGAGAGAGAGAGAGAGAGAGAGAGAGAGAGAGAGAGAGAGAGAGAGAGAGAGAGTTGAACTTTATTTAACAAGGATTAAGCCAAGGAAAATGGAGTCATACAAATTCAAACTGACAATGCCTCAAAAGCACAAGAAAGAGAAGATACACCAACTTACAGTGTTGCTGTCAGAAGCACAGCTGAACGTGATGATGCTCTTGACATTCTTATTGCTGTACTTCCCAGTACATTTATCTGAGGATGTATATTCTACCTCCAGCTGATCCTCTGTACAAAGACAAAACAGACACAAATCCCTGTATTATCCCATTTCACTTCACTTCATGCTAGCATCTATCTATTGAAGATACCAAGAAAGTTCTAGCAGAAACAAAATCAGAAATTAGGATCTGAAAGTGCTGTGAGATTTTTTAAAAGCCAGATGACCTTCGAGTACAGCTATACCCCTTTTCAGCCTTCAGGATGTGACACCTATTCCCCCATCCATGAAGAGTAATATGCGCATACCAGTCAGGTAATACTTCCCAGATGCGTAACTACCCTTTGATGACCTTTGAGTACAGCTATACCCCCTTTCAACGCTGCAGCCTTCAGCATGTGACCCCTATCCCAGCAGAGTGACACATACCATTCAGGTAATACTTGTGAGAAGCATAACTACCCTTTGATGACCTTCGAGTAAAGCTACCCCCTTTCAAAGCTGCAGCCTTCAGCTAGTATGTGTCCCTATCCCCACAACCAAGCAGAGTGACACATACCATTCAGGTAATACTTGCGAGAAGCGTAACTCCCCAGGTTTTGGTGATGTGTGGCATTGTCTCTCAGCTGTTGACAGATGGCAGCAGTGTTGCAAGCAGAAGACGCAGGATTGCTGTGGTCAAGACTCAGGTGGCCTTCAAGGCTGACCATGTACTGGTACTTTCCATCAAAGGCATGGTGATTGCTGGAACAGTCAGGAACAAGCAAATTACAAACTGAACAACAATAATGCATAATATTTATAAAGCACGTGTGTCCAGGGTTTAAACCCTGCTCAAAGTGCCGTACAGTACAATCATTGGGGGGAAAACAATAACATAGCATTATTGCTGTGGTAAGCATGAAACCATTGATGACAACTGTACATGAAATGCACAGTGAAGTAATGAGGACTACTTTAAACTTTCTCTGTTTTTTTTCTTGTGATGAACAAGATAACAATGAAAACGTACACACCAGAAACAAACAGCAACAAGGACATGAAAAAAACTCACCCTCCTTTCAGAAGCGGGCGGAGGTCAATGGAGCCTCCTGAACGAGGATCATGGACCACCTGGTTGATGTCCTTCAACTCTTGGGGCATGCTGAAATCATTGGCAAATGTTCTCATTATAACTCCTAACATTCATAACAATGCTTATGTCAGAAATAATAATGTCACTTTGTAACTATATGTCTTATCTGTCTTAACAACTACTAATGTTTATAGTTTGACTGTATTCTGAAATGTCTCCCTGAGATACAAGTGCAGCTGAACCACCTGTTTGCCCTACCAGCTTCTCTTTAATTTCATGTCATATTATGAGACTGAACAAGAAAGAAAGAAAGAAGAAACAAGTCGCGTAAGGCGAAAATACAATATTTAGTCAAGTAGCTGTCGAACTCACAGAATGAAACTGAACGCAACGCAACGCAGCAAGACCGTATACTCGTAGCATCGTCACTCCACCGCCCGTGGCAAAGGCAGTGCCCGTGGAATTGACAAGAAGAGCGGGGTATTCGTTGCGCTGAGAAGGATAGCACGCTTTTCTGTACCTCTCTTCGTTTTAACTTTCTGAGCGTGTTTTTAATCCAAACATATCATATCTATATATTTTTGGAATCAGGAACCGACAAGGAATAAGATGAAAGTGTTTTTAAATTGATTTCGAAAAAAAAATTGATAATAATTTTTATATATTTAATTTTCAGAGCTTGTTTTTAATCCGAATATAACATATTTATATGTTTTTGGAATCAGCAAATGATGGAGAATAAGATAAACGTAAATTTGGATCGTTTTATAAATTTTTATTTTTTTTTACAATTTTCCGATTTTTAATGACCAAAGTCATTAATTAATTTTTAAGCCACCAAGCTGAAATGCAATACCGAACCCCGGGCTTCGTCGAAGATTACTTGACCAAAATTTGAACCAATTTGGTTGAAAAATGAGGGCGTGACAGTGCCGCCTCAACTTTCACGAAAAGCTGGATATGACGTCATCAAAGACATTTATCAAAAAAATGAAAAAAACGTTCGGGGATTTCATACCCAGGAACTCTCATGTCAAATTTCATAAAGATCGGTTCAGTAGTTTAGTCTGAATCGCTCTACACACACACACACACACACACACACACACACACACACACACACACGCACGCACACACGCACGCACATACACCACGACCCTCGTTTCGATTCCCCCTCGATGTTAAAATATTTAGTCAAAACTTGACTAAATATAAAAAGAGAAAAAAGGTTGAAAAAAGGTTGAAAAAAGGTTGAAAAAAGAAAGGTTCAAAAGTAAGGAAAAAAGAAACATAATTACAAAGGTGTGAGAAAACGTCTTCAATCAAAAGCCAGCAGCAAAAAGTAAATAAAGGAAAGAAAAAAAGGAAAGAACACAACTCACCTATCCTTCTTACATACAGCTCGTGTTTTCCAAGTAAACTCAAACAGGCAATTCTCCCTGTCTTTCCTGGAACAAAGGCAATACTACTTTGTTGGGATAAATATGCATGAAGAACCTAAAGTATTTCTGTGCACTTATTATCCATAATACTGTAAAAGCAAAATGACAAACAGGAAAAAATAACGAGAGAGAGAGAGTGGGAGAGAAGGGGGGGGGGGGGAGAGAGAGAGAGAGAGAGAGAGAGAGAGAGAGAGAGAGAGAGAGAGAGAGAGAGAGAGAGAGAGAGAGAGAGAGAAAGAGTGAGGAAAAGAGAGAGAGAGAGTGAGGGAGAGAGAGAGAGGGAGAGAGAGAAAGAAAGAGAGAGAGAGAGAGAAAGAAAGAGAGAGACAGATATACAGGCAGCAAAACAGAGAGACAGGTAAACAGAGACAAACAGACATGAATATCAAAGTAATTTTTATTCACTTACTATTAAAATAAATGGGCATGGAACAGAATAACAAAAGAGAGATAATAGAGAGAGATAGAAAGAAAGAGACTGTCAGAAAGACAGCTAGACTGCCAGATTGGCAGACAGGCACACACAAACCAACCAACCCCCTTAAGCAGATATCTCATTCTTTTTCACTCAATTATTTCCAACAAATCATTCACCTGTTATACATGTACACTAGGAATGTTGTTTAGCAACGGCAGTCGGCGGAACGCCGAAACTCATTTTAAATCATCCAAAACTTTGCCCTAATTTCGGCAGACAATTTTCACAGTAAGGGAAAGGTGGAGCCAAGAAGTGTCTAAACTTTACTGAAGAAGACAAACCATAGCAACACCCTTCAACACTGACCTGGGTGTCAATCGGGGCGTCCCAACAGTGGGTCCACAGGTCAGACGGACCACAGTTTTTGCCAGAGGGTTGTTGCTACGGCGTCGCCCAGAGGAGCAGGCACTGGTGCCTCGTGAGTATGTAAATACCACTGTGCCATTCGCTGCAATAAAATAAAATAAAAATAAATGAGTGAATAATGAAAAGAAAGTAAAAATGGATTTGAGTCCTGGTCTTTCGATCGGTTTCATGACATCCATCATAGCACTTTCTCCAAGCAGGATTTGCATGCATCATGCACACACACATGCACATACAGAAAAATAACTCTACTATGACCAATCTACTAGATTTATCCCCAAAACACTCAGACACACACACACGTGCACACACACAAACACATACACACACACATACATCTTTCTTTCTTTATTTGGTGTTTAACGTCGTTTTCAACCATTCAAGGTTATATCGCGACGGACACACATACATGCGCACACACACATGTATACAAACACAAAAACACACACACACAATCCCTTACGATTGTTACTTATAACAAGAAGAGCAAACGCTCGATCGAGTCACTTTCGCAGTTCTGAATATTATATGAGGCATCAGATGGACAGGAAGAAATTGCTATTCACAACACAATGAGTCACGTTCACATAAAATTTGAGCCCGGTCACTTTTATAGTTTCCGAGAAAAGCCCAACGTTAAGTTGTGTGTTGCCGAACAGAAAAGGCTAGTTATCTCCCTTGTTTTTCTGATAACGTTCGTAAAAGGCTACAGATGTAAATACTTTGATGTAAAGAATAATCCTACAAAGTTTCAATCACATCCGATGAACTTTGTCAAAGATATAAAATGTCTAATTTTTCCTTTGACGCTGACCTGTGACCTTGAAAAAGGTCAAAGGTCAACGAAACCATCGTTAAAGTGTAGAGGTCATTGGAGGTCACGACTAAACAAAATATGAGCCCGATCGCTTTGATAGTTTCCGAGAAAAGTCCAACGTTAAGGTGGTGTCTACGGACGGCCGGCCGTCCGGCCGGCCGGACAGACTAACACTGACCGATTACATAGAGTCACTTTTTCTCAAGTGACTCAAAAACGCTACATCCCTCGTCATCGCCACCCCCTTCTTCCTCCCTTGATCGAAAGTATGCATGCTCACTTCAGCAGAACATTATTTACAATCCTTCCATCATAGCATCTCAATCAGATGATTCTCAGAAATTACTCCGTCGGGTTTGTATGGGTAGTGAAAGAGTGAATACCCTTGCTTTTGCTCTTACAAATAACTTCACACGTGCTCCTGTCATGGTGTTTTCGACACACCCCTCGCTAGTGATTGGCGCCTCCAATGTTTGTCCAAGTAAAAAGCAAGGATATTCACTCTTTCACAACCCATCAAAACCCAACAGAGTTGTTTTCGGAATTCGTCTATTGCACATGAATAGTTTCACCTTCAACAGTGGTGCTTTGTGACCTCACGTCACCCAGCTTGTCAACGGTTTCATCTTTTGATTTACGGCAAACCGCTGCATTTGGGTCGCACTGCTGCTTATGCGCCTCCCCATGCACACTCTGGCAGAGGTTCAACCAGTACCTTCAACAGAAGAAATGAGGAAACAAAATATTAAGGAAATTGTTTCTGCAGTAAGTTCAATTTATTGATAGCTCATGAAAAAGACTCCTTTTTAGTGAATTTGTAGGTAATAAGACGTTTTCCGGAAATAACTCCCATCAGGGTTTTCAAGCGGTGTGGCAGAGAAAGAGCCTGTTTTATTGACCCAAACTTTTCAACAACCAACTAGCTCGCTAATGGCCGGCTTTAATCTTTCATTGCGACGAATGACCAATTCTGATGTGTATTTATTGCAGTGTGCTTGATACGATAGCCTTTTCTTTTGAAAATATGCACATGGGAGCTACCAATCGCTGTCGATTGCTTCCCAATCAATGACAGTGATTGCTAAGCACCAAGTTTTCTTAAACTCATGTGACCACAAGCCAAACCCACGTTGACTGTCAAAATTCGCTGTCAGCGCATTAGTCACACGCCCCATTTCCATTAAAACCTCCTTTACCTGTTACCATCATCCATGCTGTCAAATTCCCAGGATTCCCTGGTCTGCGAGAGGATGGAGAGGTCAAAGGTCGTGTCGCCAGAGGAGACAGCGCAATCTTGTACCAATGGGGGACACACTAGGCTGGTCCTCCACTTGAAATTCAGTTCACACTGGAAATGCTGTGAAACAATTGAGAAGAAAATATACTCACAGTAATTAAGACTTGGGAGATAAGGTGCATACACAGCTCGTTTGTGTATCTTGTTATCTCACACCTTCAAAGTGAGTGTGAGCGTGCATGCATATATATTTTTCTCTTGAGCTCCACGGGTTCAGGTTAGGAAACATTGACTGGCATTAGCTCGACTCCTGAGGACTAAACACAGGGAGTAACGCTGCAAGTTCGAAACAGCAGACTTTAAACAGTACTCCACCCCCCTCCCCTTAATCTCCTCCCACCTTTCCCCCTCCCCCCTCAGTTCGAAACAGCAGACTTTAAACAGTACTCCACCCCCCTCCCCTTAATCTCCTCCCACCTTTCCCCCTCCCCCCTCAGTTCGAAACAGCAGACTTTAAACAGTACTCCACCCCCCTCCCCTTAATCTCCTCCCACCTTTCCCCCTCCCCCCTCATCTCCACCCCCCTCTCCAATTCATTAAAGCAAAGTATTTATTCATTTTTATATATTTCATGCAGGAAAGTAATTTCTCTTGCAAATGGATTCTTTTCCTGAGTGGAATAAACTTTACATTACTTTGCAAAATAAAACAAAGAAAAAAATCATGCTTACTGGTAAGTGTGTGGGTCGTCCATTACCAGCGTCATGATCACACTCGAAGAAAATGTGGGTCAATGCTATTTTATCACCTGCACAAACATAGATGTGTTAATAATGTGAAAAAGTCACACTACTACTATTCAACAAGCAAAAAGTACCTGACCGCTTTTTCACGCCCAAATAAACAAGGGAATAATGCCTTCTCTCATTTTTACTTTTTTATTTTGAAAAGGCACGAGTGTAGTGCTTTAACTGTCGATTTCAGTTTCAAGACACCCTGCTAGGGCATCAAGTGACAATCTTTTGAATTCATGATAATAGCTTGTAAATCTATATTCGTGGCTATACATTTTTCTGAATTCAGGAATGTTTCATGAAAGATCTAATGACAGTACTTGGAACACACAAATAAACAAACAAATACACCCATTGATAAGTAAGTGGAAGAGTACAGACACAAATGTGCAGGCAAACAGATCATAACAAAAAGACAAAAACTGACCCAGAAAAAAGACTGAAAGAGAGAAAATGGGAGAGAGGGAAAGAGACAGAAAGATGGAGAGACACAGGATCATACATATAAGAGGGGCAAACAAACCGGCAGATGGGGACAGACAAGCAGAAGCGCAGGCAGAGAGATAATTACTGACAGAGACAGAGATAAAGACGCAGACGTAGAGACAGACAAAGACTATGACCAAACTTACCATGCTGACATTTTTGCCCATTTAAAAACGTCAGCTTCAGTTGCTCCTCGTCCATCTGAAAAACTCCACTGGAAGCACTCCCGTAGGAGCCATTCTGAAGAGAAACGCTCCCAACACCGTTACTACCCGCGAGGCACACAGCAGCTCCATGGCAAGAGTCAGAGAGATTTGAGGGTAAAGCACCGCAAGCCTGAATGGAAAACTTGCCTCCTTGAGGGCTCGCAATCTGCAACAATAACCACCACCACCATCATTTTATTAACAATTTTCTCTTCGTTTTCTCATTATTCTTTGTCTGTCTGTACACCTTAAAAAACCAATAGGTCATAGTACTAAATCAATGACTGTTTAAGGGTGTAAATTAGTGAAATGTATTTGATTAAAAAGCCTCTTTCTGTCCTTTTATCACACTAGATTTTCATCGCTTATTTTCTGATTCACCTACAAATTTTGCAAAATATATGCCATCCGCATGGCAAATCTGTGTGGCCATTCCTATTGCAAATCTGTGGGGGAAATTTCTAGCCTATCGCTACGTACCATTCATAAGCCATTAAGCGCTCACGCACTCTTTTTTTTGCTGATAGCTCAAGCTTTTCTTGACTGATTTGCCTCAAATTGACATATCGATGACAAATCCATGTGGAGCTTTTAGACAAAGAAGGCATGCATGAACACTTTATCGCCTAGCACAGCCAGGCGTTTTCAACCAAAATGCAGCACTTTGGTCTCGAGTGGCATAGTGGTTAGGTCTTAAAAAGGAGGGAGTCTTAAAATGGGGGTAAATTTACAGAGGTTATGAACAGAAAATTTGAGAAAACAGGGTCTTAAAAGGGAGGGAGTCTTAAAACGGGGGTTTCACCGCAGTTTCAGTGCACAGAACAACCTTACCTCTTGTACACCATTGAGCGGAGTCAAGTCGTAGAGAAATTCTGTCCTCTGGTCGTAGTAGGTACAGTTGCTGGTCTCTTTCTCCACAGCATCATCAGAGCAGATAACGTTGGTCTCCCATTCAAAGACGTATTCACAGCTCTGTGAGACATCCACTAGGCGAGGGGTGCCCTAGAAAATTACAAGTAAAATTTAATTAGCAAGGTGACAGAAAGACAGAAAAAAACCCGCTGAAGGAGGTAAAGGCATAATGGAAAAAGAGATAAAAAGGGGAAAAGAAGACGCTGAAAGACAGACAAAAAAAGAACAAACAGGTAAAGACAAGGAGTACCTGATACAGAGAAACAAGCTCAAGAGACAGTATTCTTCTTCTTCTTTTTCTGCCTTCTTATACATGCTAAATTGTCAATACTATCTTTAAGGCGAAGTCTGCAATCTGCCGCAGTGATGCCTGCAGTTCTTCAGGTTTTTTTGGGCCTCCACTGCACAGAGCCATGTCTGGCATCTCAGGGACAGCAGCATAAATACAAGCATACAGTCAAGAATACAAGCACTCAATCTAGAATACAAGCACTCCTCCTGTTAATTTCCATACCTGAGAAGGACCACGTTTGCAGCGGAAAATTATACGGGATGATGCATTCTGACTGGAGTCGCTTGCACATGGCTGTCCATGGTCGTACGTTAAGATGATTTCCTTGCGAGCCGAGTCATACACAGGTGGTGATCGAGCTTGGCCAAGGCTCTGCAAAAAACATGCAGAACGCTCAAAAATTCACAGCTTCATTCTGATTCAACATGTAGAGAACAATTTTGATCAAGGCAGGTCAGAGCGAGGCTGTACGTGACTGTGTGTAAGTGACTGCAGTTTAAATTAAAGTATTTCTGGCACATTATCCAGGAAGTACTGGATAGGACAAAATGTGAGAGTTCAATTAGACAGCGATCACTGAAAGATCTCCAAAACATGGACTTATCGGCAATGTAGAGCACAAGCGATGATGCTTGAAGGCAGAGTGCATGCAAGCAGAGATAAATGCTTGATTCACTGCAATTGCAACCGAAGTCAATGTAACATGATCAACAGGTCAAGCAAAACAACTATTCCATCATTTGTAGGCTTTTTATACTTTTTGCTGTCCTTGACATTTGCCATTGTAATTGTAACGGGCTTGGAGCTAATTTTTGACTTTTATCAGCTGCCTACTGCATTTGCTGCGTTCGGCAAACCTTTGACTTTAACTCCATTATAGAGAAGCTTGTTATTGCAAAATTATGACGAGCTTACCTGAGTAGGTGAAGTCTAGGATAACCAGACAGTCAATACATGCACCTCTGTGCTAACCTACAACTACAACTGTAACAGCAAAAGGCAGAGGAAGGTTCGAGAGAAAGCAAAGCGAGGACAGTGCACAAAGTATGTCTTCACGGGACGGAATCCATTCGTTCAGTGACGTATTCCCGCATTCACTCTCACGTGACCCATTCCTCTGAGAATTGTGGGAGATAAAATTATCATTATCTTTATCATTTCATACCTGTGGCTGTTCTCCTCTCACTTCCCTGCAAGCGGCAGAGCCAGCAGGGCAGAGTGTGTTGAAGATGGGGTTGAGCGGCCGACAGACGTTGATGTAGAAGGTGCCCTGTGTGTTTTTGCTGTCAGCGTTTGACGTCCCAGGGATGTCAATGGTTGCAAGGTGGTGACCCGAATTTTTAACAAGGGGTGTGAGGTCAAAGGTCTGGCCATCAGCGCTCACCTCGCACAGCACCTAGATAAGAATCATTTGGATGGAATCAAATGTTATCCCCTGGAGCTTTATTTACGAGAATCTAAGTGAAAGGGCTAAGTCATCTACCGTCAGTTGTCGGTTCACACTCATTTTAAATTAAATGGCAAAAATAACCTGAGGTAAAACATTACAAAACAAGAGGCGAAGCCTTCAAGGCTCACGTAAGAAATCGACAAACAGTAACACAAACTCAATCACTCCGTCACACACACACACACACACACACACACACACACACACACACACACACACACACACACACACACACACACACACACACACACACACACACACACACACACACACACACACACACATACACACACACACACACACACAGAAAGAGCATAGGTGAAACTGTGCAAGAAAGCGAGACACTAGATCTAGATCTGTTTGTCTGCCTACTTACAGGGACACGACTGCCAACTAGTCTCGGCCCGCTCAAAAAAACAATGACCGAGACTTTCAGTAATTCCTTCGCGTGACGTCAAACCCTCTTACGTCATAATGTGACGTCAATGTAATGTGACGTCTTCAAATGTTAGAGTTTCTACCACATACATACATACGCACAGACAGACAAAAGTTAGCATCGCATAGGCTACACTTACGTGAGCCAATAAAGTGCTCACAAAGATTGCGGATTAAAAAAAATCAAAATGTAACAGCCATGCACATGCATGCACACAGACAACAAAACCTCATACTCATTCAAGTGCATGTATTGCAGCCACTGCATTGTGTTAGAAAAAGCGGATAAATGTGGTCTTTAGTTATATAAAAATAGTTTTTTAACCAACTGACCAGCATGTATACCAGAGAGCAGATTCTTTCATATACACATCGCACATTTTTAAACAGCTTTCCAATAAACAAACTCGCAGTTGGCAAAACTTGCACAAACCTTCTCTTCACACACAAGCTCTGTGTGCCAATCAAAGTAGTAGACGCATCCATCCGAGCCATCAATGTAAGTTGGCACACCATTGCCGGCCCCCTCGTTGCAGATGAAATTGATGATGGTGGTTCTTGTCACGTTGTTATGGTGACAAATGTCGCCACCGCTGTAGTTCAGCATCAGAAGTCCATTACCCTGGTAGATCAGTTTTGCGTTAGCGTTTCCAGCGTTGAATGACCTTGCTTGGTTGTTGATCTCACTCTGGCATGAACCTGGTGCATATGAAAACATAAGGTATACAACAACAAAACTTGAGGTGTAGAGGTTTAAAGGAAAATAAAGTCTTTCTCTTCTCCTTCTCTGTCTTATCATTTCCTAATTCAAACTACAAACTGTAGAGAAAGGTATAAAGCACAAATTCGCAAAGTTCATTACAAGCTGCAAGTTTACAAACTAAGGAATATAGGCTTCCACTGTCAACTGTAACCACTGTTTTACACATCACTGTCATCAGACTTGTCAAAGTACACACATCTTGATTTTTTCAACAAAAGACCAACAAAAACAGCTCAAAGAAATACTTTTCATTCACTAGATTTTTTTTGAGTGATGTATAGATCTACCCGGTACATGTCTGCAATGATATTATCAACATTAATATCAAGCATGAAAACTGACCAGTGGTGTTGCTGCTGCTACAGCTGGTACCAGTGACCGGTCCGCAGACATTGAGACGGTAGTGGTGACCCTCACGGTCATTGACAACATAGGCCTCGTTTGTCTTTTTCAGCTTGCTCAGGTCAAACTCATAGTCTGAAATGTGGAAACACAGTTACTTAAAATACAGATAAGTCCCGCCAACACAAGTTGGTTAATGCAAATTATTGGCTTAACACAAGTAAAAGTTTGCAGACAATTTTCTTCTTCGTCTTTGGTATGAAATTAAAGTGTGATTGCTTCAGTGTGTTATTATACTATGGGTGAATTAAAAATGTGGTGTGCTGTGTTATGGAGTACTATACTGTTCTGTACCCTATTATGATACATGCATCACATACAAATCTGAAACACTCTTGAAAAACTGGGTGGGGATATTATGTGCAAAGAATTAATATGTACAGTTTCATGAAGATCTGTCCATGACTGAACGTAAATATCCCCCCGCCCTCCCTCACCCAGTCTCCCCCCTCCCAATCCAGCCAAAATTCAGGCTACTTTTAATTTCAAATGATTCAAAACTGCAACTTACTGGTTCTGGGGTTCATGGCTTTACAGTCTCCCCCAACATTTGTGTCACTTCCAGGCACGATCGGACAGGCTGCGGGAGTGTTCCACACAAACCCATGCTCGCAGTTGTCACGTACAAAATGGCTGCTTGGGCCAGCTTCCTGTGGAAAACCAGGGTTCAATCAAATAAAGAGACATCTTGTGGAAGACGTTGCTATGTTACAGAGAGTAAGAGAGAGAAAGGGGCAGGGGAGGGAGAGGGAGAGGGAGAGAGAGAGAGAGAGAGAGAGAGAGAGAGAGAGAGAGAGAGAGAGAGAGAGAGAGAGAGAGAGAGAGAGAGAGAGAGAGAGAAAGAGAGAGAGAGAGGGAGAAGGAGGAGAGAGAGGGAGAGGGAGAGAGAGAGAGAGAGGAGAGAGAGGGAGAGGGAGAGAGAGAGAGAGAGGAGAGAGAGGGAGAGGGAGAGAGAGAGAGAGAGAGAAAGAGAGAGAGGGAGAAGGAGAGGGAGAGGGAGAGAGAGAGAGAGAGAGAGGGAGAGAGAGAGAGGGAGAAGGAGAGAGAGGGAGAGGGAGAGAGGGAGAGAGAGAGAGAGAGAGAGAGAGAGAGAGAGAGAGACACACACTGACACTGAGAGAGAGAAACAGAGACAGAGAGAGAGAGAGAGAGAGCCAGCCAGCCAGCCAGCCAACCAGACACAGACAGAAAGAACACAATCACCTCCCTTAGCTGAACAATTAACCACAAATTTCATTACCAGAGGTGACTTATTTACTTAGCTTACCCCAGCTCCAGGCGTAGAATCGCAAGACAGAATGATCAAGGTCGACATTTTCCCTCCAGTGCTGCAAGGGGCCCCGTTGGCATAGCGGATAACCAACTTGCCGTCCTCCATGCTGACTGGGTTTGATGTCACCTCTCCCAGACTCTTGTACCTGGAGGAATTAAAGCCACAAAAACTGATTGTCAACTGCTGAGTTGCATGCAAAGTGAGGGCTTTTCCAATGTCAAAACTTTTTCGGGCCCATAGTTCTTTAACCAGATGCGAAACAAACACTGGAAAAGTGTGCTATTGTGGAGAATCGTAGATACATCTGCCTGCCAGATAACTTGCGCAATAAGGGCTTCTGTCGAAAGATATTTGAGAAAGGGTGCGAGCGATGTTTAACAGTTGCCAGAGCAGTTTTTCTTCTTCTTCTTCTTCTGCGTTCGTGGGCTGAAACTCCCACGTACACTCGTGTTTTTTGCACGAGTGGAATTTTACCTGTATGACCGTTTTTTACCCCGCCATTTAAGCAGCCATACGCCGCTTTCGGAGGAAGCATGCTGGGTATTTTCGTATTTCTATAACCCACCGAACTCCGACATGGATTACAGGATCTTTTTCGTGCGCATTTGGTCTTGTGCTTGCGTGTACACACGGGGGGGTGTTCGGACACCGGGGAGAGTCTGCACACAAAGTTGACTCTGAGAAATAAATCTCTCGCCGAACGTGGGGACGAACTCACGCTGACAGCGGCCAACTGGATACAAATCCGGCGCGCTACCGACTGAGCTACATCCCCGCCCTGCCAGAGCAGTTTGAAAATGTGTTGCTGCCAAGGACAGGGGCTTTCTACATTGGATCTCTCCTTTTAAGACCCCCTGATTTGAGACCTTGCTTTTTTCACATTTTCTGTTCATAACGTCTGTAAAATGTACTCCCATTTTAAGACTCCCTCCTTTTTTCACATTTTCTGTTCATAACGTCTGTAAAATGTACTCCCATTTTAAGACTCCCTCCTTTTTTCACATTTTCTGTTCATAACGTCTGTAAAATGTACTCCCATTTTAAGACTCCCTCCTTTTTTCACATTTTCTGTTCATAACGTCTGTAAAATGTACTCCCATTTTAAGACTCCCTCCTTTTTTCACAAACGGATTTGTCAAATTTGTTTAAGTCTAAAAAAGGGGGGTTCTACTGTGTATACCTGCTCAGCCAATACGGGTCCTTGTCTGAGCACTATCCATTTCAATACAAATTTCAAAGAGTTTGTCGAATGTGGCTGTCATGGTGCTCATCCCTCTACTTTTTACAAAAACGCACAAGGATGTCATCAAATACAGTCCCCCCCAAAAATTAACACAAAAACAAAAATGCATGTGAAATTTCATTTAAAATCTGTCCAGCAGTTTCTGAGAGGCACCACACACACACACACACACACACACACATACACACACATGCATGCACGCACATGCACTCACACACAGACATACATTCTGAGAGGCACCACAAACACACACACACACACACACACGCATGCACTCACACAGACATGTATGCACGCACGCTTGCATGAACAGAGCGAGAGATATGTCCCATATCTTTTCTCTTCCCTCAAAGATTGACTGACTCAAAACTTTGAATTGATAAGATGTTAAAACCCAGCAGGTTTATTCCCAGTCCCATTATAACGTACACCTCAAAGTACATGTACTCACTTTTTACTAAAATCTGTCTCTGTCGCATTGATTTCACAGGCTGCTGCGTTGAAGGGACATGTTTCACCTGGAACATAAATGCAAATATGTTTAACACAAGCAAAAAATATGGCTGGAAGATCCAAGTGAGACAAAAACGGAGAGAGAGAAGTATGAACGAAAAAGAGAAAGAGAAAGAGATGTACAGATGGAGAAATAGAAAGACAGAATGACAGACAGAGAAAAAGAAGCAGAAATATCCACAAAGAAAGAAAAGAAAAAGACCACACAAAAAAAGAAAGTGATACATAAAACTGACTAAGTAAGGCACTCACAAAAACAAAAACAAAAACCCTACTATGAGCAACCATTTCAAATGTGAATAAAACTTCATATGTCAACCAGATAAGTACAAATGTATAAGAATGTAAAGCTTCTCATATGCTTTCAAATTCAATTTCAATAACCAATAATCTACAAAAGTACAGTTTTATAACTACAAGGCAATGAATACCAAATGTGATTATAAACCTTTCCAAGGAACTAAACAAAAATCTCGATCATTACATTAAAACATATATTGCCCTCAAAACTGAGTATAGCTGCCTTAGTCGAGGGTACACATCCGTCATGACACATACAAATCCACTGGTCAAGATGTCAGTGTATATGAGAGTTGAAGCCACAAAAATTACAAGATGAAGGAGAACAAAAAAAGAAGAAGGCAGAAAGAAATCCTAGGTCCAAACTCCAGCCAACCTTTTCTGTGCACAAGGGAACGGCAAATGTTGATGATGTAGCTGACATTGTCGTACGACTTCACATAGTTGGCGCCCGAGAGAGCCAGGCTAGAAAGATCATAGCCTCCAGCGAAGGTGCAGTCCACTATGGTGTGGGGGGGACAGGCCAATGACGTGGACCAGGTAAAGGGATAGGTACAGTCTCCCAGCTCCGTCAGAGCGTGCGGGCCTGAGCCCGCGCCAGCCTGAGAGTGGTCACAGACGAAGGTGATGATGGTTTTGCGCGTAAAGTTTCCGTGACATTTTTCCTTGCCTTCGTCATACACCAGCGACAGCTCCCCTGCGTCGTAGATCAGTTTGGAGTTGGCCTTGCCTGTTGGCAAAATTGGTTTACAATTTTAATCTGCACTTGGCAAAAGTTATTCCCAAAATAAGTTGTTCATTTTCATTTGCATTTACCTATTTTGTCATGGGGGAGAAGAACACGACTTCTCAGATGTAATAACAGAAAAAACAAATGTGGAACAGATAGACTGCTATTCACTATGACAAGACAGAAATACAAACAAACAAACAATGAGAACAGAAACACCTGCGATGAATCCCTTTTACATACCATTACAATGACAGAAACCTTGCGATGAATCCCTTTTACATACCATTTACAATGACAGAAACCTTGCGATGAATCCCTTTTACATACAGCTGTCCCTGCAATGTACGGCCCGGCGGCCACCTGACATGTCGGGACACATTTGCTCGGCACGGAGTGTTTTCCTTCTATATTTGCCCCCCACCCCCCTTAAACGGACACCTGCAAAACGTGGACACGGACACTAATTTTCGGTCCCAACAGCAGGTCATACCTGCAAAGTACGGACAGACCATCGTCAAATTTTCACCACACCAAAATCGATAACAGAGCAGTCCGGCTCTTGGTACAAAGGTCACAGCCGCAAAGGCGTGATGACAGTCTCTGTTAACTTGGGTGCACGTGTACCCATCAGGAGGGGGTTAATTTGGGTCAGGAGTGGAGTACACGCACTTTCTTGCTTTCAAATGCGAAGATGCCAACATGAAACTGCACTATGCTCTTTATTCTTGTCTGTTGGACGTAAGCAACAGAAGCCACAGTCGATGAAGGCCCTCCGAGAAAGAGAGTGAAAAATCGGCCATCGTTCTCAGCATCGCGTGTCTGTGTGTAACCTCTTTCATTGACAAGATACTCTTGTTTTCCCCGCAGCCTTGACCAGTGAGTCGGTTACCTAATCTGTGAACCCTTCAGTTGTGTTGCTTTGTCAAAAGTCAAAAGAGCGGTGTTGTGTACAGTGTATTTCCGACTGAAGAGTGAAAAGTCACTGCCACAAGATCGGCATGCAGTCAATGTTTGTTTGTTCGTTCATGGGCTGAAACTCCCACGGCTTTTACGTGTATGACCGTTTTTACCCTGCCATTTAGGCAGCCATACGCCGCTTTCAGAGGAAGCATGCTGGGTATTTTCGTGTTTCTATAACCCACCGAACTCTGACATGGATTACAGGATCTTTTTCGTGTGCACTTGGTCTTGTGCTTGCGTGTACACACGGGGGTGTTCGGACACCGAGGAGAGTCTGCACACAAAGTTGACTCTGAGAAATAAATCTCTCGCCGAACGTGGGGACGAACTCACGCTGACAGCGGCCAACTGGATACAAATCCAGCGCGCTACCGACTGAGCTACATCCCCGTCCATGCAGTCAATAAAGCCAGACAAGAAGAATGATTATGACATGCGGTTCTATCTGCTAGTTTTTATTCAAACTGCTTTTCAACGCTTATTCTCACAAAGCATCTGCACACCTGCCTCTGTGCTGTGTTTGTGTGGCTGCTTTCGTATGATGTCAGTGCATGGTGAGTGCGTTCACTGCCTTGAGGATTTATTTTATCTCTTCTTTTCAACACAATTCATACAAATCATTTTTTGCAGAACGTTTAACATAATATTAGGAGTTGGATGTTATCGTTTAGTAGCCACAAGAAGTGGTTAGCATAGACTCAAACATGTTGTGTGTGTGTCTCTGTTTGAGTGTATGGGGGAGGGGGTGGTGTGGTCACCCCTCCCACGACCGGCCACCTGCAATGTATGGACAGGTTTGCTATGGCCCAAGGGTGTCCCTTCATGAGAGGGACTGCTGTACCATTTACAATGACAGAAAACCTTGCGATGAATCCCTTTTACATACCATTACAATGACAGAAACCTTGCGATGAATCCCTTTTACATACCATTACAATGACAGAAACCTTGCGATAAATCCCTTTTACATACCATTACAATGACAGAAACCTTTCATCCACATTTAAACCCATTCACATGAGGAGCGTCTACAAAACAACTTGACGTACCAGCCGCCACCGGTGACGACAAAGACTTTAAAGGGGCTCTAGTCTGACAGACCCCCATCTCCTCACAGCCCGTGGGAGGGGTGTGCAGGGGACCGCACACGTTTAGCAGGTAGTTGTACTTGTCTTTGGGGGCGACGTAATTGGAGTCTGATTTTCGCAGAGGTGTCAGGTCGAACTGGTAGTTGAAGAGAGGGTCTGCCACTTTGCATTCGCTTCCTACAGACCTCTGAGAGAGAAAGAGAAAAAGTCAGTGGTATGTAGATTTTGAATCAGCATTGATGCATGTCACATGTAAATGCAGAGGGTGTTTGTACATGATTCTCTGCTAATCTTTATATTAATAATAAAGAAATATCTAAAGTTAAATGGATGCCATTCCATTACTATGAAGGAAACAAGTGTCTTATTTCTTGCTTTTGGGACCAAGAATCACACTTAAAAGATAACTGATCAAAGGTTTTGTGTTGAAGGCACAGTGCAGCTCACAGCCTTCGTTTTGCGTTTTTGTTGCAGCTGAGTGTATTTACAGTTCAAAAATCCTCCTATGGTAGTAAACCAAACCCAAAACTACCCAACGACGACATCTGTGAAGCTCGACAGTTTCTTGTTCATGCGAGTGCATAAATTAACCTAGTTATTACGTGGTGTTTGGTCGGAGTTCGATTCAACTGAGTGATTCCGGCCTCCATTTTGTTTTACACAAACTCATGATGACATCTGACATAGTTTGCTAGTGACGTGTCTTTTTGTGCATGATGTGGTGATCTACCTGATCTAAATTTAGATCCAAAAATAGGTCAAGACCAGCCGGGTCCGAGTACAAAATTAATTCTTAAAAAAATTGCAGTTCTTGACTCTTTGGGTGCAAGTCAATGAAACTTGGTAGTTCTTCTAACGGATAGCTGCCTGAGGTATGACTAAAATCCCCAGCGGCTCCGTGCACCTGGATTTGACAAGTTCAGTACCTTTAAAGGTAGCCTTAAATACAGACAAGGGCACTCTTCTTGAACTGGCAAAAAAAACTAATTACACATGTGTGCACTACCAACGCCTTTTCCTTTTTCTGCCCTTTTTAAACTTCAGGGGTGTGACACAGCCAAAAATCAAGTGAACCTACATATGCAAGTAGAAAGAAGATAACACATACAAACAAGCTTATGCAAGTAGAAAGAAGATAACACATACAAACAAGCTTATGCAAGTAGAAAGAAGACAACACATACAAACAAGCTTATGCAAGTAGAAAGAAGATAACACATACAAACAAGCTTATGCAAGTAGAAAGAAGATAACACATACAAACAAGCTTATGCAAGTAGAAAGAAGATAACACATACAAACAAGCTTATGCAAGTAGAAAGAAGATAACACATACAAACAAGCTTATGCAAGTAGAAAGAAGATAACTTATACAAAACAAGCTTATGCAATTACAGTGGAAACCCTGTTTAAAGACCACCCAAATTGAGACTCCGGCCTTTCAAGACCTCGGTCTAAAAGCTTCTCTGTTCATAACCTCCCTCCATTTAAAAAGTCCGATTTTCTCATTTGTTTAGGTCAAAGGGAGGTTCCACTGTTTTGTAAAAGAAACAATATGGTGAAGGGTTTACCTGCAGGGGACAAGCACTGGGTGTTCTCCACGTGAAGATGTACTCACAGGTCAGGCTCTCGCCATCAAACTGTGGGTTGCTCTGAAATGTATAAACCACATAGTTCCCAGTATTAATCACACAAGCCATTTTCGCACGCTGTGGAATGCCAAAACAACAGCATATTCTTATGCTGAAATTACTTACAGCTTTGTTGAGTTCATAGCATAACAGGTCTTCTCACCCCTCACCCCCCTTCCCCCCCCCAACAAAAATGGAACACACGACCAACCACGAACAAACAAACAACAAGAAGAGCAAACGCTCGATCGAGTCACTTTCGCAGTTCTGAATATTATATGAGGCATCAGATGGACAGGAAGAAATTGCTATTCACAACACAATGAGTCACGTTCACATAAAATTTGAGCCCGGTCACTTTTATAGTTTCCGAGAAAAGCCCAACGTTAAGTTGTGTGTTGCCGAACAGAAAAGGCTAGTTATCTCCCTTGTTTTTCTGATAACGTTCGTAAAAGGCTACAGATGTAAATACTTTGATGTAAAGAATAATCCTACAAAGTTTCAATCACATCCGATGAACTTTGTCAAAGATATAAAATGTCTAATTTTTCCTTTGACGCTGACCTGTGACCTTGAAAAAGGTCAAAGGTCAACGAAACCATCGTTAAAGTGTAGAGGTCATTGGAGGTCACGACTAAACAAAATATGAGCCCGATCGCTTTGATAGTTTCCGAGAAAAGTCCAACGTTAAGGTGGTGTCTACGGACGGCCGGCCGGCCGGACAGACTAACACTGACCGATTACATAGAGTCACTTTTTCTCAAGTGACTCAAAAAACCATCATAGAGAATTTGCCAAAGTTGGAATGTGGTGGCCTTGCACAGTGATATCGTCATATCCGGACAATAAGTAACCCTCTAAACTGAATAAATTCAGCCTTATTTGGTTACACAAATTGATTGCTTATAAGAGAATTCAGGTCAGGGATGACGCCACCATTACCACAAACAGCAAAA
Source organism: Littorina saxatilis (assembly GCF_037325665.1). NCBI lineage: Eukaryota > Metazoa > Mollusca > Gastropoda > Littorinimorpha > Littorinidae > Littorina > Littorina saxatilis. Next base: position 41,089,891 of record NC_090247.1, on the reverse strand, counting down.
CATTACTCTGAAATTTGACATTTTTCATGTTTTGAGACAATAAAGCTCACTTGACTAATGCTCACAAAAGTATACTGACCTCAACTTGGGAACAGTAGAAGTTGATGCGCAAGCTGCGGCGGGCTTCCTGTGGAGTGCCTCGGTGGCAGACAGAACCACCGACATATCGCAGAGTGATGGTACCATCGTCAGCAACGATAGGTTTGGACTTGACGTAACCCAGGCCGTACGAGACTGGGCCCCCTAGCTGACACCCACCAATGGGACCGCCTGTCAAATGTGAACAGAAAATAACAATGAGGAAAGAAAGAAGGAGAGCGATAAAGAAAGCAATACCGAAAGATAGAAAGAAAGTCATAAAGTCACAAAGAAAGAAAGAAAGAAAGAACGAAACAAACAAGATGACATCATCTACATTGATTCCATTTCTGATTGAGGAAAGTAAGAAAGAAAGCGATAAAAAAATGATAAAGAAAGAACAAAACAAGAAGGGCAAATCCCATACGACTCACATGCTTGACCTTGACCTTTACATGACCTAAACCTAGCAATGACATCATACACTAAGAACTGCTTTACACATTTTTCCTACCAAAATACATGTGACCTTGACCCAAGGTCAAGGTCATCCAAGGTCATGCAACACAAAGCTGTTAATTCAAGACATAGGAAGTACAATGGTGCTTATTGGCTCTTTCTACCATGAGATATGGTCACTTTTAGTGGTTCACTACCTTATTTTGGTCACATTTCATAAGGGTCAAAGTGACCTTGACCTTGATCATATGTGACCAAATGTGTCTCATGATGAAAGCATAACATGTGCCCCACATAATTTTTAAGTTTGAAACAGTTATCTTCCATAGTTCAGGGTCAAGGTCACTTCAAAATATGTATACAATCCAACTTTGAAGAGCTCCTGTGACCTTGACCTTGAAGCAAGGTAAACCAAACTGGTATCAAAAGATGGGGCTTACTTTGCCCTATATATCATATATAGGTGAGGTATTGAATCTCAAAAACTTCAGAGAAAATGGGAAAAATGTGAAAAATAGCTGTTTTTTAGGCAACATTTATGGCCCCTGCGACCTTGACCTTGAAGCAAGGTCAAGATGCTATGTATGTTTTTTGGGGCCTTGTCATCATACACCATCTTGCCAAATTTGGTACTGATAGACTGAATAGTGTCCAAGAAATATCCAACGTTAAAGTTTTCCGGACGTCCGGACGGACGGACGGACGGACGGACGGACGGACGACTCGGGTGAGTACATAGACTCACTTTTGCTTCGCATGTGAGTTAAAAATGAAAGAAGAAAGAAACCAACAAGATGACATCATCTAACCCCCCTCCCCGCCCCACAAGGCTGGTTACAGTTGAGTCTATTTCTGATTGATACTGTTGCAACTGTCAACATCACAGATGAAGAAAGGAAGAAACAGCCAACTGACCAGACAGAAACACACACACACAAACAGCTAGCCAGCCAGCCAGCCAGCAAGTGAGCAAGCCAACGAGCCAGCCAGCCAGCCAGCCAGCCAGGTATCCAATAAAAAAAAACACACAGTCACCTGGGCAGGTAAAGCCAGCAGGTACATTGACAGGGCGACAGACGTTGATGAGGTAGTGCAAGTGCTTGAAAATTGTCCGCGAATCCTGCACGTAGAAGTTGCCCGTGACCTTGGCTAGTGGCGTAAGGTCGTATTGTCTCCCGGCCCTATCCTGAACCATGCAGTCCACCTGCTGTCGGGGACACGAGATGGGAGTCTCCAGACGGAACAGGTACAAGTAGCCCACCTGGCTGACGAAGGTGATGTTGGCTGTCTCATCCGCCTCCAGGTTGCAGGCCAGCTCTATCTGCACCTTTGCTTGATTGCCTGATAGGAGATACAGCCAGGGATTAGATTAGATTAGATCGGGCTGGATTGGATTAGACTGGGTTAGTATAGATGAGATTGGAATTAGATTATGTTCGGTTTTATTGCATTAAACTGGATTGGATTCACTTAGAACAGGTGAAGTCAGGTCATATTAACAATGAGATGAGATGAGATGAGATGAGATGAGATGAGATTACAATAGATGAGGTTACTTAGTAGGTTAGGTTAGGTTAGGTTAGACTAGGAGAGGTGAGGTGAGGTGAAGTGAGGTGTGGTAGAAGAAGGAGAAAGAAATACGAAATATTTTTTGAATTTGGAAAAAGTACAAGCCCAAAATAATGTGATGACACATGTGAGGGCAAGTAATGGTGATATTGTTGATGATCAATTTCTTGTGTTGAATGAACAAGTGCAGTATTATAAATGTTTGTATGGTAAAAGTCCAGAAAGTCAGGAACGCATCAGGGCAGAAGCAAAGGAATTTTGTGATGAAGAAGAATTGGTTAAATTAACGAACGAAGATAGTAATGTATGTGAAGGGATGTTGACGGAAGCAGAGGTGGCAGCAGCATTAAAGATGATGAAAAATGGTTCATCACCTGGAAGTGACGGACTCACTACAGAGTTTATTAAAATGTTTTGGAATAGATTAAAGAGCATGATTACAGACTCGTTTAATGAAGCCTTTCGTAATAATAATTTGTCTTTTACGCAAAAACAAGGAATAATTAAGTTATTACAAAAAAGTACAGAATTACCCAGGGAAGACCTTAATAATTGGCGTCCAATTACCCTACTTAATACAGATTATAAGATCTTGGCAAAGGTTTTAAATCAGAGATTGAGTTCGGTTATTTGTAAGTTAGTAAATGAAGATCAAGTTGGTTACATAAAAGGAAGGAATATTGGAACCGTGATTCGTACAATAGATGACGTAATAGAGTATTTAAATCGAACGAATAAGTCTGGGTTTATATTGGCCCTTGACTATCGTAAAGCGTTTGATTCCATTTATAAGGAATTTATGATAGAAGCATTTAGATCATATGGTTTTGGTGAAGATTTTCAAAAATGGGTTAAGCTTTTAATGACAGACACTTTTAGTAGTATTAATCACGGAGGGTGGATTTCAGAACCGTTTCCCTTGAAGTGTGGTATAAGACAAGGTTGTCCATTTTCACCCCTGGCCTTTATATTGGCGGTGGAAATACTTGCCATTAAAATTAGGAAAAGTGATATAACGGGTGTTGAATTACCCTCAAAGGTGGGCGAGGAGAGTGCCCTAAAAATTAAACAGTTAGCAGACGATACAACAATATTTTTACAGAACAGTGGTGATGTCTTTAAAGTTAAAGATATAATAATACAGTTTGCAAAGTTTTCAGGACTGACCCTGAATGTTAATAAAACCAAAATAATGAAAATTGGACAGCATTGTGGTCAGCAAAAGTTGCCCTTTGAGTGCACAGAGAAGATTAAGATTTTAGGTATATATTTCGTAAATAATGATAGAGCAATAACTGTTGAACAGAATTGGGTATTAAGAGTTCAGAAGATTAAGAAGTTGATTAAGATATGGAGTCGACGAGATTTAAGGATTCACGGTAAAATTGTAATAATCAAATGTTTTTTTATTTCACAGCTAGTATTTGTGATGCAGACGATTGGATTGCCAGATCGGGTTTTGACAGAGTTAAATAGATTGTTTTATAAGTTTATTTGGCAGAGAAAGTGTTCGAATAAAAAAGCATTTGAAAAAGTGAAAAGAAAAGTACCGTAAAAGTCGACCTATAAGCCGCGACTTTTTTTTCCTAAATGGACCCCTGCGGCTTATAAGGCGGTGCGGCTTATGAATGACTTTTTCTGAATCAGTGGCGTGTATCCGACTTCGCTCAGTGACCTAGTTTCCGGAAGTTGGATCGCCGCTGTGTAATGGCCTTGAATCAGCTGTGTTTACCTCAATTCACTCACTCACCTTCTTTTCGGAAGTTTGAAGCATGACAATAACTCACACAGTAATGGGTTGGCATACACCGGTTTTGATCGATCACTTCGCATTGCTACTACAGAGAACAGCAACACGCACATCTCCTAAAACAAAGCAACGTACAACTGACCACGATGCCGAAAACACGGAGGCAGGCCTATGATGCAGCCTACAAACTTGCTGCCATAGACTTGGCTGTTGAAAAAGGCAATCGCGCTGCTGCTCAACAAATCGGCGTCAATGAAAGCATGATTAGGCGTTGGCGAAAGCAACGAGGCGAACTTGTGAAATGCAAGAAATCCACAAAAGCATTCCGTGGTTGCAAGGCACGCTGGCCACAATTAGAAAACGAAATGGAGGACTGGGTCAACACACAACGTGCGGATGGTCGCGGTGTTTCAACTGTTCAGCTTCGTCTGAAAGCACGCACCATTGCAACACGTCTGAAGATAGACGACTTCAAAGGCGGTCAATCTTGGTGTTGCCGATTTTTGAGGCGCAAAGGTCTGTCACTGCGTGCACGTACAACTTTGTGCCAACAGCTGCCGCCAGACTTCCAGGAGAAAATGATGTCATTTCGAAACTACGCACAAGAGCAGGTAGCTGAGAATCTGATTGGCCCACAGAACATAATAAATATGGATGAGGTTCCGTTGACCTTTGACCTTCCATTGACACGCACAGTAAACAAAAAGGGCGAGTCTTCTGTGGCACTGAAAACAACGGGACATGAAAAAACACACTTCACCTGTGTTTTGTCGTGCACGGCTTCGGGTGAAAAGCTTCCGCCGATGGTGATTTTCAAGCGAATCACAATGCCGAAAGAAAAGTTTCCGAGGGGGATCGTCGTGCAGGTTAACAAGAAGGGGTGGATGGATGAGAAGATGATGGACACCTGGCTGACAGAATGCTATGGGAAAAGGCCAGGGGGTTTCTTCCGTCGCACTAAAGCTCTGTTAGTCATGGACAGCATGCGTGCACACATCACTGAGAAGGTCAAAAAGTCAGTCACTGCCACCAACTCCATCATCGCTATCATCCCGGGTGGCACAACAAAGTACCTGCAACCCCTCGATATCAGTGTGAACCGGCCCTTCAAAGTGGTGATGAGGGATGAGTGGGAGAGGTGGATGGTGGATGGCGAGAAATCATTCACAAAGACTGGCCGCATGCGTAGAGCAACCTTTGCAGATGTGTGCCAGTGGGTCCTGAAAGCTTGGGATGCCGTCAAAAAGTCAACGATCATCAACGGCTTCAGAAAGGCTGAGATCATCACTGGAGCAGACGACGCGACAGACAACACGACAGCCACTGACAGTGAGGCCGAGAGTGACACTTCCGGTGACTCTGTGCCAGAAGCCATTCTGAACTTGTTCATCTCCGACACTGAGGAGTCCGACTTCAGCGGATTTTCAGCATCAGATGTTGAGTGATTTACAGAACTAACTACAGGTGCTGTGTGCAGGACGAGAGGACAGTTTGATAGTCCAGAGTTCTGTGAATCACTCAACATCTGATGCTGAAAGTAAAGTGCAAAACTGACAAGTTAGCCGGTTCGTTTTTGTGTGTGTGTGTGTTTTTTTCGTTGACTTTCGATGTTTCTTGACTTGAACTTTGCTTCTAGGCGCGGCTTGTATGCCGGAGCGGCTTGTGTATGGATTTTTCTGAATTTTTTTTAAAAATCGGGGGTTGCGGCTTATACCCAGGTGCGTCTTATAGGTCGACTTTTACGGTAATGGAGAAAGAAATAAGTGAAGGTGGGTTGAAAATGCTAAATGTGCACAGGATGCAAGAGTCTTTTTATTTACAATGGGTCGGACGTTTGTATGAAGAGAAGGGAGCAAATTGGACGTTTATACCACTATGGTTTCTGGGACATGTTGTTTCAGGGTATGGTTGTTTTGATTTGAATGTTAAACCGAGTAAGGAATTGAATTTGACAATGATTGGAAGCCCATTTTGGCAGAGGGTAGTGTGGACACATTTGAGTTACAAGCGTAGGATGGAACATGATAAGATTGATGTAAACAGTTTTTATAAACAGATTTTGTGGAGTAATGATTTGATTCGGTATAAAGGGAAAATGTTGTTTTATTTGTATTGGAAAAATGCTGGGATTGAACGAGTAAGTGATTTGTTTATAGTGGAAGAAAAGAGATTGAAGTCAGCAGCAGAGGTATATATACAAATTGGAAAGAATAATGCAAATATTTTATTGGATTATTGGGCATTAATAAACGCATTACCCAAAGTATGGATTAATTGGATTGAAAATAAACATATTATTGTCCAGATGGATAAGCAATTGTTTGATGGTAGCCTGTATATGATAAAAATAAGCCAAATACGAAAAATGATAGAAAAGAAAAGTGTAGATACTGCTGTAGAAAAACCTTGTGTATATAATTTTTGGTTGAGGAAGTTTGGTGTACAAGTAGATAAGGAAATTTGGACACTTGCCCATGTTTCCAAAGAAGTGAGGTTAAGAGAATTGCAATGGAAAATCTTACATAACATATATCCAACAAATATTTTATTATGTAAAATGCAAGTCAGGGAGAATAACAGATGTTGTATTTGTTGGACGGAAGTTGATTTTGTTGAACATTTCTTTTATGAGTGCATACCGGTAAAGTTGTTCTGGACGAAGATAGAAAACTGGATAGAGGAAAAGGCTGGATTGAGGGTTAATTTTAAGATGCAGGATATAATATTTGGCTATCAAGACACAAGTTGTTGTAAAAAGATGAGAAATTTTGTAAATCACGTAATATTAATTGGGAAAATGTGTATTAGTATTTTTAGAAAGACAACTTGTCAGGGATCAGTGTTCGTAATTTTCGAGTTTCAAATATTAAGTAGAAAATTTGATTTGTAAATATAAGGAATATTTCCACACAAAAAAAAAAAAAAAAAAGAAAAAAAAAAGAGGTGTGGTGAGGAGAGGTGAAGTGAAATGAGATTTGATTTGATTCGATTCAAGGCAGGCAGACAGGTGGACACACAAACAGTCACAGCACATACATCAAACCAACCAAAGCTTTGTCTGAGTCCAGAGTAGGTGACCATGATGTTCTTTTCCTCCATAAACTCCAGATCGACTGACTCCGCCACAGCTAAGGCCACAGTACCCGATGACTTCACTTCACAGACGCTTGTGCTTTTACCCATGATTGGAGTACAGCTTGGAGAAGGCACTGCTCCACAGATGTTGAGCTACAAAGGTAACAAAAAGAAGGATAAGATCTCATATAATCCTGTGAGGTTACCTCATGAAAATTCGGGCTGCTTCCTCAATGGGGAAAGCGAGTCTACGGTTCTACCCATTTTTTTTCTTTTTCCTGCTTGCAATGTATTCATGTTTTCAAGCCCTGAGACTTTCGCTGTGAACTTGGGTGAGCATGCGTGCACACGGGGGTGTTCGGCCACCAAGGAGAGACTGCAAAAAGTTGACTCACCGAACGTGGGCATCGAACCCATGCTGATAGCAACAACTGGTTTTGAAAGGGCTGGTTGTGTGTATGGGTATCGTAGTGATATAAAGATCTCTAGCTTCTTATAACAGTCAGATGAATAGTCATTACTGAAAAATAGTCTTATCATAATCATTACTTGATATTCTTAACAGAATATGCTATCAAGTCTAGATTCTGTACAGGCATTCATTTATTTGCATACTGTAGATGCGAAACAAGCAACAGTGCTCACTTTATTTGTATTTCTTCATGCCTGAACCTACTTCTGCTTCCAAAATAACTCTTTCGTACTACCAGTTAGGACTTGCACAATAGAAAAGCTATTTATTAAAATAATGATCATTATCATTATTAGCTCTGGGGGCCAGCAACGTTGCTGCGGTGGACTGCGGACTTCGCCCTACAGACCGGATTGAAGATTTAGCATGATTGGGAACACAAAAGAAGCAGAATTATTTTTAGTATACTACACAATTTAAAAGTTAGAGACTAACCCTAAAGGTGCGAGACTTGTCGGGAGTCTGTGCAGTGTAGAAGCTACCGTTGCTCTTGTTGAGAGTCTGCAGGCTGTAGGTGTAGTTGTTGTCAGTAATTGCGCAAGCTCCCGCTGAGCTGCCTCCACTGTCTGTCTCTTTTAGTGCACAGGCTGCGCTCGTATCCCAGATGATCTCGTACGAGCAGGGGCCAACTTTCCTGGGAACGCCCGGGCCTCTTGACTTAGGAAGTTAAAGAAAGAAAGAAAAAAATTCAAATTAATCATTCAATCAGTTATTCAATATTTTTCTGAAAATCCGACTTTTCAAACAATTACTTTCTATCACATATGAGCAAATGTTCTCTGTCTGTCCTTACAAACCCAACATTATTTTATAATCAGCGGATGCACTGTCAACTGACAAACAGATACACACCGTGACCTAACAGACACCTATTAAACCAGTCTATTCGTGGTTATATTGTTCATGTTTCGGTGAGTACATTTTCATTGTTATCTTGTACTTATGTATTGATTAAACATGGGAATTTCCTTCTTTAAGTCATGTGACATCAGAGTCCAACAAAAACTCATATTTAGACGGCTAGCCGAGACTACAAAAAAGAGTGCACGTTTGTGTGTATTCAATCGTAAAAAATTAAATCAAATCTTTCACGGTCTTGGAGGAACACTGTCTGTCTCGATCTGTGTAAAATGCCGAGCAACCATCAAAATCGATTAATTGATTAATATACTTACCCAATTCTCATAAATGCATTGACTTTAATCTCACATGCTAGATGTCGAAACACTACTCAAATTACCTGCCCTTGAAAGGGTGGTAACCAAGCTAAAAAACAGACGCCATAGCCGAATTCAATAAAAAGGACAGGTCTCACCAAAAGAAAGGCGAACAGGTAAAGGCCCCCCCAAGCCCGTATCGTCACAAAGACGAGGGCTAGGGAAAGCCAAGTGAGCAGTCAAATTCCGCATGTCTGACGTGTGTCGTCAAAAGTCGAGAATAATCATTCCGGATGCTGGCGCTCACGTGGTGCCCGGGGGGGTTATGGGTAACCAAGTGGGTTCAGGGCATAGCAACGGCTATGGCGTCTGTTTTTTTAGCTTGGTTACCACCCTTTCAAGGGCAGGTAATTTGAGTAGTGTTTCGACATCTAGCATGTGAGATTGAAGTCAATGCATTTATGAGAATTGCGGAAAGAATATGTAATTTAATCAACGTTAACTATCAAAACAGCCGAGAGTGAAACCCTACCTGCTGCCCCTCTATACAGATGAAAGAGATGGTGATGTTGTAGCGAGCACCAGCCCCCCCATCTGGACACTGAGCGCCATCAGTGTACACCAGAGATACGTAACTATCGCGAGCCACATTCAGTTTGGGTCGAGTCTTAGCCTGGCCGAGGTTTCCGATAGCTACCGACTCCTGCAAGATAAAAAACAACTGCCTTAGATGCTGTGAAAAATAACAATAAAAGATATATCCATGTTGATCTATTTTAACACACACATGCACATATGTGCACGCACGCATGCGCGCACACACACACACACACATTCACACCCACACATTCAACCCACCACACACACACACACACACACACACACACACACACACACACACACACACACACACACACACACACACCACATACACACCTGCAAATTCTGTGAATTGATGGAGGTCACACAAGCAGCAGCATTCAGGTCACATCCGGTGGATGTAATGCCGTGGATAGGAGCCAGCGACCGGCAGACGTTGATGTAGAACTTACGCTGCTGGGAGGGGACGCTATCATCCAGAACAACCCAGTTTTCACCTGAGGCTGATTTGGACAGACTGAAAGAAAGAGCAGTAAGCTTCAAATCAAACCAAACACTTTAAAGTTCAGTCAAGAAAGCTTAGTACAGTAAAATCTCTTTCTTAAGAATCTCACCTGAGGCTGAATTAGACAGACTAAAAAAAAGAGCAGTAAGCTTCAAATCAAACCAAACACTTTAAAGTTCAGTCAAGAAAGCTTAGTACAGTAAAGTCTCTTACTTCAGAATATCCATTATAGGACTCTCCCCACATGAAACCCTAATTTTCTCAGACTTTCACTTAGTTGAGTCATTCAATTGACCATTACAACTCTCTCTGTTCTAAGAACTACACTCAATCATTTTTATATTTAGTCAAGTTTTGACTAAATATTTTAATGTAGAGGGGGGAATCGAGACGAGGGTCGTGGTGTATGGCAAGTGTGTGTGTGTGTGTGTGTCTGTCTGTCTGTGTGTGTGTGTAGAGCGATTCAGACCAAACTACTGGACCGATCTTTATGAAATTTTACATGCGAGTTCCTGGGATTGATATCCCTGAACGTGTTTTTCATTTTTTTGATAAATGTCTTTGATGACGTCATATCCGGCTTTTCGTGAAAGTTGAGGCGGCACTGTCACGCTCTCATTTTTCAACCAAATTGGTTGAAATTTAGGTCAAGTAATCTTCAACGAAGCCCGGACTTCGGTATTGCATTTCACCTTGGTGGCTTAAAAATTAATTAATGACTTTGGTCATTAAAAATCGGAAAATTGTAAAAAAAAATAAAAATTTATAAAACGATCCAAATTTACGTTCATCTTATTCTCCATCATTTTCTGATTCCAAAAACATATAAATATGTTATATTTGGATTAAAAACAAGCTCTGAAAATTAAATATATAAAAATTATTATCAAAATTAAATTGTCGAAATCAATCTAAAAACACTTTCATCTTATTCCTTGTCGGTTCCTGATTCCAAAAACATATAGATATGATATGTTTGGATTAAAAACACGCTCAGAAAGTTAAAACAAAGAGAGGTACAGAAAAGCGTGCTATCCTTCTTAGCGCAACTACTACCCCGCTCTTCTTGTCAATTTCACTGCCTTTGCCATGAGCGGTGGACTGACGATGCTACGAGTATACGGTCTTGCTGAAAAATGGCATTGCGTTCAGTTTCATTCTGTGAGTTCGACAGCTACTTGACTAAATGTTGTATTTTCGCCTTACGCGACTTGTTTTTAGATCTTATAGCAGAGGTATCACTGTATTCCAATCTAGGCTTCTCCATAGACACGTTTACAAGTCAATTTCTGTAAACTTTTAGCCCAAGGGGACTTGAAATCGATGAGAGGCAATTTACGTACACAAGTTAACAGAAATAACAAGACATCATGAAATGAATGATAAATGCATATACAAACGAAAAGACAGACTGAGAGAGAAAGGAATTAAAAACCAGCTTTCTGCTAGAACAGTCGATGCTGAACATCACTGTGTTGGTTGACATGATATAAACCGGTAGGCGGTGATTATGGTGCTTGATTTTATACAATCACTGTAGAATAACATGGTGATTTAAAAATCTGTGACATATTCAACAGCTGACCATGTTATGGAAAAAAAAAGTACAATGAAAAGACAACTTTAACATCAGACAGACATGACATACAGACAGACACGCAGACCAACAGACAGACAGACAGACAAATGAAAAGATCTCGATAAAACAACAGGTAAAAAAAGGCACGCGCACTCTCTTGCTCACTCCATCCCCTAACACACACACTCACACATGTACACCCTCACCTGGACAAGTCATACTGTTTCCCATTTTCGTCCTCCACCACACACTCAATTGGTTGAGTGGGACAGGCAAATGCTGTCAGCCATTTGAAGCTATAGGTGTGATTTCGCTCTGCCAAGAACTCCGGACTTCCCGCGCCTGCTTCTGTGTCGCAGATGAATGCAATCTCTGTCTCACGCAAATTCTGATCGTGGTATTGCTCTCCATTGGTGTAGGTGAGGTTCAAGACGCCATTGAAGTATTCCAGGTTCTGACTGGGTTCTCCTGTTTTGAACTCTCTGCAAGACAAGCGCAGTTTTCAGTAAAGGGGGTTTCCATTGTACTCCTTTACATATTTGTTCCTTTACATATTTCACTGAACATCATGTGCCATGCTTTTGAACTTATCCTTACCATCCTGATGAAGTCAGCGACTGTCTGACAAAAATTTGATACAGAATTTACGAAAACTGGTTGTTGTGTTTTGTTTTAGTTTTGATACATATTTCAGTGTAACAAATTCTTCAAGTCTTCCCTTGCTTTACTTTCCAAGGCACAAGACTCAATCTTCAAACAAGCAAGACAAACTGAATCATTTTCGGTATATTTTCACCACAACCTAAAACTTCAGAATACAAATTTACCTATGAAAAGGATTACAGAATGTATTACTTACTGTGAGCCATCCTTTTTAACCTGGCACACTGCAGCATTGTCATGCGGAGCATCTTTGCAGTGCTGTCCTCCGATCTTGTCACACACATTGATATAGTAGTCATAATCCCCAACAGAGACTTTGTACCCATCTCCACTTTTCTTCGTCAAACCGCTAAGGTCAAAACTGTACCCTAGAAAACAAAGAGAAAGCAGTTTTTGTGGTCAATATACATTTTGAATACTGTTGTCCTGCATACCTAAACTCTGCTTTATTTTTTTTCACGCATGAAATATATGTCTACTTTCTGAAAAAAAGTTGTTTCTCATTCTTATTTTAAAGTTGTACCTCTGATGTATATCTGTAACATGATCAGAGATACACTGTTGTTTTCGTTCACAGTTTACATGGTGGTCTGCGTGTTTGAAACTATTGACATTTAGGTCTATCACAGTAGAGCTAATAAAAAAAATCCATTTTTTCACACTTATTACTGAACTTCAAATCTTGTTAGAAGAAAAGCTTGATCTTTAAAAAGTTACAAATCTTGTCCCAGGGGATGAGACAGAGAAAGTGAGGGAGACAGAGCGAGAAAGAGAGGGAGACAAACAAAGAGCAGAGAGAGAGAGAGAGAGAGAGAGAGAGAGAGAGAGAGAGAGAGAGACACACACACACACACACACACACACACACACACACACACACACACACACACACAATCAGACAGATAGACAGATGAATGCTCTACTAACCAGCCTGTTCGTCTACAACAGTGCAGTCTTTCCCATGCTGGTGAGACATGGGACAGGCAGCAGCTGTGTACCACTCAAAACGGTACATACACCCATCCAGCGACTTTTCAATCAATGCTGGACCACTTTCCAAAGCCCCTGAAATGTAAATACATGCGTTTGCATAAAATAAAAGCATTCTTCAGCATTCATATTTGCTGAAGAGTAAATATACTTACCTGCAAAAAGAGTTGTCTTCAGAATTCAGATTTGCTCAAAAGTAAATATACGTATCTATTAAAAAAAAGCAGTCTTCAGCAATCACAGTTTCTGAAATGTAAACATACATGTCTATTACAAGAGCAGTCTTGAGTATTCACTTTTGCAAAGCAACACTAATGTTTTCTTTTCTTCTTCTTCTTCTTCTGCGTTCGTGGGCTGAAACTCCCACGTACACTCATGTTTTTGCACGAGTGGAATTTTACGTGTATGACCGTTTTTACCCCGCCATTTAGGCAGCCATACGCCGCTTTCGGAGGAATGTTTTCTTTTGATTTGGGTCATGAATGTATTGTATGATTTTTATCAAAAATGAACAGGAAGTGCCATGGAAGTAATTTCCCTTTTTTGTCTCATTTTGTTCAGAAAGCACGCATTTTCCTCTTCACAATTATCAATGTGACCATGTTAAAAACATTTTAAAAAAAAGAACTAAAGCTATGCCCTCACAGAAGGTTATTCACCAGGATACATCAGGGTTAACTTTGCGTAATTCAACGTTCCGTGCAAAGCTCATAACAGCTGTATACAGTGGAACCCCCCTTTTAAGACCTCCAAAACTCTGAGAAAATCAGGTCTTACAAAGCAGAGTCTTAAAATGCGGGTACATTTACAGAGGTTATGAACAGAAAGTCTGAGAAAACAAAGTCTAAAATTGGGCGGTCTTAAATGGGGCAGTCTTAAATGGAAAATTTCCTAAATAAATTATCATTTAATTAATATACTTACCCGAATCACATTAGCATTGAGTCACCTGAGATGCTTATCACTGAAAAACGCTTACCCGGCTAAAGAATTTAAAGGGAAGCAACCCCATCACCAAAACGAAAGTGAAAGTAGCTTTGGTAATGGGCCAGTACACCGGGAGTTACCTCCCATACGGGTGTATGCCACGTCACTTCCTCTAGGAACACGTGCCTATTATCATACGGCTTTAAAAAATCTTAAAACCATAAGCGGGGCAGGTGGGAGGGAATACAGTATGTGATTCGGGTAAGTATATTAATTAAATGATAATTTATTTAGGAAATTTTCCATTTAATATCATATTCTTACTCCGAATCACATTAGCAGATAACATCAACAAGGCGGTGGGCTAGAAATGAATCAAAACTCACCATCAAGTTCTGGACAGGAACTGGCCTGCTGCTATGAGCGCTGGAAGGCCTCTGGAGCCATCCTGTCGAAGAGCTGTGACGTCCCGAAGATAAAAGTTTATGAAAACATCTTCGGAACGCCAATACGCAGTTGTCAGCACCTCCTCTAGACGTCTGGAGCGCAGAACTGCCAGAGAGGATGCCCACGCCCTCGTCTCATGGGCTCGGGCCGAGTCAAGTGGCAAGGAGGGCATAACCCCCCCCCTCTTTGTGCGCCTCCACTCATAAGCCTGCTTGATGAGCGAGGACACCCACCGGGCCAACGTTACCTTCGACAAATCTTTCTCGCGCCTAGTAAGGAGAGAGATAAACAACAACTTCTGAGAACTAGACCGAATCGGCTGAGTCCGGGCTAAGTACAGACGAAGTGCCCTCACAGGGCAATTGACCGAATCGGGGTCGCCCGGGGCCAACGCGCTGGTCAGAGCCTTAACTCTAACCAGCGGAGAGGCCTGCCCCGGAGACTGATTCTTGGCCAGGAAATCAGGCCGGAAACGCAAAGATGCGGAACCGTCCGGCTCAAAGGAGATATCTCCAGGCTGACCCGACAGGGCGTGGACCTCGCTACCCCGTCGGGCCGTAGCCAACAAAAGGAGAAACAGCGCTTTGCGAGTGACATTGAACAGACTGGCCTCGCTTAAAGGCTCAAAATCCGCAGAACGAAGGAATTCCAGGATTAAAAACAAGTCCCACTTGGGAGCGGGCAAACGAGCTTTAGCTTCCTTAAGAGCAGCCCCTTTAATGACTGCAGCTATAACGCCCCCGACTCGAACAGAACGACCAATCTGCTGAAGAGTCGCCGAGATAGCGGAGCGCCGGACCCTCAACGAGGAGACTGAGGCGCCCTGTGAAGACATGAAAGAGAGGTGGTTAGCGACCTGAATAGAGCGCGGAGCCACCGAACTCACCCCTCTAGCTGAACACCAGGCAGTCCATGCCTTCCAGTGGGAAGCATAAACTGAAGAGGTGGACGCTCTATGCGAGCGAGCCACCAAGTCCAGAGTCAAAGACGACGCCCCAGAGCGCTTCAGCGAGTCCCGAACAACTTCCACACGTGAAGCTTCAGAAGACTGGGCTCCTCGTGTGGAATGCCTGTTCGGGGCTGCACTAGTTCCCCTCGCACGAGTGCGAGAGGAATGGGGGGCCCTTGGGCAAGCCGAAGAAGATCTGGAAACCAGACCTGCGACGGCCACAGAGGAGCGACCAGAAGAAGAAGGGCCGGCTCCTCCATCTCCGCTTTCCGGATTACTCGGCTGAGTAACGGAAAGGGAGGAGTCTGAAGATCTGTATGTGCCCCCCAACCCTCCCTGGACGCATCTGTAAAGAGGTCCAGGTCGGGGAGGGGCACGACGATCGGAACACCTCTGCAGACCCACTCCGTGTGCAACCACGGAAGGGTCGCAGACTGGAACCATCCCTGCAAAGGGATGAGGGCGTCCCAGTCCACCAGAGGAGAGTCCACAAACGGCTTCAGCGCGAACTGAAGCGGACATTTGTGGACCCGGCCCAGTGAAACCAGAAGAGCCATAGACTCCATCTGCCCCAAGATGGAGGCGAGCGAGCGGATGGAAGCCATCAGGAGAGGTAAAGTGGAGCGAATCTGAGCTTGGAGCTTGTCCACCCTTCTCTGAGAAGGCTGGACAGTCCAAGCGACCGTGTCGAAAGACATCCCCAGATAAGTGAATGTCTGTGACGGGGTCAGCTCCGACTTTACCCGGTTGATCGAGAACCCCAACCAGTTGGATTCTCGAAGAACCGTCAGGGTATCCTGCGAACAGCCGCTCTGGGACTGGTTCATGATGAGCCAGTCGTCCAGATAAGCCCGCAGACGGATACCCTGGGACCTCACCAGTGCACAGACCTGTCTCACCACCATGGTGAAAATCCACGGTGCGAGAGACAGCCCGAAAGGGAGTGCGCGAAACTGGTAGATCTGATCTCCCCACCGGAAACGAAGCCATTTCCGGTCGGTCGGATGCATAAGAATGTGAAAGTATGCGTCCGTGAGATCGATCGAGGTCACCCAGTCTCCTGGGCGGAGAGAGTCTCGGACAGAGGCTGGCGTCTCCATCTTGAATTTTATCTCCCTCAAGAAAGTATTGAGGAGAGATAAATCCAACACGGGACGCCATCCTCCTGATGCTTTGGGAACAGCGACCAGACGCCCGTAAAATCCCAGGGAGCTGTGGACCCGAACTCTCTCCACCGCGCCCTTCTGCTCCAGGGAGGCAATTTCCGACTGCAAGACGGAACGTGCTTCCTGCGAGAAGGGGGGCTTGAACCGCGGAGGCACTCGGGTAAGAGGCGCCTTTTCCTCCCGCCAGAGTAGACGGAAGCCCGAACTCACCACTCCCACAATCCATTGGCTGTCTACTACCGACATCCAACGAGAAAATGCCCGGGAGGGGCCTCCCGCCATCACCAAGGTGGAGGGCGGGAGGGAGGTGAGATCGGGAGCGCTTCATTGGGGGTGTGGCTTACTTCCAGAGCCGCCACGCCCCCTCCCCGATGCCGTCCTCTTCTTCCCACCACGAGCGGCCGGCGAAGCCTGCCGCTTCTGAGCTGGCTTGGGGTTAGACGATGTCTGAGCCTGCTTCTGTTTAGAAGGCTGAGACTGTTTCACCCCCTTCAGAGTGTAGTCAAGGAACTGACTGTCCTTGTTTGACTGAATCTCCTTCTGTCTGGCATCCAGTGCCAGTGGACAGAAGAGAGACTCCTCTGAGACCGGGGAGACTCTCAAGGTCTCCCTAGTAGCCAGCTCCGTGAATTGGGACTGCGAGAGGAAGAGATCCCTCCTGCAGAGTACCGCTTGGGTGTACTGCAGGGAGGAAAGACGCAATTGTTCCTCATTGACCTTGGCCAATGCGGTCAAAAGCGCAGAGACATCGTCCGCATTCTGTTCTTCACTGAGAGTGAAAGGAACTAGCGAATCGGTCAATGCCCGAGACAGAGCCCGAACGAGAGTCTCCGCAATGGAGGACAGTTCGATCTGCCGACGTCCAACCTCCTCAGCAGAGAGGAGGGAAGCCTCGGAAACCGGCAAAACCGAATCACGCTTGATCGGTTTAGTCAGAAGAGGCAGCAATTCCCGGGAAACCGGAAGGGTAGCCCTAGGGAGTGCAAAAGACGCCAGCCAATTCTGGCTCTGATTGGGCATGCCAAGCTTCCTATTGGCCGTAGGCACGAAGGAAGAGGCTTGGGCAGCTGAAGCCACCCACTGCTGAGCTGATTCCGGAACTGGACCAAAAGGAAGCAGTAACGGAACAGGCACTGGCCGAATACCACTCCCCGCATGTGCTGGACGAACCAGTGAATGCGAAAGTTGGTAAGCCACTGACGGAGACTCGGCGAACCGGAAGGAAGAAACATCCTCCTGTGCCGGCCGGAAGTCCGCCATGGCAGAAGGAACGAATGATGCGGAAGAGTCCGCAGCCACCACCCCTTCAGGAAAATAACGAGACGTTACTTCCGCCGCGACGTCAAGAACAGACTTGAGCTTCGACGGAAACACGCCCCGCGACTCCTCGCTGACCACTGATGGAGCATCAGAATAGTCACACGTGGAACCATGACCGAAGTCACCAGTTCCGGAAGCAGAAGCATGCCCTGGCAAACCGCAAACCGGAAAAGCCTGAGCACTAACGTCATCCTGCCGCCCAAAACCCTGTGAAGGTAAAGGGTAAGCAGGACGACCATCCGCAAAAACCGGAGCTGGATGAGCTGACGTCACTCCCCCGACTGAGTGGAGTGATGCCTGCTCAAGCCTAGGCGCTTGAAAGCCGGAAGGCGCACGCTGTAATCCACTATCTGGTATCCGGAAGGAACCACCAGAAGAGGAAGAAGCGTTTCCGGCCGAAACCGGAAGTGTAGTCAACGGAACCGCAAAATGCGGAAGTGAAGACTGCACTGGTTGACTTCGCGATCCGGAAGGACCGGAAGTCAGTGAATACTCCATCCTGCCGCGACCGCCGTAGCGTGCCGGAGCGGACGGATCATCACTTCCGGCAAGTGCCGGAAATGCGGCAGTCGAAACCGACTGCCGCCGCTGTTCGAACAAGTCCGGGGCCTCGTAGGTTATCGCCGGAAATGAAAGATCAGCAAGGTATCGGTCGTGACCCGATGCGAAAGAGCTGTCCCCCGAAGGAGAACGTCCAGGCGCCTCACGAGGGCTATCGGACCAGCTCTGCTTACCAACCGACGCTGAAGAGGGAGGACGCTGCTCCAAGCCGGAAGTGGAGGACAAAGACACGGAAGCCAATGCCCGGACGTCACTGCCAGATGCCGGAAACGCCGAACTGCTGGCGACGGAACGCTGAAATTCTGCCTGCACCAAGCTGCGGATTTCTGGAACCAGTGACTTTAACAGAGAGGAAACCAACGCACCTTGTCCAGGTGCTAACAAAGAAGACGAAGTCTCCGATGTAGAGACAGGTGCAGAAGTAACAGTAGCGCTAGGCGCCGCAAAAGAAGCAGAAGTAGTAACAGCGCTAGGCGCCGAAATTGGTACAGCCAACAAAGTGTTACGCTCTTGGTCTGTAACAAGTAACGTTGCTTTGGAAGAGGAAGACTTAGCCTTAATTTTCCCCTTGGGGTCCGACTTGCCACGGCGCTTGTCTGAATCAGACATGTTGACAACAACACGTGGCAACGCGAAAAAATTTACTGAAACATAAGTCTAAACGACTGGAAAATTCAGTAAACACACGCACTAATGCGTTAACAAAATACTATAGCTAAACTTGCCCCACAAGCAGAGGCACGGAGAGCTACAAACAAAGTCACACGAGCTAGAAAACTAACTCACACAACAAAATGGCGACACGCAAGACACTGACACAAACGTCAACAACACGTGGCAAAGTAAAAAGATTTACTGAAACGTAAGTCAAAACGACTGAAAACACAGTAAACACACACGCTTACGCGTCAACAAAATACTAAAGCTACACTTGCCCAAACAGAAAGAGGGCACGCAGAGCTACTAGCAAAGTCACACGAGTTAGCTAACTAACTCACACAACAAAATGGCGAAACACGCAAGTCACTGACACACAAGTCCGTAAAAAACGGACAACGTACAGTAACGAAACAGCGCAAACAACCAACAACAAACGGGAACGAGCTCACCAAACTGTAGGCAAGGCGAGCAGACAAGCTGGGTAACGTGGCCGGCGGGTGTCACTCAAACACACAAGGTCAGCCACAGAGCGTCAAAAAGTGAACCGTCCTCTCCGAGGTGAAAAAGACGTATGATAATAGGCACGTGTTCCTAGAGGAAGTGACGTGGCATACACCCGTATGGGAGGTAACTCCCGGTGTACTGGCCCATTACCAAAGCTACTTTCACTTTCGTTTTGGTGATGGGGTTGCTTCCCTTTAAATTCTTTAGCCGGGTAAGCGTTTTTCAGTGATAAGCATCTCAGGTGACTCAATGCTAATGTGATTCGGAGTAAGAATATGATATTAAATGGGCGGGGGGGGGGGGGGTGTGTTTCCACTGTACCACACAGTAGAACCTGCCAGGAGAGGATACTCAAGTGAATAATCAGTGGATTCCTTTCAAGTTAGGTTTTCTTTGGTGAACGGGACAAATCTGATCAAACTAACATAAGAAAACGAGAGGTTAAGCTGTTAACCAGAGGAGTCCTCTCAGTTAATGGTCCACTCATTGCAGTTATCGTAGGCACAAGATTTTAGGTCCAATAAACCCTTTGACTTTGTTTAAAAAAATCAATCTCTTCTTGAACTTGGTCTTTATGGTTTGTGTGCGGTTGTCAAATTTGTTTTAAATTTCTTGTTGCTTTCAGCAGTTTAGGAACCCACCTGGCCTGCAGATGAAGGTGATGATAGTGTTGATGAGGCCTGAGCACTCATGGTCAGATGCACTGGACATGGTGTAGTTGATGTAGATGTTCTGGGTCACAGGGTCATACTGCAATCCTGTGGTGTAGGAACCAAGGCTCACACTGTTCTTGCCATCATGGTCTGAAAAGCACAAGTGCACATAAATATGTTGAAGAAAGAAATCTGAACACTTTATTGTATTCCTGTTCAGTGCCTTTGCTCATTTGAAACGGTTGCATTTGTTTGTAGAAAGATCATTTTCTCAAACTGAACTCTTTTGAAATAGCAGCAGCCACAAGTACACATAAATATGTTGAAGAAAGAAATCTGAACACTTTATTGTATTCCTGTTCAGTGCCTTTGCTCATTTGAAACGGTTGCATTTGTATTTGTAGAAAGACCATTTTCTCAAACTGAACTCTTTTGAAATAGGCGCAGCCACAAGTACACATTCACAACATCATCAGCCAACAGAAGTCTACACAACACACTATATAAGTAAGCTTTCTTTCCTATAAATTTCTCCATAGCGGCACAGGAAACCTTTTTTTTTGTCCCGCCCCTCCCTTCAGTTATTAAATGTCCTTATTCCCCCCTCTGCTTCTTTACCTCTGTAAACTTGTAGAGCTAGTTATTTTTCGATAAACACCCAGCAACCAAACAAATAACGACCCAGCAACAGCCTGAATCCTCGATAGCGCAATGGGTTGAGAAGCTGTTCTGCGTCGGTACTACTTTTGCGACTGAAAAGTTCCGAACGCTCTAATGTACGAAGTATACATCTCTGGAGCAAACAATACAAACATACCGCATTTAAATTAACAACTACAGGCTTGAACACATGAATCTCCATATAAAATCCATGAGTTTGGTTGTTTTCTGAATCTAGGTCTGCTGTGCACGAACGTTCATCACAAGCAAATTCCCAAGGCAAGTAACTCTCATACTTTGTCTAGCGACAAGAGTATTTCCCCTTTCAAATTTCTTTTCACTCAGTTTCTTCGCCAACAGACTGCAATCCGACGGTCAGTTTTCATCAATATTTCATTTAATAAACAGATCACACGCAACCAAATGCACACATCTCATCAATTTAAACAACATAAAGCGGTTTCATACACTATTTTCCCCAGAAAACTGAACTTCATACAGTTTTTAACGTTGGAACACGGGTGCAAAAGTTCGTCTGCTAGTCCCATTTGACGAAAGAACATTATCCTAAGCGATACCAAAACATATACAGAACACACAATATCTGCCTTTGCCGCCACAGCAGAATAACAGCATATCTGTGTACTTGATTTTAGTCCAAAATAGGAAAACTGACAAGAAGTGTTAACAGAATGGAATGATTTGCACGGAACTATACAACCGCGCATTAATCGATCGCCTGTGCAGGTTGACTGGTTGAGTGAATAGGATTCGATCAAACTTTCGCAAAAAAACTCCTCTTTTCTTTGAATAACTGAAGAAAGGAGGAATAAAGAGGTTACACACCTCGTCTCAGTGATTATAAAAAATAATGGTCTCAGTTCGCGGTCATGAAAAAGCTCGCTAAAGCTCGCATTTTTCATGATCCGCTAACTTCGACCATTATTTCTAATAATCACTGAGACTCGGCATGTAACCTCTACATATGAACCTTTTGATTTGCTGGCTCTGTGTTGGTCGACCTTAATTCTCATTAAATTATAAACTCTTACGGCATGAAAACGACAAATTCAACAACAACAGCAGAAGCAACAAAACAACAGCAGAAGCAACAACAACAACAAACACAGCAGCAGCAGCAGCACCAACACCAACAACAACATACCTTTCCTGCAGACGGCTGCTCCAGGAGGACAAGACTCTGCTCCATCTGAGCGAAGTACGTCATGGCAGACATTGATGTAATACTGGTAGCTGGTTTCTCCACTTATGTCTGATAATGCCAGCCAGTTCTTGCCTGGAAATAACACAGACTAATGATTAAGGAACAAGGAACTTTCAACTGTATTACAATTTGGAACATTATTGCAACAGTACACCAGTTAGAAACCTGCCATGTTGAAATGTCACAATAACTTGCATTTCCACCATGCATGCCTTTTGTATTTATCATAACAAAAGTGAATGACTGTCATTTCATGATATAGTCACACTCAAACAACAAAATCGTTTAATTTAAAAAGTTGAATGTGAGCAGTGACCTTGGCTGTCTTTGCCACTTTTCATGAAAGTACACTCAATCTCAATACACATTTCAATTTCATTAGGTCAAGGAAATGTTCATTATCTTTGTAACTCTTGTCATTATAATTATAACTGTTGCTGCGATATCTCGTTACCACACAAAATTGACACTGACCTTTCTCAATGGTAAGGTCGGAGAGGTCAAACAGCTTCCCTCCATGCTTGACATCACATGCTGTGTCACCCGGATGGTTGATACAAGCATAGCGTGTCTTCCAGTCAAAAACATAAGTACAGTTATCCTCCCCCCTAAACTCTGGCTGACCCCTGCCATCTTGCGCTGTTGAGAAAAAGGGAAAAGTCAACATAAACATTGTACATTTCTGCCATTCTACTCAGTCCTGTAAAACCCCAGTAGTCTCAGAAACAACAGCAAATTCCCCCAGGAATCCAGAGGCTTAATCGAATGAAATTAAATACCCCTATCTTGTTACTATCTACCAGTGTTAAGCACTCTGAAGTCAAATGAAAGTTCTGAAATAGAATTAGAAATGAGAATGCTGATAATTCATTCAGTCTTGGCAAACATAGACTTATCTCTTTGTTTTGGATTTCATAGACTCATCTATCGGTGATATTTTCAGCATCCCCTATAATCTCCTTCATTCTTGACACAGACATACTGTCCTCCAGCACAAACCATTGATAGCACAATCTGATGACTGCTGTTCTTGTATGAAATTAGTGGGAAGGGGGGGGCGGGGGTACTGCAATGAGGACACCCTTGAGACCACTCAGAAGTGTACCTACATTGCAGGTGGCCTTTCATGACAGGTATAATTTGGTCTGATAATAGACAAAGGGACAACAGAAAATTTTCATTCTTGGGAGGTGTCCTCTGATCACAGGCACTTTTTCTTGTCTTCTTCTTGTCGATCACTCAGGATCACAGGTACTACTGCAATTTAAAAAAAAAAAAAAAAAAGGCTGAATAAAAGCTTATCAATGATTAAAACTACATTACTTTCTTCTTTTGCATGACTTGGGGTGGGGAGATAGCTCCGTCGATCAGTAGCGGTGTGAAACCAGTTTGTCGCTCTTTGCATGGGTTCAAATCCCAGGTTAGGCAAGGGATTTATTTCCCAGAGTCAACTTTGTGCAACCTCTCCTCAGTGTTAAAACACCCCTCTGTGCACACATGTCAACGATAAGGATCCCAAGTTTACAGTGAAAGTCTCCAGGCTTGAAAACATGAACATATGCATGCAGAAAAAGAAAAACAAATTGGGTAGTGCTGTAATGTACGGCAGTTTACTTTCCAAAAGGAGAAAGCAACCCGAATTTCTATGAGGGTAACCTCACAGGTCTATGTGATACCGTATGCTTACTTTGCATTGATTCCATCTTACCTGCATCCTGCTGGCACTGAAAGTTGATGATTGTATTTCGGCGGACATTGGTGTGACACTGGTCCCCGTCCTTGTACGTCAGTGACAGCTCTCCATCAGAATACCTGAAAAACAGCACAAGCTTCTTACTTCCTGACCTCTCCCGGGACAAATACATGGCTATATCATTTAGATAGAATTCTGCTTTTACTTATACTGTCAGTCTCGCCGTTTCATAAATGCAAACAGTACTCAGTATCAATACAATAGAAATAGTCTTCCAAAATATCGGGCGGGGATGTAGCTCAGTCGGTAGCGCGCTGGATTTGTATCCAGTTGGCCGCTGTCAGCGTGAGTTCGTCCCCACGTTCGGCGAGAGATTTATTTCTCAGAGTCAACTTTGTGTGCAGACTCTCCTCAGTGTCCGAACACCCCCGTGTGTACACGCAAGCACAAGACCAAGTGCGCACGAAAAAGATTTTGTAATCCATGTCAGAGTTCAGTGGGTTATAGAAACACGAAAATACCCAGCATGCTTCCTCCGAAAACGGCGTATGGCTGCCTAAATGGCGGGGTAAAAAACGATCATACACGTAAAATTCCACTCGTGCAAAAAAACCACACGAGTGTACGTGGGAGTTTCAGCCCACGAACGCAGAAGAAGAAAAAAGAAGAAGTCTTCCAAAATATGTCTTCCTCCAGCAACCCTGAAATGAATGTGAATCTTCTGTACATCACTTATAATTGAATAGAAAACCTCAAGCCATGACAAGGTTAGCACTGCACAGAGATAATAAACTGTTTGAGTCCAACGAATAAAAAAATAAACAAATAAGGTTTGACAACCATGTGGCAATAAAGCATAAACTGGAGTCAAATCTTGTATCCATATGTGTGAATCTTCAATAGCCGGGTTGGATATCTGGTACCATTTCAGTTTTGCACCTGTACTACCACTCTGACTTTAAATTCACAATTATAAATCTTAATTGCATACACTGAAAGCAACCACAGACGAACATTTAAATACATATCCCAAACAATGTGAGCTATGTAGAAATGTGTCCCCATTACCCTACACGTCTACACATAACTTAAGTGAAATCTATTCAAACCTCAGCGTCATGTGATGAAAGTCTCCTATGATTTTGCCAGGATCCAAACCATCGTTTTGCTTTACTTGACACGCTGCTTCATGCCCTGTGTGAGTATTTCCGCAGCTTATCCCCAGCTGGCCGCAGACATTGAGGTAATAGATGTAGGAGTCCTTACCCTCTGTCACACTCACATTGTATGGAGAAGCTGGAGAAGCTGAAAGATAAGAGTTTAGAGCCTTTCTCAAGAACATCAAGGTTCATGCAATAACATGCTCTGCTTTACAACATAAAAATTCTGAGAAAATTAGGTATATTTTAATCTGTAAGCAAATTTACAGACTTTACGGACAAAATAATCAGAAAAAAGCAGTTCTTAAAATACAGGGAACGTTAAAAAAAGGAGTTTCACTGTCTCTAACCAAGCTTGGTTCAGCACACATATGGCAGCTGTGCTAACTAAAATCCTCTAAATCCTCTCTACTATAAAGGGCATTTTCCAGCTCAATATCCCCCCTCCCCATATCTTCTCCCCCTCCCATATTTTCCCAACCCCCATCTTTCCCTAACCCCCCCCCCCCCCCCCCCCATCCCTCTTTTGAAAGTACTCTTTGTGACTTCATGACCATCATGTGTTTACCAGATGGGTGCATTCTTCTTAGTGATGACAGGTCAACATCAATGTTGTGAGATTCCATGGTTAGCTTGCAAGTATCACTGGTCAGTGTCTCTTGTGGGCAGGCATATTCTGTGAACCACTCAATGTCGATCTTGCACATGAAGTCGTTGATCAGCATTGGCTCCTTGCTCTGTCATGTGAAAAAAAAGTATAGAAAGTGTTCACACAGTTTGTTCAGAACCTGTGGGTGTTGGATGCTTGGCTATTCTTCCGCCCTTTCCCCAATGAAAGATTCACACTTTCCTTCCAACCCATTAACAGGGAATGATGAAAACAATAATTTCTTCAGCTATTTTTATTATGCTGATGTGAATTCTACAACACAAAAAGACAAGCTTGTCATAACATTTTTTATAAAGTTGTAAAGTAGACTACATTTAATTTTACCAGGCATGAAAATCTTGATAAAAGAAAACAATCATGACATTCAAACGTGAAAAAAGAACCAAAAACTTACTCCTCCTCTTTCAGGGCATCTGAAGAAGACGACAGTAACAGGATTGTCAATGCAGCCTTCAGCTTTCTGCGTCGTGGTGTACGTCATTTTGATCTCATGGTCTTGAATCTGTAGCTTGGTGGTCGGCTGACCCATGCTGGCACCTGTACCACCAATCACACGGCAAGAGCTGGAGCTATTTTGGCAAGATGATGTAGCGCCATCTGCAAAAAGAAAAAGTTATGTAAGTAGACCAGTATAATTATTACTGTAGTATTAACTGTTGCTTCATCAAGACTATGAGGAAGGTTAGTGCATAATGTTGGAACCACACAAGTTTTGTATACATGCACATGTATGATCAGTGTCTCACTGATGACCTAAAAATTGAAGATAACCCTGCATGTGTTAATCACACATCATAAAATACTATAAAAATTGCAAAGAGAAAGACAGTATTTACGCTTTGAAAGTTCTACTACCCCATGCGTTTTTCCATTTATTTTACAAAGCTTTAGTATCATTTCACATTCCATGCAATACCCGTCGTGCAACAACTAACACAACAGTTCCAAAGGCCCCAAAGAAACTATCTACCGTATTTGACGGATTACAAGACGCACCGTTTTATAAGCCGCACCCCCGACTTTAAACAAAAAAATTGGGACGAGCCACGTATAGGCCGCGTCACTATATTAACCGCCGTCGAAAAAAATATAATCAGATCGTGTCAATCAATCAAAACAACCAGGCAAACGAAAGTACGGTATTTGGCGAAATCGGCTCCGAGAATAAACAAGTGAAACAAAGAAGAAAAGTGAAAAAGTTTGAAGAAAAATATCACACACACAATTTGTAACCAACACACACATGTAGTCCCGCCCGGAATAAGCTTTTTTTGGATGATTTACGACTTTTGCGCACATTTCGAGCAGACGAAAACACAACATGGCGGCTCTTGCTCCTCCAACTATCGCGAGACACAAAAAAACGAAATCTCTCGCGCGCAAGATCCTGATACATCCGGTGTTTCTCTGTACGCTATCTTGTCACGACGACTTGTTGACAAACGAAGATTCGCGAAAGAAAGAGAAAAGCACCGAGTCTTGAGTAGAGAGCTAATAAAGTACCGGTAATCGCGCGAAATGAAAATCCGCGGCGACTTCCATTAGGTGAATGCTATTCAAGTTTAGGTAACGTTTTAGCCGCATCTTTTTATAAGCCGCATTGCGAATTTTTTTTGAAAAAAAGTCGCGGCTTGTAGTCCGTCAAATACGGTACCTAAGAAAAGGGGAAAAAATCAGAGATGAAAAAACAATCTACCTGGATTGATGTCACGACACACGTTTATGTAGAAGTCTCGGTTGTTTTCTGAATCGACCAAGTAGCCTCCCTTCAGCTTGGTCAATGGAGACAAGTCAATCAGCTGAGAATTGTTGAAAACATAGCAGGGGATTTCATTGGCTGGGTGCACTAGGTCCTTGCAGAACTCAAAAGACTCCCACTCAAAGTAAAAGGAACACCCAAAGTCACCCAGATACACTGGTCGACCCTGCACACAGCAAGGCATTTGGAAAGATGATGGTATAGCGCATAATCAAATAACACCTTTTCTGCTTTTTACATTTAGTCAAGTTTTGACTAAATGTTTTAACATAGAGGGGGGAATCGAGACGAGGGTCGTGGTGTATGTATGTGTGTGTGTGTGTGTGTGTGTGTGTGTGTGTGTGTGTGTGTGTCTGTGTGTGTGTGTAGAGCGATTCAGACTAAACTACTGGACCGATCTTTATGAAATTTGACATGAGAGTTCCTGGGTATGATATCCCCGGCCGGTTTTTTCATTTTTTCGATAAATACCTTTCATGACGTCATATCCGGCTTTTTGTAAAAGTTGAGGCGGCACTGTCACACCCTCATTTTTCAATTAAATTGATTGAAATTTTGGCAAAGCAATCTTCGACGAAGGCCGGGGTTTGGTATTGCATTTCAGCTTGGTGGCTTAAAAACTAATGAGTGAGTTTGGTCATTAAAAATCGGAAACTTGTAATTAAAATTATTTTTTTATTAAACGATCCAAAAACAATTTCATCTCATTCTTCGTCATTTTCTGATTCCAGAAACATATACATATGTTATATTTGGATTAAAAACAATCTCTGAAAATTAAAAATAAAAAAATTATGATCAAAATTAAATTTCCGAAATCGATTTAAAAACTATTTCATCTTATTCCTTGTCGGTTCCTCATTCCAAAAACATATAGATATGATATGTTTGGATTAAAAACACGCTCAGAAAGTTAAAACGAAGAGAGGTACAGTAAAGCATGCTATGAAGCACAGCGCAACCGCTGCCGCGCCAAACAGGCTCGTCACTTTCACTGCTTTTTGCACTAGCGGCGGACTACGTTCAGTTTCATTCTGTGAGTTCCACAGCTTGACTAAATGTAGTAATTTCGCCTTACGCGACTTGTTTTCAATTACATTCGTGCTACAATATGAAATGCACACACTACTGAATATGTATGCATAACAGCAGGCTTCAGAATCAGAAGCATGCATACGCCTGTGAGCAGAAGCACAGAAGAGCAGACATGATCATCATAGTCGCTCTGCGTCTCACCAAGTGTGTGTGAGCAGGGTGGAGGGTGGCCTTTGGGTGGGGTTGGGGCAGGGATAAAAAAAAAAAACAGACTTGGAGTTAGAGTAGCAAAATAAGAATAAATGTATGTACTGTGTTTCTCAATGTACCACCATAAGCCTCAGAAACATGACATAAATATTTCAGATAAACATTGTGACATCTGATTCAAATTGCTTTTGTTATCAGAACATGCACATTTGTTTGAAGCATGTGTGTACAAGTGTGTGTGTGTGTGTGTGTGTGTGTGTGTGTGTGTGTGTGTGTGTGTGTGTGTGTGTGTGTGTGTGTGTATGTGTGTGAGAGAGTATTTTAAGTACAATGCCACAGGCTGAGGTTGAGCAAAGGGAGTATGATGAAAGAAGAGAGAGAGAGAGAGAGAGAGAGAGAGAGAGAGAGAGAGAGAGAGAGAGAGAGAGAGAGAGAGAGAGAGAGAGAGAGAGAGAGAGAGAGAGAGAGAGAGAGAGAGAGAGAGAGAGATTACCTGGTATAACAACATGCCATCAAAATCAATGCTACTTACCAGCTTTTTGCCACACTTGAAATAGATGATCGTGGTGTATAGTTCACCAGACAGCAGTGGGCAGGAGTCCCCTTTCACCAGCACTAGCAGTTCACCATCAGGAGACTCTGTGGTTGAATTATGCAGGCTACAGTTTCCATATGATGCGGTAGTGTTGGTTGTCATGTTGAGACCAGAAACTGATATCCCACCACTACATGAAGAATGACTGGGCGTGTCACAAAGATGAATGTCAAATGAAATATCTGTCTTGTTGTGTCCAGCCTTCCATGGATTGAAACTGCAAAGAAAAACATCACAACAATGTGTGTATCTGACATGGTATAAATGTGACCTTATAAAAGTTAAAACAGGGTATCTCGCTGTAAAGAGGATGATGCGCAGAAATAACTCTGTTGGCTTTGAATGGGTTTGTATGGGCTGTCAAAGAGTGAATATTCTTGGTTGCATGGAGGTACATTTTGTGTGTAGACTGGGGCGGGGATGTAGCTCAGTTGGTAGCGCGCTGGATTTGTATCCAGTTGGCCGCTGTCAGCGTGAGTTCGTCCCCACGTTTGGCGAGAGATTTATTTCTCAGAGTCAACTTTGTGTGCAGACTCTCCTCGGTGTCCGAACACCCCCGTGTGTACACGCAAGCACAAGACCAAGTGCGCACGAAAAAGATCCTGTAATCCATGTCAGAGTTTGGTGGGTTATAGAAACACGAAAATACCCAGCATGCTTCCTCCGAAAACGGCGTATGGCTGCCTAAATGGCGGGGAAAAAAACGGTCATACACATAAAATTCCACTAGTGCAAATAACACGAGTGTACGTGGGAGTTTCAGCCCACGAACGCAGAAGAAGAAGAAGAAGTGTGTAGACAACACCCCTTGCTACTAGTGACTGACCTATAAATGTATAATGTCACCTGGGAAGGGTTGCCTCTATGTTTCCAAGAGCTAGTATTCACTCTTTCACCTGACATGCAAACATTGAAACAGGGCTGAGTTATTTCTGGAATTCATCTATATGATAATTATTAATATAACTGTAACTTAATTAAAAGCAACAGCAGCAAGCGCCCGTTGTCAAACTGTTCGATCTTTAGACAAAGATCATTTTTGTAGTTTTTATATTATTTTGTGACAGATTGAGTGGGGTGCGTATCGCTTAAGTGCTACGTGTCTTTTGTGCTACGTGCCGCTATCGCTACGTTGATTAGTGCTACAAATAATTTGTCCATGAGTCGCTATCATTCATTCATTATCACTACATGTCGACAGCACTACATCTTTTAGCGCTACGTGTCAATTTATCGCTACGTGTCAATACCACTTCTTACTGACGACTCTCTCTTTCTCATTTTTTCTCTCGCTCTCACTCCTTCTGGTTTGGGTGTGTATATGTATGTCTGTTTCAGTTTGTGCGTGTGTGTCTGTTTCAGTGTGTGTGTGTGTGTGTGTGTGTTTCTCTCTCTCTCTTGCTCACTCGCTCGCTCACTCACTCACTCTGCCTCTCTCTCTCTCTGCATCTAAACTTCCATCTTTAACGATTGATAATCACATTGTTGAAGAAGTTAATAAACATAAAGTTCTAGGTGTTATTCTTGATAACGATCGTGGATTGATCACATTACAGGAGTATGTAAAGTACTTTCCAAGAGGCTTTACTTGTTGTCCAGAATAAAACACTTCTTGAACAGGCATGGCAGGCAACTTTTCTTTAACGCTCACATTCAATCAATCATTGATTATGCGTCAACACTTTGGGATTGTGCGAGTGCAAAAACTCTGAAACCTTTATTTAGTATACATAAAAGAGCAATCAAAGTTACTTTATTACAAGTCTCGGTTTCCAACAAAGACTATAAACTTTTAAACATCCTTCCCCTTAAATCAAGACTCCTGTACAATAAAGGCGTTTTGATGCATAAACTCATAATTGGAAGAGCGCCTGCACCTCTTTCTTCTCAATTCACTTCCCACAATTTGAGAGACCCAACAAAAATGTATGCTCCTCGTCCTTGTATAGATCTTTTTAAGTCGAGCCTACTCTTTTGGGGGACTAATCTTTGGAATTCACTTCCAAGCGGTCTCAGACATTCCGTCAATGCCAAGACTTTTAAAGGCAGATATTTCTCATTCCTTATACATGACACATTTCGTTCTCACTTATAGCCTGAACATGTTTATATTGTTGATGCCTTATTTTTACCGTTTACACGTTTCAGTAGATGAATGTACCTAATTAATTTCATAACATGACTTATGTATCGATGCTACATCGTTATTACTTGCAACGTAGTTGTTCCATTGATTCCTCAGTTCACGGAAATTTTCTTCCCTCAAAGTTACACATGTTTTACTTGCTTAAAACAATGTTCATTATGCCTTTGACAATAATATGTCATGTTGGTTTGTATCTATATTTTTGTTTGTTTGTTTAGTCTGTTAATCGTTTGCTTGTTCGTCGTTTGTTTTTTATTACTTCTTTAATTGATATTCCAACATTTTTAAAACGTATCATTAGAATAAACCCTCCCAAGGGCGAGGGCTGGATGTAAAAAAGTACCTGTTTGCTTATGCCACTACCCTCGTAAATAAAGAATTTGTCATTGTCTCTCTCTCTCTCTCTCTCTCTCTGGCCTTGATATAATAAACCATTCTGAGTTCTGAGTTCTCTCTCTCTCTCTCCCTCATAAAATAAAATTTGATTTGATCTCTCTCTCTCTCTCTCTCTCTCTCTCTCTCTCTCTCTCTCTCTCTCTCTCTCTCTCTCTCTCTCTCTCTCTCTCTCTCTCTCTCTCTCTCTCTCTTATGTTATGTTAGTTTGTATATGATGTTTTTGTTTGTTTGTTTAGTCTGTTAATCGTTTGTTTGTTCGGTTGTTTGCTTTTTATATTTAGTCAAGTTTTGACTAAATATTTTAACATCGAGGGGGAATCGAAACGAGGGTCGTGGTGTATGTGCGTGTGTCTGTGTGTCTGTGTGTGTGTGTGTGTGTGTGTAGAGCGATTCAGACTAAACTACTGGACCGATCTTTATGAAATTTGACATGAGAGTTCCTGGGTATGAAATCCCCGAACGTTTTTTTCATTTTTTTGATAAATGTCTTTGATGACGTCATATCCGGCTTTTCGTGAAAGTTGAGGCGGCACTGTCACGCCCTCATTTTTCAACCAAATTGGTTGAAATTTTGGTCAAGTAATCTTCGACGAAGCCCGGACTTCGGTATTGCATTTCAGCTTGGTGGCTTAAAAATTAATTAATGACTTTGGTCATTAAAAATCGGAAAATTGTAAAAAAAAATAAAAATTTATAAAACGATCCAAATGTACGTTTATCTTATTCTCCATCATTTGCTGATTCCAAAAACATATAAATATGTTATATTCGGATTAAAAACAAGCTCTGAAAATTAAATATATAACAATTATTATCAAATTTTTTTTTTCGAAATCAATTTAAAAACACTTTCATCTTATTCCTTGTTGGTTCCTGATTCCAAAAACATATAGATATAATATGTTTGGATTAAAAACACGCTCAGAAAGTTAAAACGAAGAGAGGTACAGAAAAGCGTGCTATCCTTCTCAGCGCAACGAATACCCCGCTCTTCTTGTCAATTCCACGGGCACTGCCTTTGCCACGGGCGGTGGAGTGACGATGCTACGAGTATACGGTCTTGCTGCGTTGCGTTGCGTTCAGTTTCATTCTGTGAGTTCGACAGCTACTTGACTAAATATTGTATTTTCGCTTTACGCGACTTGTTATTACTTCTTTGATTCATATTCTAACATTTTTTAAACGTATTATCATTAGATTAAACCCTCCCATGGGCGAGGGCTGGATGTAAAAAAACACCTGTTTGTTTATGCCATTACCCTCGTTAATAAAGAATTTGTCTTTGTCTTCTCTCTCTCTCTCTCTCTCTCTCTCTCTCTCTGAAGGAATATTTTGTTGTTCCTTTAACAGTCAGAACCAGGCTTCTCCTGTGTGTTAGCAGACCCCGTAAGAATTTGATCCAATAACTATCACTTGAGACTGTTCTGCATTTGTTCAAGAATGACGCCTAACATAAATAGAAAAACTCTCTCTCTCTCTCATCTCTCTGAGTAGTCCGTCTCTGGGCGAGGGCTGGTTGAAAAGAAGCTCGTTTATATTGCTTATGCCACAACCCTCGTAAAATATTACATAAGAATGAAAAATTTTCCTGATGGACGCCATGCTGTTAGTCGAATGATAAAGTTGGCAGTTAGCAGCTGACAACAATGTGCACGCAGCGAGAGACAAAACCATCTAAGTGTTTTGCTTGCTTTTGCACTTTGCTTGCTGATGTATCTGGGGACAATGGTAAACGAGAGAAGAATGGAGGCTGTTGGGTAATTATGGTTGATTATTAGCTTTTGGGAAACAGCAGGCTATATAATCACAGACCAATTAACAACAACTTAAAATGTAGTGGTGTGTGACTGAACAAACTTTTCATATTTGTTTCCATTTGCACGGATCGATGTATTTACATATGTTGTCAACTAATTGACATAAGCATCCTTTGAAAAGAAAGAAAGTGTACAGCGGGAAAGTAAATTAATAATAATAATAATAAAGTGTATTTATATTGCGCCTATCCCTTACAAAAAACAAAAATATTTGGCTCTAAGCGCATTACAACATGTGTAGGGACTTGGTACAATCAAGTCTGACAAATACAATAACACAATATACAGTCGGTCTCTTGGGTAAAAATGGGAAAAGCAGCTTCGACATTTAAACACTGCTACTAAAAAATCCTCTAACAATGCATACTGCTTTACAATATAAAATATGCATTTATGTATAAATAGGAATTTGAAAAGGTTCTTATGATAAAAACTAACTAGCGAACGACGAAGAAGAAGAAGAATAAAACTATCAATGTCAATGTATAACAAGTCATTCAACGTAAATGGCTAAAGAACAACAACAAAGCAATGATGATAAAACAGTTATACTCAATGGCTGGACGAAATTAAAGTAAACATTTACAGACAACTTTTAGTGAAAATGTTTTCTTTATTTTGGAAAAGAAAAGACAGGAATGAATTGCAAATCGACAAAAGAAAATTGACGGAATGATTATAAGATCCCGTACAAAATGGATTTCGAACGGTGAATATTTTTGTAATTTGGAAAAAATTAGACATGTAATAATAAAGGAAGTACAATCATATTATGATGATTTATATATACATTCGATGAAAAAGATGTTTTATTTGATGATCAGATGCCAGTGATCGGCAAGGAATCGGCGGAGATTCGTTGCTCTGATGTGCATATTTGCGAAAGATAAGGGTATCATAAGGGTAGACACAGAGACTGTAAAGCTACAAGTCTCTGATACACATAAGACAAAGTTGATCGTCGCGATGCGGGCCGGTCAGTCGCGAGCGAATTGCTAGAAAAAAAAGCTTTGGTCAGTAAAAGGGGCTCTTACTATGTCACACCGCTTTAACCCCTAACAAAGTTATTTTCCGACAAATTCTATAGAGCAGCAGAACCGGAACTTCAACGCTCAACACCCAATAAGAATGATAATTCTTCTGATAAGGGAAATTAAGAAACTCTAATGTCTCTAACGCACACACAAAGGTAAGTGTCTGGGCCTGAATGCATAGCCCCTCAATACTTTTAGGATTTCATAGCGCTGTGGAGCGCATACAAGGGCGGATCAATTCACTTTGGAGGGGGGGGTTACAAAATGACTGCGAAGATACAAGTTGACGGCGCCGAAGGCGCCTAAGCCTCTAGGAAGGTCCGGGGGCATGCCCCCCCGGAAATTTTTTTTATCCAAAGAAGCAAAATAGAGCTATCTGGTGCATCCTGAGCCAATAAATTACCTCTTTTTGGGGGGGGGTGGGGGGGGGGGGGTTACGTAACCCGTGTAACCCCCCCCAGATCCGCCCTTGGCATAGCTATGAAACGCACTATAGAACTCAGCGGTCCGCATGCATGAGGTCAAATAGTGCCTGCAATAGCCAAGACCGGCTCTATTTTTAACACGTAGATAGTGGAAGGGATTCCCCATCATCCTGTGTCTCTGCGCATGCGTCAAGCTTTGTGATGCTTCGCGGCGGGTCAGTTTTACACCATTTGCCGCAGACAGTTTGGAAAGCCCAACTCCTGATAAAACTTGGCTTTCGTGGTTTGGAAACTATATCCATTCCGGTACCCTCGCCATAAAGGTATAAGTCACTCTCTTGCTGGTTCTGCATGCTGTGTTTGATGTTATAAATTCCTGTATTATTATTATTATTATCATTATTATTATGTACCGCGATCAGTTCGCCACACACATCTTGAAAAGATCCGCACGCGTAAAAACTGACCCAAAGTCAAGATAACCCGCAGAACCGGTGGCAATGCACCCTTTCGATTCGGCAGTTCGAGTTGCTCTTACAGTTCATCCGTGATTGCAAGAATGTCCTGCTGACGAAAGCGGAATTTTCTGTACAGTTCCACGTCGTCGTAACGATTCAGTGGATGTAGGCGGTCAAGAAAGATCCGGTTGCTTCTCAAATTTCTTCTCATCCTGAATCGGCATGAAAGCAGCCGCCATTTTAAATGCTCCAATAGCCGGTTCCATAACACTTATTGGAAGGAGGGGCCTGCTATAACTTTCTGGATGGCATAAGGCTCTATGCGCGGTCCATGCATTAGAAATAAGAGACTTTATGGAGTCCACAGACTTTATTGCAGTGACGTCATCAATTTAGGCTCCTATGGAGGGGCTATGCATTCCGGTCCTGCAGTTTAGTAGTACAGTAAAACCTGAGTCTAGCGGACCCTTGTTGTAACGGCCACCTGCTACATACGTATAGTTTATCATAGAACGAACACGATTTCAACAATAACTAACCTTTAACGGACGGACACCTGCCACTTACATACGCGGACACGATTTTTCGGACCGTAGGAAGTGTAAACACTGTCACAAACGGACACTACGTACATGAAAACGCAACTTCGAAAACTCGACTGTTATTCAAGTCAGTGCTCGGCAGCCGTAGCACAAATGGTTGTTGATTGGTTGTCCTGTCCCTTCTCTGACCAATCAGTGGCTTGTTTAGATGGAGACTCACTTTCGCTTCGCTCACTTTCGCTTCGCTCACTTTCGCTTTTTCGCATTGTGGATATGCAGTCACAACCAAAAGCAACAGTACTGTGTTTGAAAATGGAATCTCCAGCAGGAAAAAGAAAAGCGTTGACTTTAGAGCAGCGTGTTGCTGCCTTGAAAAAATTGGAATTTCCCGTTGAACCACCGATGAAGAGTCAGCTATTTTTTAGCTTTGTGACGTCCGACTTGCGTAAGTTTGAATGCACAGTGTGTGTAGCGAACGGGGTAGGTGGAGGGTGGGGGTGGGGGGGGAGATGTTGTTGTTGTTGTTTGCTACATGTATCATTTGTTTACTCACATTTTCAGTGAGTCTCATGTTCAATCCATTGAAAGGGGCTGTTGGCCCATATGTATTCAATAGCTCAATTCTCTCTCTCTCTCTCTCTCTCTCTCTCTCTCTCTCTCTTCCTGTCACCGCCCTCAATCTGTGCCTTGTACAATGATCTGGTAATTTTATTTAAATTTATTTTATTTAGGTAATTTTATTTAAGTTTTTACCTTGTGTTTTGTGTTGAAAAATAAATACATACTCAGGATTGACAAAAAGTGTCTTGTACATTTTACGTGCTCTTTGTAAAATATTGCCCCGGCCCCTCCACCTGTGAAGAAAGGACACCTGTCTAATAGGGACACCATTACCATACCCCAAGGGTGTCCTTTAGAGACATGTTTTACTGAAGTGCTATTGTCACGTAGCGCTATCGACACGTAGCGCTATTGACACGTAGCGCTACAGTGCATACGTTTTTCACAAAATAGTGATATCGACATGTAGTGCTATTGAGACGTAGAGATAATGGCACGTGTAAATTGTGTCAATAGCACTACGTGCCGATAGCACTACTGTTTTCGGCAATTTGTGTCGATTGCACTACAGAAAATAGCGCACACAATACATAGCACAAATGACACGTAGCGCTAGCGGGACGCACCGGATTAAGTGTATACATCTTTGCAGCTGCTTTTAGATTCAAGACAGGTTCTCTGTGTCTGGAGGTTTGAAAACTGTGTTTGTAAGAGAGTGAATGCATTCGATTCATGCGTGCATGACCAACTGCAGGGTTCCACATCACGTAAAATTGGAGGTATTATACCCTCTGACCCCCCAAATCACGTACGAGACGCTCTTTGAAAGGGTGTCGGTAAGTAACAATTATTTTGCCAAGAGGTATAATAACGTACGACTTGAAAGGCAAAAGGGTATGACTTTGATCATTTTACAAACGGTACGACTGGTTATGCGACGCTCGAGTTTGTTTCTTTTCTCTTTTTTTTGCGGGAGACTAATTTCGGAAAGCTTCACCGGCGATCTTGACATGTGTTTACTGTCTCCAGGAAGTTGGCGCTGTCAGCGTGACCAGAGTTACTTCCCCTCCGCTATTTTCGGTTCTGTTGGTTCCGCGAAGACCGCGAGCGTGCAAGTTTGCAGACGATCAGTTTTGTCATTGACTTTGTGTTTGAAATATCAGAAAATGCCACGACCAAGAAAGCCTGCTGCAGTTGATCCAAAACAACAAACTTTGACGTTTGCAATACCTGATTTTAGCATGCTTGGTGAAATTCTCTTGACCATTCCAATCACTTCTGTACCCTGTGAGAGAGGCTTTAGTCAACAGAACCGGGGAAAGTCAAAGCTAAGGAACTGACTCTCAGTGGAGAGACTGGCCAACAAAATGATGATTAAACAGTAGGCACTGACCTAAAGCGTGACATCACTGGAAGGGCATTGCAAGTGCATGGAGCCATGAGGAAAAGGAAATCTGTTGACAGTGGCTGTGACTTGCAAAGCAAAACACCAAGACTTCACCCAAAGACTGAGTTACAGAGTAATATTAGAGCCATACAGTTGCAACGCCCTTTCAATGATGCCACGCTTTAGTGTGTTGGAACTTAGATTGAACTGTTGTTGTGGAGAGACACAGTCACAAGTGTGTTGCAGATGTGAATTTCAACAGGCACTTGATAGGTGTGTTGTTAATTTGTAACCAACAACTGAACAGGCAAATAATTTCAAACTTATTGATACTCATAATAATGTTTTTGTTGTTGTGGAACTAAACTGACTTTTCATAGCATTACCCTGAATTTGTGGGGAAAAAAACTGTGTGGCACTGCACTGTTGAACTCATAATGGTCAGTTGGTGGCTGGGTTCTGGGTTATTAATAAAAGTTTACTGTTCAGAATTTCAAGCCAGTTTACTTGTTCATTTTGTGAAAACTCTCAGCCTCTGACTAGTGTTTTGATACCCCGGTAATTGCTGTAAATGTGTAAGTGTTATTCACTTATTGTAATGCTACAAGCAAGAATTTACACATACGACATTTCACAATGGTCATAAATTATTTCCTTTATTCAAAGCACCCTCAAATTGACAATAAAATTTGCACATATTGACATCATGCACATGCAAGAACCTGATAAAACAGCAAAGCAATACACTGAGTTGCCGACAACATGCCATACCCTTTGATCAATCAGGAAAGGGTATGAAAACCCTTTACTTTTTTGGTGAAAGGGTATGAATACCCTTGACCTCAGAGCCTTTGTGGAACCCTGCAACTGTTTGTTTGGGATTGTTACAGAGCTGCATTAAATTAAAGTATGTATCTGACCATACCACTATTATCTAATGTTGGAAGCAAATGGCAAAACAACACGAACAAAACAAACGAGCACACAAACAGTCACCTCCCTCGATCACTGTCGATCAGTAAAGCAGAGCTTCAATGTTACCATGCACGTTCAGCTAAATCTTGTAATTGTTTCAAAGTTTCTAAATCGATTTCATTTTATTCTATATTCGTTTGTAAAATGTTTGTTTTGTCTTGCTTTTAGTTTCACATATATGAAGGGAAAATGTCCCTGGACTACACTGAAACTCTGTGTAGTGAAATGAACCCTTTATTATCATATTGAAGGCTTCACTATGACTACCGTGATCATAGTAATAGTGTACTCAATCTACTTTGCATTGAAAAATACTTAGACTTTGTCTTACGGTCCTAGTCATGTTTGTACACGCGAAGATAACGCAGATAACCACCAGTATTTTGTGTGCATCCGTTTTCTTTCGCAAAAATGGTCTGCTTTTTCAGTTACATATTATTGAAACTTCACTCACGATTGTAGCCGTGTCAGATCATACTCGCCAAACTTGCAGTCGGCTGCTTCGGCGAATGATGCTTGACTATATAATGCTATAATGCTGCAGAAAATAGCAATCAACACCCTGTTTGGGGTGATAATTTTTTTCCTGGTGGCTGCCATGTTGACAAGTGTAACACCGAAGCGGAAGTCATAGGCACATGACGGTCACGAGCTGGTCATGTGATCTGCCAAAGTTATCTCCCCTTCAAACATTGCAGACGAAATCCAGAAGCAGATGTTTCAAAAGCAACAGGTTTGCTCGTACCAGGGACCTATATTTAGATATAGGTCTGATATAGGTCTATGCTCGTACTTCATCCAGGGATTTGTCATTAACTTTTTCATGTAACAAGTGGCATCCAGCTACTTTTTCAGTTCTATGTGATATTTATCGTTCAGCTCTGTGTGTGTGCGTGTGTGGGGTGGGAGAAGCATGCTTTAGTAGGAAAAGTCAAGCCAAACAACTACACTGAATACATAGCCAGAATTCGACTTACCAAAGTGAATTGAAAGCTTTGTCACTTCAGGTACTATTATTGAGAACACTGCATTAGGTTTATCCCACCACCCTATAACACCCGCCATGAAAGAACACCTATGTTGCGGCCAGTTTTAAGAGGTACTTAACCTCCACTTTACCTCCTTTGAAATACCTTGACCCCCTTCCCCCCAGCTGAAGAGATTTTTGTTTGTTTGTTTGCTTAACGCCCAGCCGACCACGAAGGGCCATATCAGGGCGGTGCTGCTTTGACATATAACATGCGCCACACACAAGACAGAAGTCGCAGCACAGGCTTCATGTCTCACCCAGTCACATTATTCTGACACCGGACCAACCAGTCCTAGCACTAACCCCATAATGCCAGACGCCAGGCGGAGCAGCCACTAGATTGCCAATTTTAAAGTCTTAGGTATGACCCGGCCGGGGTTCGAACCCACGACCTCCCGATCACGGGGCGGACGCCTTACCACTAGGCCAACCGTGCCGGTAGCTGCTGAAGAGATGATAAAAAACTAACCAGCCAACCAACCCCCCCCCCCTTTGAGATCTTCCCGGGTGTGTGTGTGTGTGGGGGGGGGGGGTGTACGGGATCAGCTCGAGATCGTTACTCCCCCGGCTCGTTGCTCCCCCTTAGGGTTAGGGTTAAGGTTAGGGTTAGGGCTAGGGCTAGGGTTAGTAACAAGCCGGGGGAGTAACGATATGGGGGAGAAACGAGATGCTCCCGGGTGTACTATGTGATTTACAGCAGTGACTCGGAACATATTTCACCAGTCTTTTTGTGCATTTTCTTTTATATGTTTTAGGATTGAAGTGGGTCATTAACAATGGCAGAACAGAAGGCACGGCGAGATTTTGGCTCATTTCATGCATCTAATGTACAGGAATTGTTGGAACAGTCAGAGGTAAAACTTTTTTTGGTGTAAGAACAGTTAGGGCATTCATTTTTTTGTAAGGGTCATCTAGGTGTTTCTTTGCTGTGCTCGTGTTTTCTGCGGGCTGTGCAGCGACCGGACTGTAAATACAGTCCAAAATAAAAATAGATATTGCAGTATTTAGGGAAGCTTTTTGTTAAACTTCCAGACATGTTGACAAAGAAAACGTTACATTTACAGTATGTTGAACCAGTGGTCTTTTAAGGAGACAGACAGGCAAACCCTTATAATAATAATAATAATAATAATAAATGAGCATTTATATAGCGCAACATCATAACTTTACAATTATGCTCTTTGCGCTTGACACGTTTAAAATTAAAACACAGTTATATAAGCATTTACATCTACATTCATAGTCAACAACGCTTAATTAAAAGCATACACCATCACACATACATTACAAAAGATTCTTCCACTAACTAAGTAATAAAAAAACATGAATAAAATAGGTAGTAAAAAACAAGGAAATACCAGCTGAATACCCTTAATCAAACAGAACATGTTATCAACAATGCTGAAAACAGTCCTAGATGTTTATATACATTATCACTAAAACAACAAATACACTACATGTAGCCTACTTATGGGATTTTGAAAAAGGTTCATTGTTTGTATCATTATACGTTAATTGGATCTGTGATCCAAACATGGCTTTTGGTCAATCGAGATGGAAGTTTATTCCACAAGCCCGTAGGGTGAGTGGAATAAACTGCCATCGAGATTGACCAAAAGGCATGTTTGGATCACAGATCCAATTAACATATATATATCTCGACATTCACTGGTCTTAGGATTTTTGTTTTCAAAGAAGAAAGAAACTTGCTTGAACACGGACCACTTCTCCGAGCAAAATCAACAAACCTAATCACTCGCATTCCACTTCAAGGTCTCGGCCAACCAAGACTATGGCATACTCGTAGCAAAGCCGCCGAATGGTACCGTAAACCAAGAATACTGACGTAAGAGAATAGAATGTCGTCTTTTGATTTGTAACGTGACGTGTTTCAGAAGTTCTTCTGGACAACTCGGATGGTCTTCTGCGTAGTGGTTGGCACGAGATTCTTTTTCTTCTTCGACAGTTCATCCTCCGATACTGTAGCAAAACGTTTCATCTTTTTTTCACTTTCGAGTATACGGACGACTGAACTTGACCGCTAAAAAGTAGTCCTTTCGGAATCATTACGCCGAGTCTGAACATGAGGTCTGAACATTGTTTTTAGGCAGGATCTAGGTGAAAGCGAGACTGTTCTTATCTGTGTATACAGTCGAGAGAGAGAGAAATACATGTCGAGACATAAGTGTTTGTCTGTCTGTCTTCTTAAAAGACCACTTAGGCCAAAAAAAAATAGGTCTGTTTACGGTAACATAGGCCAAAAAAATAGGGTCGGTAGGTCGGGGTTTTTTTTTTTTTTTTTTTTTTTTCCCAAAAACCATATTTTTACGTTATTTTGCTTTTTTTTTTTTTTTTTTTTCAAAAATGCCAAAAAAAAGTCTAGGGTCGCGCGAAAAAAATAGGGTCGGTCGGGTTACCGTAAACAGACTATTTTTTTTTGTGGCCTTAGTCGACATACGTTTTGTTTTGTCAATGATTAACAGTTCTGATATTAACCTACAGTGCTTGGTTCTTTATTCTCAATTTTGGAACGTTTGCAGTCTATGTATATGTTTTTGGATTTCTAGACATGTTGTGCACAACATCATAAGGAGTATATATACACAAATATTGAATTAGTTCATCCTGTAGTTAGAATTCAGCTGAGTTAAATCAGTTTATTTTTTGCCAATAGAGTACACAAGCATACCAGTGGTGGTTTAGTGAATTGCTTCTCGTTGAAGCAAAGTTTTCACATTGTTGATGTCTTACTTCATACTGCTAATAACACTTTACATTACATGTTTCCTCCAGGAAGAATATGTACCACCGCCCATGCCATTCAAGCTGCCAACGTTTGATCATATTCAAATGCCAGTGTTTGGACAACAACCTCCGAGTGAACCAGCTGAGCTGCAATTTGGAAAAGCTTTCAAAGAGAAACACTTTTTGCTGGAGGTTAGGCATTCTGTTGTAGTATTTAGATCTTAAATTGTCAGGCAGACACATGCACACGGATACATGTGCGCTTTTTTATATTTGTATTTCAGTTTTTGTTCATACATTTAGAACAGCTAGAGTGGTCAAACGTACATTCTTTTTTCACATCTTGTTTGATACAACTACATAGATTTGCAATTTGTTTTGTGAAAGGGATCAACTTAACAATAATAAAGTGAGAATATCGAGTGAAGCTATTTACAGCTTCATTGTACTGCTAATACAAGGGAACCCCTCTTTTAAGACTACGAACAATCAGAACAAAATCAGGTCTTAGAAGGGAGGGCGTTGGAAAATAGGGGTATACATGTGTACATGATTGTATTTACAGATGTTGAGAACAAAAAATCTTAAAAACCAAGGCCTTAAATCAGCTTGGAAGTTTCACATCAGGGGGTCTTATAAGCAGGGTTCCAATGTACCTCAATGTGCTGTAAAAGCAGGGTTCCAATGTACCTCAATGTGCTGTATGAGCAGAGCTCTTTTGAAAGAGTGAAAGGAGTGGAAGAAACTCCTTACTTAATCATGTAAAGAATATTTTTCATTTTCATTTCTGATAGGATGACTGTACTTTCTTAAATCATGGAGCTTTTGGAGGAGTGCTGAAGGAAGCCCTGAAAGTGGCTCA
This sequence comes from Littorina saxatilis, assembly GCF_037325665.1. Lineage (NCBI taxonomy): Eukaryota > Metazoa > Mollusca > Gastropoda > Littorinimorpha > Littorinidae > Littorina > Littorina saxatilis. The sequence continues at coordinate 41,046,422 of NC_090247.1, read as the reverse complement.
GGTAATATGCGTTTACAAAATGCAGCATTTTACAGTGTACGTGTGTGTGTGTGTGTGTGTGTGTGTGTGTGTGTGTGTGTGTGTGTGTGTGTGATTGTGTGTGTGTGTGTGTGTGTGTTTTCTTTCTTATCTAGTCATAGCTGGTTTTCCTTACTGAATGTTAATCCAATGATTGATATCAATCATTCCTTCATTTGTGCTGTCATCGAAAATGTTGATTGATCTATTGACCTATTCTTCTGCATGTACAGGAGTGGCAGGAGTATGTGGAACGCCAGCCTTTGAGATTCTTTGACAGAGAACTGCTTCCTCACCTTGTTCATGTTACTCGTCGCCTCGCTAAATTTGTTGGTGAAGATGCTTTCTTTTCTTAATGTTTTAATTTTTTTTTAATTTTAATTTTCAAAAAATTAATTTTTTTGATTATTATTTCAACACTTTATAAATAATCGGCATTAACCCTGTGAAATCGACGTCGCATATATATACTGAAAGAAGAGAAACCGTTTGAGATTCATTCAGATGGACAATTAACCTCACACAGGGCTCAATTGGATTATTGTCTTAATTATATCTGTTTTGTCTATGTGATCTAATTGTATGAAAGATTCTCGTCAAAAATAGGGCTACAATATGGTCTTTTAATGAATATCATGACACGAATGTACTATAGTATACTGTTTTGTTGAAAGGAAATACTTTTATAAACGGGCATGAACTTTTGAAAGCTGTAAATTTGCAACAGAAATGAGACAGCGATGAAGAAGCAGTTGTTTAATGTTATTTTTAATTTGATAAAGTGTAACTTTATTTTCAGACTGCCAACTATAAAGGGAGGTAATTGGCAAAATGTGTTCAGCGTTGAGGAAATATTTGTATGTTTGAGTATGTGTGTGTGAGTGGGTTTGTTTGTTTGTGTGTGAGTGTGAGAGGGTTTTATGTGTGTTTGTGTGTGTCTGTGTGTGTTGATGTTTGCTACTTACAAATGTGCAAAAACACACTGAGTAGTTAAATCTTGTGGAACTTGACTTTTTGCATGGTTTTGATGTAACAGAATCCTGGTTGCCGTCATCTCGAGATTAACATATTTCAGAATGTGACCCCCAGGACCTTGTGCTGGTCACCAATGCTACCACAGCAATCAACAGTGTTCTGCGCAGTCTCAAGTTTTCACCCGGTGATGTCATTGTCTGCCTCAACTTCACTTACGGTGAGGCTAGGCTCATGTTTGTATTACATGTATGTAGTTGAGATGCGATATTAAATTATTTTTGTTAAAAGATTTTATCTATTTTTTATTTTTCGGGGCAGGCATGGAAAAAAGATTGGTCCCTTTTTTTTTTTTGGGGGGGGGGGGGGGTCCAAGCACATCGTTGCTATATAACCAAATTCGCAATATATTGGAACGAAGTGTAGTGGAATTCCCCTAGACACTGTACTAGAAATTCTTGGAAGGGTTCCGTGACACTCTCAACTTGAAAAGAACGGCTCTCGGGATGCATTAAATTTATTTTCATTATCATGGCTGTCTGTACTGATGTAATTGTCTGCTAGTTCCCATATGTTGAATGAACAAGAATGTACATTTTGCTGGCTTTCAAAGGCGAGAAAGTTTCTGCTGGATCTGTCTTGGTGCAAATTTATAGAGTAAATCTAACCAATATGACAAATAGCACTTTTACTGGAGGCCTCACAGAACTTCCAAAAGTACTGGTTTCAGGATCCTCTAAAGTTCCACTTTTTGGACCCCCTAAAAATTATAATTGGGGCTCCCACGACCCTCTAGGTAGAGCGTCTGCGAGGAGCCCTGATGGGGGTGCCTGTTACAGGTAGAAGTTGTTGAATTTGACATCATCAGCCATTTTATATAGTTGCTATCACGTTGTTGTCTTGTTTCAGGAGCTGTGAAGAAATTGCTGAACCAGGTTTGCCTGGACACAGGGGCAGTGCTGAAAGAAGTGACCATCACACTCCCAGTTAGCAGCCCTGTGCAGGTCTGTTGCTTTGTTTTTGTTGCTGGCCGCTTGTAGTGTTGGCAAGATTTTGTTTAGGCCTAAAAAAAAAAATAGGTGTGGTTACGGTAACCCGACCTACCCTATTTTTAGGGGCCGACCCTATAACTTTTTATTACATTTGTCAAAAAACACACAAAAAAACCAAGAGAACGAGTGCAGAAAACGCAATGAAAGCGAAAGCGCCTGAGTCGCACACTTATTTCCCTGTCAAGTAGGTTTAATTTGTACACATTAGGAAAAAAAGTTTAAAAAAAAAAAGTGATTGCCTACCTTCCTACCCTATTTTTGGGGGCTATGTTACCGTAACCACACCTATTTTTTTTTTTGCCTTATGACTTGTGGCTCATTCTGTGATATATTGTGTGGTTTGGCATGATGTGAGTGTGTGTGTGTGTGTGTGTGTGTGTGTGTGTGTGTGTGTGTGTGTGTGTGTGTGTGTGTGTGTGTGTGTGTGTGTGTGTGCATGCTGAGCTTTTTTGCTTGAGCATGTGTGTGTGTGTATTTGTGACAAAAATAGTGTAATATAAGTTACTTTAACCGGTATTGTCAAAGAAGCCCGACAGGAAACATTGTTGACGGTTGATGATCAAGGCTGGGGCCATACTGTGTGTGTCCATCAACTGAGTATGTTGGTGCAGTGTACAAGCAAGTGTCCTTGTGTGTGCAGATCGTAGAAGCTATTCAAAAAGCTGTTAGCCAAGAGAGAGTCAAGCTGGCTGTACTGGATCACATACCAAGCAACATTCCCATTATTTTACCTCTGCAGCAGATCATTCCTGTTTGCCATGAACAGTAAGTACATATAGTTTGTTTCATACGATACACGTTACACCAGCGCCTTGGGTTATGAATGAGGCTTGGCATGAGCAGACAGCAAAGTACTTGCTTCTGAACTGGAGACTTCTTTAGTCTTGCCGAACATAGCTGCCAGCTGAATAATGCTGGTTGCATGTTGCTCATGCTTGCTTAATTTTTTATTTCCTGAGTAATAAGGAGTGACATATAGTTTATTTCCTTTATTTTTACCCCTTTTTATTGTCAGGGAGGGGAAGTTGGGGTATGGCGGGGAGAAGGGCATCTCCATTCATCCAATTATTTGCTATCAATTTTTGCTGGGGCGTAATGTTATTGACTAAATGTTCGATGAATATTTGCAGTGGCGTACAAGTGCTTGTGGATGGAGCCCATGCCTTAGGAGCGTTGCAATTAGATCTGCGAAAATTGGATGCAGACTTTTATGTCTCCAACGCCCACAAGTGGTTCTGCAGCCCGAAAGGAGCAGCCTTCCTTTATGTGCGGAGAGATCTTAAGCCATCCATCCATCCTCTGGTCATCTCACATGGATACGGGTCTGGTTTCAACTCGGAGTTTATTTGGGCAGGTGAGGACCTTGAGAATCAGAAGAAAAATGATCACAGAGGTACCTGCGATGTCAGGCCCTTTAGACGAGAGGACACCTCCCCGATAAATGACATCTCATGTTGTCCTTTTGTCTATTATCTAGACCACAATAAACCTGTCATGAGAGCAATGTAGGGATACTTTCGGCTGGATTGAAGTGAAAGTGAAAGCATATGTAGGTGACCTAGTTTGCAGCTTGCACTATTTGGCGTTGCCTGAAAAAAACAAGGCTATCTGTAATTGTGATCTTCACTACTGCGTGAGACATTGAGATAACTGTTGGTTTCTAATATGTTTTTGTTTTTATTTTTAACTAATCACTCGTTCAGTGGTTTATTTGTCACCTTTTCTAATCTAGGGTCATTCTGAGTAGTATTCATTGAAAGCATACTTTTAGTTTTTTAAATTTTGTTGAACAATGCTTTTGACTTGTTTGTGAGACTTTAATAATTAAAGGCACAGTAAGCCTCCCGTAAACCATCACAAATACTGTCAGGCTTTTACACACAGTACAAACACCCTTTCATTTAAACACTCACTGCTTGAGAACATCCTAGGTGCCCTCCGTAAAGAGCGAGCAATTTTCAAAGAATTTATTTTTGGGTGGTTTATCTTACCCCTGAGCCATCATGAACCCGTGTGATCCAGTTTCCTTTTTTCACAATGTAGTCGTCAGTTTGTGATTTCAATGCGACTCGCTGTAAGCTTATCTGCAATAGCACGTTATTATGTACCTCTGAATCTAAACGAAACAAACGGCTGTGATTCACAAGAACTCTAGTGATGGCTTTTGACTGTTCAGAGGAACTGGCGATAGGCATAAACCGTCGTCTGCTACGAGAACCACGACCTTGCGTGACCCTGCTTCCGGGCGTTTCTTTTTTCAAACTTTCAAAACTTCGTATTGTACTGATGTGTCTTGATGAAAAAAGAATTCTTTTATGATTTAAGAATGTTTGTGTAACAAGCTGTCAATTTATTATTTAGATTTTAAAAGTTAGGTCTAGCGCCAAAACGCACCACGGTCCGATTTTGTTATCAGACAATCCACAAAATTAATTCTTTGAAAATTGCTCGCTCATTGTGTAGGGAACCTTAAGATGTTCCCGTTTGGTGAGCGTTCAAATGGAAGGGTGTTTGTACTGTGTATAAAAGCCTGACAGTATCTGTGATGGTTTACGGGAGGCGTACTGTGCCTTTAAAGGTCCTTGTCTACATTTTTATACCGAAATCGCCATTTGACCATTAAAATGCAGAGTCTATTATCTAAAATTATCAACAATACACCCCCTTTCGATCAGGAAAGACGAAGCCAGTGTAGCCGTTTGAAAATTCATTGTAGTATTCCAGCGTAGTACTCATAGTAGGATATCCTTATTTGGAAAATGCCAAGCGCAAAACTCCTCTCAAATCCCGTGCATTTCGAGCGTTTAAAAAAAAAGCGTGGACAGCGCTCCAGTGTCAAACTGTTGTTGCACTTGCTTGGGCGTGGCTATAAGCATCTATATATATATACGACTTGTGTCTGTCTGTGTGTCTGTGTGTGTGTCTGTCTGTGTGTGAGTTCGCGATGCACGGCCAAAGTTCTCGATGGATCTGCTTCAAATTTGGTGGGCATATTCAGGTAGACCCGGTACAGGACACAACCTGGTCGATATTTCAACACGTGCTCTCAGCGCGCAGCGCTGAACCGATTTTGGTTCCACCTCAGCTATTTTGGTTCCACCTCAGCTACCCGGGCCCCCATACCGACACACCAAAGCCAAAGTTCTCGGTGGATCTTTTTCAAATTTGGACACCGTATTCAGCTACACCCCGGACACAATATCATCGATGAGATATTTCAACACGTGCTCTCAGCGCGCAGCGCTGAACCGAATTTGGTTTTTGTGTTCATTTCACCATTATAAGTAACTCTTCCTTATCTTCTCCATGTTTTCAGTGTTTACCTCCCTTCCTTCGTATGGTGCACTATTGTATGAAGGGGGCGTCTTCGGATATTCCCGGCGTTCTGTTACTATTTTTAGAAGGTCACCGCAGTGTCCAGAACGTAAATTGGACCCGTAAATTATCCTCACTGTAAAAGTGCAAAGGTCGAATCAATTTATAGCCACGCGAAAAATACACTGTCATCTATCTCTCTATAGATACGGCTTCTCTGTGTTTGTGTGTGTGTGTGTGTGTGTGTGTGTGTGTCTCTATGTGAGCAACACCTGTGCATTGTTCAGTTCTGTTTGTGATGTGGTCTGGCGGCTTTTGTGTAATTTTATGTACTGGCCTTCCTTTGAGAAGCCATAACAGTTCAAAAGGGCTTAGAGATAAGCTCTAACTTGCTCAGTCCTGTTTGAGTGGAGTTCGCCTCCAAAGGTGATTAACACGGTTACATTCGTCGACAAGGATGGGACTCGATATGGTCAGGAATGGCATTATGGCCACTGAATCATTTTCGTGCTGTTCCCATTCCACGAATCTGGGAGGGACCTAAGCTTGGCGGGTCCATTGTTCGGACCCGGCGAAGCCGGCGTACGGCTCTAAGTACTTCTTCCCGGCGAAGCCGGCTACCCGGCGAAGCGGGTATTCATTCTAGTCTATATATATATACGACTTGTGTCTGTGTGTGTGTCTGTGTGTCTGTGTGTGAGTTCGCGATGCACGGCCAAAGTTCTCGATGGATCTGCTTCAAATTTGGTGGGCATATTCAGGTAGACCCGGTACAGGACACAACCTGGTCGATATTTCAACACGTGCTCTCAGCGCGCAGCGCTGAACCGATTTTGGTTCCACCTCAGCTACCCGGGCCCCCATACCGACACACCAAAGCCGCTACACCACATCACAACGCCAAAGTTCTCGGTGGATCTTTTTCAAATTTGGACACCGTATTCAGCTACACCCCGGACACAATATCATCGATGAGATATTTCAACACGTGCTCTCAGCGCGCAGCGCTGAACTGATTTTGGTTTTTGTGTTCATTTCACCATTATAAGTAACTCTTCCTTATCTTCTCCAGTGTTTGGCGTTTATCTCCCTTCCTTCGTGTGGCTTTCCCGTTTGTAAGTTACTATTTTTAGAATGTCACTGCGCTGTCCACTGCGCTGTCCACAACGCTTCCCTTGCACCCGTAAGTTGTTCTTACTGTCAAAGTGAAAAGGTCGAATCAATTTATAGCCACGCGAAAAATACACTCTCACCTATCTCTATATATTTATAGATATAGATATGCATATATATATACGGCTTCTCTGTGTGTGTGTGTGTTTGTGTGTGTGTGTGGGCAAAAACCTGTGTATTGTAGAGTTCTGTTTGTGATGTGGTCTAGCGGCTTTTGTCTGTCTGTATGTTCTGGCATTTGAGAAGCCACAGCAGATAATATAGGGCTAAGAAATAAGCTCTAAAATTCTCAATCCCGTTTGACAGGACTTCGCCTTCAAAGGTGATTGTGGTGAACCGCCACGCTGTCTGTCTCTGTCTCGCGATTCACCCCAAATTCCCGTTTCTAAGTTACTATTTTTAGAATGTCACTGCGCTGTCCAGAACGCTTCCCTTGCACCCGTAAGTTGTTCCCAGTAAACATTTATGGTGCGCCGCGCATGCATTCACCGTCGCTTGGGCGATCCCACCTGCGCGGACATACGCCGCGGAGACTACGCGCCGGTGCATTTAAATTCTAGGTTACACCATCGCCACTGTCAATGCGCCATACCGACGCCGCGCAGTTCCAAAATGCGGGTGTATTTGTTTTGCTTGGTTTTTGTTGTTGTTGGTTTGTTTGTTTGTTAATTTTGTTTTTACGTAGAGCCGAAAGGTACATCGGATTGTGGGTTGGTCGTGCAGACGGTAGGAAAAAAACCCAGCTTTAAAATGTGAAAAAGTCCAAATATAGCTATTTCTTTAATTTAATTCGGCGGCTAAACGGCTCAAGCGATTTCAAAATCCTTTTAAGACAGTATCATGCTATTGAAGGGGTACACTAAAAAAAAATTGGCAAAACAATATCTGGCCCCTTACGGCAAGCAGCTTGATTTCCCCAAAACGTTTCACGAGAGCGGCGTCCTAACCGTAAGAGCTAGCGCCTGCGGATTTTTTGTGAACGAAGAGGGGGGGAATGTGCTTATGAAAATCAAATTTTCGAGAGCCTATAGGTCTTGGTTTTTTTTTAAATGAATTTAGTGGGGGGCGTCGGAAAAGATCTGTTTTCAAATGTAAACACAGTACGGATAAAATAATAAGAAGATATATAGATCTGTTTAACCAATCACAATGGAACTCCAAAATATTCCATAGATTTGTTTACTTAATTTTTAAAAGATAAGTTCGAAACATTATCATCTGATAAGTCGCCGCATAACCTTATAGGTTCCAGCGACTAGATATTCCTGATCCTGTTCCCCGGGTTTTCGAACCAAGGGCGGCAACTGTGCAACCATAGACATGTACGTCATCATGATCTCCCCTTATTATGCGTTATTCATCGTCAATAATTTGACCGTCTTGGTGAAATGGTAAGATATATCTCTATGTTTTTTACATGTAAAAATACAGTTATAGCAGTTATGTACAAAAATAAGCAGCATATGCTCTTTTCGCCAAAGTAAAGTCTTTTTTTCTTTTGGTTTCTTACATGTGTCACAGCACACCGCAAGCATTTAGGCGAATAGCAAGTGAGTGGTATATATATATTATCAATTGTATAGTAGGTAACGGTGTTAATTACACGTTTTCCATTTGTGTCTTTGATTATTGTTTGATGCCATGTATGATATTACAATATTTCTTTCAAGTCAACAGTGTGTCCAGTTAGATTGCGTACATGCATAGTCATCATAACTCGAATTTTGTTTTACTTCGAATTACTTGGGATGCGCCGCATCGACTTCTAGCATGCATGTCACCTGCTCCAGGCATGGTCACGCGATGGTCAGGCGCACCATATACGCATGCGCCGCGTCGACTAGTGGACGATCATAGTATTGACTGAGGCGCATGCACCAAAGTTCCATGAGGCGCATGCACGGCGCAGGTGTATGGTGCATGCGCGGCGCATGCGCGGCGCACCCAAAATGTTTACTGGGTTCTTACTGTCAAAATGAAAAGGTCGAATCAATTTATAGCCACGCGAAAAATACACTGTCACCTATCTCTATATATTTATAGATATAGATATACATATATATATATACGGCTTCTCTGTGTGTGTGTGTGTGGGCAAAAACCTGTGGATTGTAGAGTTCTGTTTGTGATGGGGTCTAGCGGCTTTTGTCTGCCTGTATGTTCTGGCATTTGAGAAGCCACAACAGATAATACAGGGCTAAGAAATAAGCTCTAAAATTCTCAATCCCGTTTGACAGGACTTCGCCTGCAAAGGTGATTGTGATGAACCGCCACGCTGTCTGTCTCTGTCTCGCGATTCACCATGGCGAAGCCGGGTATTCCTCTAGTAGTTACATGAATTTGATTGGTCAGTATTTTTAGGCAAAGCACATGTTCTCAGCAAACGGAAAACAAAATATTGGAAGCGTGAGTCACGCTACCCAAAAATAAAATCTTTTTTTACATATATTTTTTTTTCTATAACTTTTTTGCCCATGGTTCATTCATCATCTGACATAACTTTTTAGCGAAATCTAACCATAAGATTATTGAAAAAATGCAAAAATGTAGACGACCACCTTTAAGCAGCAAGTGACAGATTCAAAATGATCAACACCAGTTAGATGTGTAATGGGTTGTTTGCTGGTGATTATTGTTGTTGTAAAGCCGAGCGGTGGTAGCTTCACGGAAACTGTCTGCGTCTAAGGTGTTACTGTGCGTGCGGTCTTAAAGGACATTTGTCAGGATGGCATTCAAACCACACGCACCAGACGAACAGACGAACAAAATACAAAGTCAACAAGAGTGTAATAGGATTTCCAATTGTATTCAAACAAAAACATCAAAAGAAAACATACGTGGGTCCTTCCATAGAAAGTATATCTATAAAGAGTCTAGGTTGGTTTTAACACAGTCTAAACACTACACTAACAAATACAATCTGAGTCCTTACAATGCTGGAAAATCGGGCATGACCCGTAGGTACCCTAGCGATCTGACTTACTCTTTGAAAACAAAACCTAAGTTCTACTCTGGATGAAAAATCGGGCAGGGGTTCGGGGCCTGGACAAAATCGAGTGACGCCACTACATGTTGGTAACCTTTAGAGTAGCGCGCACTACCCTGATAAGCCTCGTGGTAACCGAGTGAACAGCGCGCACTGCTCACTATTGCCAGTGGGACAAGAGTTGCGTATCGAGGACGTGGTCTGTCAGGTCAGGCACTAAGGCACACATACCATCCGGACCACACGCAAATCTGAGGAGAAGCACTAAGCATAGGGCGTAGGGTCGAACCACTTTAAACCCAGCTCAATGCAACTCCTCCGTGGTAGTTTTGATGACCCTGACTCTAAAACAGGGGAGACGCATGTTTCAGGCACTTATTAGGCACCCTACTCTCTCACACGTCTCCCGACCTCATGAGGACAGCGGCTTTTATAGCTAACGGGGCTTCCTCCCACGTCACCCTAGCAGGACCAATGAGAATCCCGCTCTGGCAGCGCGGGAGCAAAAGGGAGGGGAGGTGGAGGGCTCCGAGCCTGCTGCCAGCCTCCTTACAAACTGAAGTTAAACTCCTCAAACATACACAAAAGTTCTTCTATTAAGAAAACCCACATAAAAATGAGGTACACACATATGTCATTAAACAACAAACTTTACAACGTATCTGTAGATACCAAACACTTGCAGGTAGACAAAAACGCAGACGAACTGCAAAACTTCCAGTTACACTTAAAGACTGAGCAATCAGGTTACACACAAAAATACTTCTCCTTTAGTATACAAAACGTACGTTAGACGTCCATATCAAACGGCAAATCCATGCCCAGAAAAACCCCACAAAAATGCTGCGTGCTCAAAGCAACAACGGTCACTGCCATAACAAAAACATCAGCACACCCCGGTTTCATCTGTCTTTATACATTCACATACACCACATATATGATTAACATAACGCCTACATTCTACTGAATACATATATTGGATATACGAACAAAAAGAGACACCGAGAAAAAGAATGGCAAAATAACATAGGGAGAGAGAGTACGTGTTTGGGAACATAGCAGCAGAACACGTCAAGCCTAAAAATCAGCAAACGAAAGAGAGGGTAAAAAGAACACGCCTCTCTTCATAAAAACCTTCCTAAAAACTGATCGTCAAACTTAACAAAGATGGTCCTAAAACAAAAAGGGACTTTATGTGTTATGTTCAAAAACGGCCCTGTAATCAAAACATTGCAAGAAAGGCGGGGCAAAGAAGACTCTAAAATCTCCAAGTCGAATCATTTCCTACGGCTACAGGGAAAAAGGGGGGGGGGGGGGGGTGTAAAGTCCAGTTGCGAGAGGGGGATGGGGGGACTAGAGCGACAGCTCGGTTCCCCAGGGCCAGCCTTACCAACACATGTGAAAGCAATTAAATCGCTCGGTACCGGAGTTTTGCTAAGGAATAGAGCAAAACTCAGATCTGGCAGCATAAAAGTGGTCAGCTTAAAATGACCTACTTTCTCTGCTCAAGACACGGGCTATCCGTACTGTATCCCCTCTTGTACACACTCGGTTTACTCTCTTTGAACATCATCAGTATTATATGATTAACGTAAAAATACATGTATCGCGCGTATATGAATACAAGGAATATCAAGGAAAAGGGCGCAGAATAAAAGAAAGGAGCAAGAGAGAGAGAGGGTGTGCGTGCATGTGTACGTATGGGTGTAGAAACAGAAAAGAACATTAACTCCATTCTTAGCAACCTAAAGGAAGGGGAGAAAGAATGTGTTGCATCTGAAAGCGAGATGATTAAAACGTCATTAGAATATTCCAAAACTCAAATGTTTGTCACTCTGTACCGTACAACTAGGAGAGTTGCCAGCTCAGCCATTTCGGTCCTTTATCTTGGGGAGGGGCGGAAAGAGGGGGGGGGGGGGGGAGGCTGGAACAAAGACCATGCCGTGGTCAGTCCGCTATCTGCCGACCCCGCTGTGCACCGACAGAGAGTCTAAGAGCAAAAGAAAAGGGGGGGAGGGGGGTGTGCTTGGGGCCCAGGGCAACTGCCTCTCGGGGTCGGCTTGCCCTGTTCAAGTCCGGTCAGGTCGGGGCCAGTGCCACAGGTGCAAGCGATTAACCGCTTGGCACCAAAGTCTTGCTAAGAGAAAGAGGAAAAACCCAATTCTGGTGCACACAAGTTGTCGGGTTAAAGTGACCTATTTATGCACTGGCGATTTGTACTGGGTGCCCTTTTGTACTATTACGCTTTACAGGACTTTCATTGGGGAAATAAGGAATACGAAAAAAAGAACCATAGGTGTACTGCACTTTTCTCCACAATGCCCCCTTCTAAAAAAAATAAGTTTGTCCCCAAACTTGGCAACAACAAAAAAAATATAAGAAGGAGAAAAGTGTCACCGATCTTATCTCAGTTTTACAAAACACAAAGGCTAATACAAAAACTCTCCTGACACCCAATGTAAATACAAAATACCAAATGTAAAGCCGAGCAGCACGTGACGAACTCGAAAAATGAAAAGGAATATCTTAGGATGGACTTCCTAACTCGATTATTCTTTAACAAAAGTACAACGGAGAAAACGACGACTGGCCTATATTGGTTACACTCTTCAAAAACTTTCTCAAATGTACATTGGTATGACACTCAACATTTTACAACCATCTCATGCGTTAAACAACGCCCAATGAGCGTGCCAGCCATCATAAAACTATTAGAAGCTTTCCTGAACAAATCTTCAACCCTGACAGTTTTTCTTGAGAAAAACAACAAAATACCATGGGTTCAAGCACTGAATGACCATATGCAGGTTACAATACAAAAACAGAATATCTACAAGAGCCTCGGTTCTCTTTCAAACCAACGTCAATTACAGATTCTGTTACACCTATCTACCGAGCCCAGGCTCAAGACATCGGACCGAACCGGTAAACCAGCTGTAAACGACACACCTTTTCCTTCAATCGTTAGTCTTTTATATCCTGCACACACCATCACTCTGAGATAATTGTCAACAACAACAACAAAAACTTTAAAATGTATCTAATTCGACACTGTCATTGTCTCTTTCGTCGTTGGCTATGCTAATCTATGCTTTTTAACAAAAATCAGAACAACAACATCCCTCAATTTTACCCTTATCGACCGCGAAGTCCCTAGTGCCTATTTCACTTTACGCTTACGTGCGACGCTCGAGTTGTCGCTGACGTCGCCTCGCTCCGCGGATTCCGGGAGAGTGGTACCTCGACGACATCAGGCGCGTCCTCGCGGCGCCGGACAGCAACAAAGGACCAGATGACACCCGGCGCGTCCTCGCGGCGCCGGACAGGAACGCAGGAACGGGTGACCTCTGTGACGACTTCTGTGGCGGTGAATAGGACTCGAGACGCACCAGCTGCAGCGTCAGACAGGTTCCCCTGTCTCGTCAGACAGAGGCAGGAACCGCGGCCTCGTGGCAGCGCGCCGTAAAGCTCGCTCGCCGACCGGATCCCCTGCAGCGCACTGGTCAGCTGGGTTGTCCTTGTCAGGTCGATGAGAGTGTTGTTGTTGGTATCGGCTGCGTTTCGTGATGACGTAGTTCTTCTCTGCCGTCGCTGGAATCTTCTGGGCCGAGATGTCCGACGGTGTAGTTCTTGGGACGTATACAGAATCCCTCTGTATCTTGCATGCAGTGTCCCACACTGCACACGGAAGCAACCTTCAGCAGGTTTTGTCCCCTCCTTGTCTGTCTTCTCTTCAAAGATGCGCTGATCTTCGGAAAACCTGTTGCCTGACGTAGCTCCTGACGTCAGTACAACCCCAACCACCTGTGCAGCCGTCACAGGTGTAAGAAGACCAAGACATCTCCCTCCTCGATGGCCCGTCTCCAGCTACTGTAGAGATGACGGTGTCACCTGTCCGCGCTGGCTCCAACGTCGTCGAACAGGATTGTAGAAAAAAAATGTGATGATGTCTCTTTGTGATGGATGGTGTCCCGCAGTCCAACATTGAGCTATCTCTCCGCTCCCGGTGTCGTGGGGAGAAAGGTGCCCAAAAGCAAAAACCCGGGGTAGAGTTGAGAGAAGAAGAGAGTGCTCCCACCAACAGGGATCGCTGTCGTGGTTCTCATCTCTGTCGCTGGAATCTAGTGGGCCGAGATGTCCGACGGTGTAGTTCTTGGGACGTATACAGAATCCCTCTGTATCTTGCATGCAGTGTCCCACACTGCACACGGAAGCAACCTTCAGCAGGTTTTGTCCCCTCCTTGTCTGTCTTCTCTTCAAAGATGTGCTGATCTTCGGAAAACCTGTTGCCTGACGTAGCTCCTGACGTCAGTACAACCCCAACCACCTGTGCAGCCGTCACAGGTGTAAGAAGACCAAGACATCTCCCTCCTCGATGGCCCGCAATCAGCTACTGTCTTCTCTTCCGCTGTCTCGTCGCTTCTCTTGCTCTTCTTCTGCAGTTTGTTGTTCGATGCTTGGGCTTGTGGCAGTAGAAACACAAGCCCCTCGCACCTTCGTGTACCTCTCTGACGACCGCTGCCTTGACCTCGTGTGTGAAGCAGTCTCTTCGCGCAACCCGAAAAGACTCGAACCTGATCGCGGCCGCAACAGCTTCTTCCAGTGCCTGTGGTTTTGCTTGAAATATCGCCCACTGCAGCCTTGCGTCATGGTAGAGGGCGTCGGTGAAATGAGCGATGGTCAGCTCCTCTTCTGCTTCTCTGCTAGCTGCCGGATAGACTATCTGTACCAGGCGCCTGACGTCTTCCGCTAACGCAGGCAGACTTTCATCTTGCTGACGCGTTCTGTTCTGAAGGTTCGCCCGTAAAAGTTCTTTCTCGTGCATCTGTGTGCTGAATCTCGCTTCAAGGGCCCGAACAAGCGAGCCATATTCCCGTCTGTCTTCGGGTCTCACGAGTTTCAGCGTTGTCATTGCTGACCCTCGTAGACAAGCAGCAAGCTGAAAACCCATGTCTGCCTCTGTCCATCTGTTCAGCTCTGCAAACATTTCGAACTGAACTCGGAACGCCCCCCAATCCGCCTTTCCGTTGAATGTTGGCGGACATCTGTTGAACTCGCTTCCGCCGGTCAGCGAAGCGACGTTCCTTCCCTCGAGTTCCAGACAGTGGCCCTGTCTGTCCAGAACTCGACATCTATGCCAGCAGGGAAGGTTTTCCCCGCCCGGCATCTGTTGATTGCCCCCGTTACACACTTTAGGATGACCGTGTGTTACAGAGGCTGCAGCATCAGGAAAGCTCGATCGTCCTTGGACCCCAGTGACAAGCTTCGTGTCACCTCTGTCGCTGTGTCGTCGCCTCCCTCGCTCTTCTTCTGCAGTTGTAGTTGTCTCGCCGGCTGGCTGCTCGTCCCCCACTGCCGTTGTTCTGTGCGCGCTGTGATCTGGGGAGACAGAGACTGACTCCAAGACCGCTGTCAGTCCCTGAATCTCCTCTTTCGGCGCTGTCTCCTCGTGACGCAGAGCGCTGCATTCCTGGCGTTGGCTGCTCTGCTCTCCTGCCAGTAACACGTCAATCGTGTCGCCGACAGTATGCAGCTTTGGCTTCCCAGTCCAGGTCTCGAGTTGGAGAGACCGACCGGAAAGCCACTCTGTACTGCCCTCGTGTGTAGTTGACTGAAGACGACCCCTGCTGTGTTGTCCGGCTGGTCCCTTGCTTTTCCTCCAAGCGCCGTGTAGACCGTGTTCCTCGTTGCCAAGACACCGTGTTGTGTTGTCCATGCATGCCAGCAGCTTTCCCAGCCACTGGCTCCATGACGGTGCCGCATCGAAGTACTGCCAGCTGTGTTGACTGCACTGCATGCCCTCTGGAACACTGCCTCGTTGTCCGATGTCTCGCTTCGCTGCGCAGCCATCAGCAGGAAGGGTGATTTTCAGGGAGCGGAGAAAAAAAAAGGGTTTGCCCAGCAAAAAGAAAAACCAGCTTAAAGCTTTGAACACTAACAGCCCCATCTTTTTAAAACACACAAAGAAAAAGACCTAACTCTGATAGCAACACAAAATACGCTAGTGTTTGCGCTATGCTGTTCCAAGGGACGGGGAAAGGACCAACAAAATTTAGAATTCCATTAACCAAATCAATCTTTAGAATGTAAAACCGTTTGGTGGTTGGTGGGATTAGACAGTTGTTACTGTGACCAACCCTAGACCATGGATCCCACTTCTGACACCAAATGTAAAGCCGAGCGGTGGTAGCTTCACGGAAACTGTCTGTGTCTAAGGTGTTACTGTGCGTGCGGTTTTAAAGGACATTTGTCAGGATGGCATTCAAACCACACGCACCAGACGAACAGACGAACAAAATACAAAGTCAACAAGAGTGTAGGAGGATTTCAAATTGTATTCAGACAAAACAAGTCCAAAAAAAACATACGTGGGTTCTTCCATAGAAAATATATCTATAAAGAGTCTAGGTTGGTTTTAACACAGTCTGAATACTATACTAACAAGTAAAATCTAAATCCTCAAGCTGAAAAATCGGGCATGACCCGTAGGTACCCTAGCGATCTGACTTACTCTTTGAAAACAAAACCTAAGTTCTACTCTGGATGAAAAATCGGGCAGGGGTTCGGGGCCTGGACAAAATCGAGTGACGCCACTACATGTTGGTAACCTTTAGAGTAGCGCGCACTACTCTAATAAGCCTCGTGGTAACCAAGTGAACAGCGCGCACTGCTCACTATTGCCAGTGGGACAAGAGTTGCGTATCGAGGACGTGGTCTGTCAGGTCAGGCACTAAGGCACACATACCATCCGGACCACACGCAAATCTGAGGAGAAGCACTAAGCATAGGGCGTAGGGTCGAACCACTTTAAACCCAGCTCAATGCAACTCCTCCGTGGTAGTTTTGATGACCCTGACTCTAAAACAGGGGAGACGCATGTTTCAGGCACTTATTAGGCACCCTACTCTCTCACACGTCTCCCGACCTCATGAGGACAGCGACTTTTATAGCTAACGGGGTTTCCCCCCACGTCACCCTAGCAGGACCAATGAGAATCCCGCTCTGGCAGCGCGGGAGCAAAAGGGGGGGGAGGTGGAGGGCTCCGAGCCTGCTGCCAGCCTCCTTACAAACTGAAGTTAAACTCCTCAAACATACACAAAAGTTCTTCTATTAAGAAAACCCACATAAAAATGAGGTACACACATATGTCATTAAACAACAAACCTTACAACGTATCTGTAGATACCAAACACTTGTAGGTAGACAAAAACGCAGACGAACTGCAAAACTTCCAGTTACACTTAAAGACTGAGCAATCAGGTTACACACAAAAATACTTCTCCTTTAGTATACAAAACGTACGTTAGACGTCCATATCAAACGGCAAATCCATGCCCAGAAAAACCCCACAAAAATGCTGCGTGCTCAAAGCAACAACGGTCACTGCCATAACAAAAACATCAGCACACCCCGGTTTCATCTGTCTTTATACATTCACATACACCACATATATGATTAACATAACGCCTACATTCTACTGAATACATATATTGGATATACGAACAAAAAGAGACACCGAGAAAAAGAATGGCAAAATAACATAGGGAGAGAGAGTACGTGTTTGGGAACATAGCAGCAGAACACGTCAAGCCTAAAAATCAGCAAACGAAAGAGAGGGTAAAAAGAACACGCCTCTCTTCATAAAAACCTTCCTAAAAACTGATCGTCAAACTTAACAAAGATGGTCCTAAAACAAAAAGGGACTTTATGTGTTATGTTCAAAAACGGCCCTGTAATCAAAACATTGCAAGAAAGGCGGGGCAAAGAAGACTCTAAAATCTCCAAGTCGAATCATTTCCTACGGCTACAGGGAAAAGGGGGGGGGGGGGGTGTTAAGTCCAGTTGCGAGAGGGGGATGGGGGGACTAGAGCGACAGCTCGGTTTCCCAGGGCCAGCCCCGCTCGCCTTACCAACACATGTGAAAGCAATTAAATCGCTCGGTACCGGAGTTTTGCTAAGGAATAGAGCAAAACTCAGATCTGGCAGCATAAAAGTGGTCAGCTTAAAATTATATGACCTACTTTCTCTGCTCAAGACACGGGCTATCCGTACTGTATTCCCTCTTGTACACACTCGGTTTACTCTCTTTGAACATCATCAGTATTATATGATTAACGTAAAAATACATGTATCGCGCGTATATGAATACAAGGAATATCAAGGAAAAGGGCGCAGAATAAAAGAAAGGAGCAAGAGAGAGAGAGGGTGTGCGTGCATGTGTACGTATGGGTGTAGAAACAGAAAAGAACATTAACTCCATTCTTAGCAACCTAAAGGAAGGGGAGAAAGAATGTGTTGCATCTGAAAGCGAGATGATTAAAACGTCATTAGAATATTCCAAAACTCAAATGTTTGTCACTCTGTACCGTACAACTAGGAGAGTTGCCAGCTCAGCCATTTCGGTCCTTTATCTTGGGGAGGGGCGGAAAGAGGGGGGGGGGGGGGGGAGGCTGGAACAAAGACCATGCCGTGGTCAGTCCGCTATCTGCCGACCCCGCTGTGCACCGACAGAGAGTCTAAGAGCAAAAGAAAAGGGGGGGAGGGGGGTGTGCTTGGGGCCCAGAGCAACTGCCTCTCGGGGTCAGCTTGCCCTGTTCAAGTCCGGTCAGGTCGGGGCCAGTGCTACAGATGCAAGCGATTAACCGCTTGGCACCAAAGTCTTGCTAAGAGAAAGAGGAAAAACCCAATTCTGGTGCACACAAGTTGTCGGGTTAAAGTGACCTATTTATGCACTGGCGATTTGTACTGGGTGCCCTTTTGTACTATTACGCTTTACAGGACTTTCATTGGGGAAATAAGGAATACGAAAAAAAGAACCATAGGTGTACTGCACTTTTCTCCACATTGTTATGTTTTGTTTTGCAGGCCTTCACGATTACAGCCCATTCTTAGCACTGCATACATTACTGGACTTTTGGAAGCGAGTTGGTGTTGTTCGATTCCGTTTTTATGCTTATGGTGTGGCCAAATATGCAGGTTCGTTTGTGTGTCTGTGAGTCATGTTTTCCCCCTGAACATTTTATTGACAGGCTGGTTGGAAACTCTTTGACAGTCGGCAATAACAAAAATTCACATAAAATGTTTAAGATAAAAAGCAAAAACAAACAAACAAAATACAAAGAAACATTCTTAAGGGAGGTAATCCAACATTTCTTCTAATCAAAGAGCGATTTACAGCAGTTGTTTCCCTTGTCAGAATAGTTTTGTTTTGTTTTGCTGTTGCTGAAATGCCTACCTACGCCAGTTTACTTGACTCATGGTTTGATGGACAAATTATTCTGATTACAGTCTAGAGACATAGTGCTTGCTGCCGCGCGAGCCGAGACAATTTTCCCTCTTTATTTTTGCTGGGCTAGCCGCAAAACCCCTCCACGCGGAGGTGTTTCCAGACACATCGTACATAGGGTGATTAATCAAACTGGCTTTTTTGTGTTTTGAATACTATGACATGGCAGAATGTTTACTGGTGTGGTTAGAATTGCAGAGATTCTTAGCTACCCCTGGAATTCATTTTGTTGCTGTTATTGCTGTTTCAGGAGATTACCTGTGTGCTAAATGGGGCACTCAAAGAGCTGCAACAGAAACTATGTTTGGTAAGTGCTTGCTGTAGGAAAATTGGGTGAGAGGGATGATGATGATGATGATGATGATAGAGAGAACTCAAACTCGAACACTTTATTACGAAAGGATAATAGCATTAGGTCCATATGGTCCTTTCTTACAGCTACTACAGTTCTACAATTCATACATGAAACGATGAACAAGAATGAAGAATAAAACACGCACACACACACACACAGACAGAGAGAGAGAGAGAGAGCTTGGTGAAATAGGCAATGTATTGATTGAACATTGGATTATCCTTTTGTGAGCCATGTGACGTTGGAGGCCCACTGGAACTCATATTTAACTAGATGACCTAGACTTGACTACAAAAGAACTTAGGCCAAAAAACAAAAAAAGTCTGTTTACGGTAACATAGGCAAAACAAAATAGGGTCGGTAGGTCGGGATTTTTTTTATTTTTTATTTTTTTCTTTATTTTTTTTTCTTTGAAAAAACCATATTTTTAAATTATTTTGCCCAAAAACGACTTTTTTTTCCTTTTTTTTTCTCCCCCCAAATGCCCCCAAAAAAGAGTCTAGGGTCGCGCGAAAAAATAGGGTCGGTCGGGATACCGTAAACAGACTATTTCTTTTTTTTTGTTGCCTTATGTTTGTGTACATTCAATCACGAAAAATAACAGGTATTCTAACTTAAACGGTTGGATACATAAATGTTGTTCTTTTTTTGGAACCAAATAATGACATTTGAAACAGATCTTAACAGCGTGGTCTAAGAGATAACTGACTGTCTTGATCTGTGTAAAATGTCATATTTGGGTAAAAAAAATAAAAAAATAAAAAAATTGTTGCCTGTTGGAATTGTTGGAATTTGGAACATGTGGTTGAGACATTCTACCAAATGAATTAGCAAACATCATTGGTACACTCGCATGCATGTACACATGAGGTGGGGGTCACTTTTTGGAACCTGATGTTCACAAGCATCTAAA
Source organism: Littorina saxatilis (assembly GCF_037325665.1). Classification (NCBI taxonomy): domain Eukaryota; kingdom Metazoa; phylum Mollusca; class Gastropoda; order Littorinimorpha; family Littorinidae; genus Littorina; species Littorina saxatilis. Next base: position 41,026,352 of record NC_090247.1, on the reverse strand, counting down.
CCGAGTTCAGATTTAAGGGAGAGAAGCACATATTCAATATAGTTTGAAACCTAGGGAAATGATAACTATTGGGAAAAGAAATTATGCGAGAGAGAATGATCTCCCTTTTTTATACTTTGCATAGTGAAATTTTATATTTTGTGTAGTAAAATATTGGACCACATTTCCTGAGATATAATTTTTTTTTTTTTTTTTTTTGACAACACAGCAGTTGTGAATTATCTTCATGTGACAAATCATAAGTGAATCCTCTGTTAATGAAACAGGAGAACAAAAAGACACAACGGAAAAACATGATATTTGACTGGAAAATACGGATATAAACTGTATTATGTTTTCCATTATTCGACTAAGGTATTGTATGGTAGCCACTTCTTTAAAAAACATGTATACTTCATTTCCATTTGGTGGACATATTTGTCAACTTTGTGTAAGTAAGACAGTTCTTTGAGAAACATTTGCAATGGTTTTAGTTTATTTATTCTACATTTATATATGTAAAACTTTGCTTGCAATAAAATATAATCAAAACCCTCATCAGTCTTACTTTTTGGGTCATAGCCAAATAATACTAATGTGGGGCTGAGTGCAAGTCTGCTGCAGTTTTGACATTTCTCCTTCATGTGTTTTTCAAACTCAGTCCAAAATGACTGAGTATGCTCACATAACCATAAATAATGCAAAATTGTATCTCTTTCTACATTACAAAAACTACACTGGTAGCTCGCAATCACCCCCATGTCTTTCAGCATTGAATTGGTTACTAATATTCTGTTGTTGATTTTTATTTGAAACCATTTTAATTTTACTTCTTTTATTTTCTTTGTAACTAAAAAAACCTTTGTCCATTCTACCTCTCTATCCAACAGTCTTTCCCAATTTTTTAATGCCTTTGGAGAATCTACTTTGCTAATCAGCATGTCGTATATGCGTTTTGAACCCTTCTGCAAACTTTCCAAAAAAACAAGTGCTTTTAGTTGCTGAATATAATTGCAGCTATCTATAGCTAGGTCACATTTTTGCAAATATTTTTTAACAGCACTTACACACCCACAATACTTCAAAAAATTAGCCTGAACCCCAGTTTTCGCTTGAAATTCTTGTGTGTTTAAAGAACTGCCGTTGTCTTTTAATATGTCTCTAACATAAAATACATCTTCATTACTCCATTCCTCATAATTAATTACTTTCTCAGCAATCTTAAATTTATTTTTCAAAAAGAGAGGTTCTGCCAAAATTTCTGCCTGCTCTTGGATTTCCACTCTATCATAAAAGTTTTGATAAGCTGAGATATAATTTTTAGTAATGTGGATTTGTCTGATCATCATGTGCTATAAACATAACATATTATTTCCTTTTTTACATTCAGTCAAGTAATGACTGAATATCTTAACAAGAGCGGAGAGCGATGTTTGTCTCCAGTTGTATGTGTGTGTGTATGTGTGTATTTATGTGACAAGCATTTCTTAGAACCTACCGGACGGATTTTCTTGAAAATTAAGGCATACATTGTTGAGGGCATATCCTCCGATTTTTGATAGGTCTATTTGATGTCATATTTGACCATTTGCAGAAGTTGAGGGTGCACTCTCACGGCTACAGTTTTTCATCAATTTGTTTGAAATTTGTGTTACATGATCTTCGACTAAGTGCGGACTATGGGATTGCATTTCAGCTTGGTATGAACTGTTCATTCAAAGTTAGCAAAATTTTTTGATTTCTTAAAATTCGATATTTGAATCACAAAGGTGTCATCATTGTAATCTGTATTGCCTCCTGTATCCGAAAATATATAATTTTGTTGGGTTTGATTGAAAAATGGGCTTAAAATGAAGAAAACCAATAAATAGCGACTTTCCTTATTGTTTGAAGAAGACGCATGAAATTGTTATTTCTGTGTTTCTTATCATTTGTTGATTTCAAAAATATACAGTTTTTGGTGTTTGGCGATAAAAATGTTCTTAAAATGCAGAAATGTCTTAAAGGGAAATAAAGCTTCAATCAATCAATCAATCAATATGAGGCTTATATCGCGCGTATTCCGTGGGTACAGTTCTAAGCGCAGGGATTATTTGTTTATTTGAAAAAAAAATATATATATATTATTTTATGCAATTTATATCCGCACATATTCAAGGCGCAGTCTGTACTGATCGTACTCTGTTCGGTCGATCAAGATAAACGAATTCGTTAACCTCATATCAAGTCTGGAACATGCAAATGACGTCATATTGAGAGGCGAGAGATTATGACACCACCTTGCTACTTTCTTTCCCACAAACACAGTAAAGATTTTGCCTCAAACTTATTTTTGTCTTCGCTCTCTCTCTGTCTGTCTGTCTCTCTCTGTCTGTCTGTCTGTCTGTCTGTCTGTCTGTCTGTCGGTCTGTGTCTGTGTCTGTCTGTCTGTCTGTCTGTCTCTCTCTCTCTCTCTCTCACTCTCTCTTTCTCTCTATCTCTCTCTATCTCTCTCTTCGACTTCGACAAAGAAAGATAGAGAGAACCGGGCGTATTTCAGCGCAATCGCTTGACTGAATGGCAAGAGATTATGACACCACCTTACTACTTTCTTTCCCACAAACACAGTAAAGATTTTGCCTCAAGCTAATTTTTGTCTTCTCTCTCTCTGTCTCTCTGTCTCTGTCTCTCTCTCTCTCTCTCTCTCTCTCTCTCTCTCTGTCTCTCTCTCTGTCTCTGTCTCTCTGTCTCTCTCTCTCTCTCTCTCTATCTCTCTCTGTCTGTCTGTCTGTCTCTCTCTCTCATTCACTCTCTCCCTCTCTCTCTCTCTCTCTCTCTCTCTCTCTCTCTGTTTGACAAAGAAAGTTAGAGAGAACCGGGCGTATTTCAGCTCAATCGCTTGACTGAATGGCGTTCTTGTTATCTATTGTTCTCTTTCATTGCAATTCCTCATTCCATTTGATACCTTATTACTAATCTCTTGAGGGTCTCAATTTTTGCCTTTCCTGGCTAGACCTCCATTGTTTTACTGAGCCTAAATTACCTTGTGAAATATATGATGTATTTTGTTCTTCAGATTCAGTAGCCTTTCTTGAAAATGTTTTATTTTGGCATAGGCACTATTGGGTGCACCTTTTGGATAGAACATTTCTTTCACAGGAGTCACGTGAAAAAAATTAGTCTAAATGACAGTGACTGACGGTCACATCTGAATCAGCTAGCATCAACTTTGTCAGTAAAGATTAGGTGCATAAAACGATTGAAAATGTAGGCCTACTGTTACATTCTGAAAGGTAAACAGGGGACAATTGTAAAAATGCACTTTAAGATTTTTGCTTTTTCTTTTGTTATCAGTGCAGTTGTACTCATTTTGAACTGCACTCAACTTGGTATTAATTTTTTTTTTAAAGTTTGGACCTGTCTTATTTTTTGTGTGTACTCCAACATGACTGTTGATAGATTACAACATGTGTAGACAGCTTTAAAAGTTTCGTGTTTTCGTAAGTTTGCTTGGAGCGCTTTGCCTGGCAGCCAAAGAATGGCTCGTGTAGGCTACTCTTTCTTCAGTTAGTCTAACAAGCGTGCTCCAAGTTGGTGCCTCCGCAAAGTGGTGTTTATGATGAACAACGGAGGAGCCACTTAGTCCTGCCTGAGATAGGTCACCAGGTTATCAGGTCAGGTCGACAAACTTAGCACAGCCTTGAGTAAAGGTGTGCATTGTTGTTTTGGAGATATGGGCTGAGGTGCAGGACTAAGTTACCACCCAAACGGGAGCCACCCGCAGTGGTGGATTTCTTTCTTTCTTTATTTGGTAATGGTACAAAGAAAATGTCTATAAAGCTGAAGAATGTTACATGAATCAAAGCTGTTCCATATTCGACAATCTGACAAAAGAAAAGGGAAATTGAAACTGGGGAAAAGAGGAATAACTCTGACAAGCCAAAAAGACTTCCGAAGAGCGCTTTAAACGATAATAATGTAGCTGCTGTGTCAACATTTAAGAACTTTCTTTCTTTCTTCTCTATTTATTTGGTGTTTAACGTCGTTTTCAACCACGAAGGTTATATCGCGACGGGGAAAGGGGGGAGATGGGATAGAGCCACTTGTCAATTGTTTCTTGTTCACAAAAGCACTAATGAAAAATTTGCTCCGGGGGATTGCAACGTAGTACAATATATGACCAGAGACATATCTATGTCTCTGATATGACCTTACTGGGAGAATGCAAGTTTCCAGTACAAAGGACTTAACATTTCTTACATACTGCTTGACTAAAAATCTTTACAAAAATTGACTATATTCTATACAAGAAACACTTAACAAGGGTAAAAGGAGAAACAGAATCCGTTAGTCGCCTCTTACGACATGCTGGGGAGCATGGGGTAAATTCTTCCCCCTAACCCGCGGGGGGGGGGGGGGGGGGGGGGGGGGGGAGTGGTGGATTGGTTTAAACTGAGATGTGGTGTGATTTCAACCAATCAGAACCCGCAGTTTGTTCTCTCCCGTTTGGGTGGCACCCACTTTTGGTTCGTGCCCCTCGGCCCTGCAGAGTTCTGCACTCCGTGGTAGCTGGGTCAATATTTTGTGGGGGTTATCATAGCTGCTGTGGATTATCAGGAATTGGAGCAGCTCCTCACCCAGAATAGTTTGCCCTGTGCTGCAGTGATTCCTCTACAGAGTCTTTCGCAAGTTAAGACAACCCCACTGGTGGCATTTTAGATTTGTGAAAATATAAACCGTCCTAAAGATGAAATATACACACTGCACAACGATAAACAACAGTCAAACTTTGATAAGGAGTTCAAGCATCCTTGGATGAAAATACGAAGTTATGCTGAGGAAGGCAGTTTGGATTGACCAATACGTTGAATGAGAGCAGAGAGCAGAGAAGGGATGCGAGTTCTGACTGTTGGGTTAATTCATTATTTTTTGCCATCTATCACAGTAGTACCTGCAATACGAGATCCTTTCCGATGATAGGACACCTCCAAAGAAAGGACACCTTCTGCTGTCTCATTGCATGTTATCTAGACTAAAAGGCATGAAAGGCCACTTCTATGTAGGGGCACTTTTGGCTGTTCCCAAGGTCGTCCTTTCATTACTGGTACCACACAGGTACATATTTAGCGGGGCGGGGACGTAGCTCAGTTGGTAGCGCGCTGGCTTTGTAGCCAGTTGGTCGCTATCAGCGTGGGTTCGATCCCCACGTTCGGCGAGAGATTTATTTCTTGGAGTCAACTTTGTGCAGACTCTCTTCGGTGTCCGAACACCCCCGTGTGCACACATGCGCACGAAAAAGATCCCACGTTCACAGCGAAAGTCTCAGGGCTTGGAAAACACGAAGACACGCATGCATCATCTCTCGTCTCTGATTATCATGATCGTATTTCGATACTTTGACGAGACAAACCCAATGCTGGTGTGTCGAAGAAGACAGCCACAGCGGGCTTGTTCGAATCAAAGTATCACACCATATCTTCAGCGTATTACCAATACCTGTCCCAACATTGACCAGTTGGTCTAAGAGGACGTTAAACCCTAATAGTCAGTCAGTCACATATTTAGCTACTCATCCATGCTCTCACAGTTTACAACAGGAATAGGTAACAGGTGAGTGCCACACTCACATATTTAAGACACATGTACAGGTATCATTTTTGAAAGCAAGAATCTTCATCAGATGTAGTTTTTGTGTGTGATTGAACTGCAAAGAGATGATCCAGACACCGTTTCTAATTCCATTTTGAGAATGTGGTGACATCAGTTTAGAGCAGGTACAGCTTTTGTCCTTAAAGCTGTGGTCTATTTATGACTATCCGGGGCTACGAGTTTGAAAAGATAAGGTGAAAATCATGTACAGAATTCTGTACAGCAAACGCTACCCGAAACCCCATCTATACGGCGTGTATGACCTTGAGAGCTTCAGTCAACGCTTGAATTTTGCAGTGGTAACATCCGGTTTGCTCTCTCAGAGCTGGGCATACTTGTCAAGAAGGATCGAGCAGAAAAAATAAACGACTTGGCAGGGATTCGAACTCAAGGCCTCGGGTCCTCGAAATGTCGGGGCCGATGTCTTAACCGCTAGGCCACTCCACGTAAACATTGCCCTTCAAATTTGCATTTATTTGCAAACATGTTTCACGGAATCGCAGTACATGTTTACACCGTCATGCTACACGACATTCGCGCCTTGCAAATAGCTGCGATATCTTTATTTACAACATGCAAGAAAAATGACAAGAAGAGTATTTGAATCTCTCCAAAGCTCTGTGAAGTTGAAAACAGACATCAAAGAAATAGTTATACATGTATTCACTTCTGAACAGTGGGCGGATAGATATATAAATCATGCTGCTTCAAGAATAACATAACATGAATTCATATCAATGTTTTTCCTTCTTTTTACATTTAGTCAAGTTTTGACTAAATGTTTTAACGTAGAGGGGGAAATCGAGACGAGGGTCGTGGTGTATGTGTGTCTGTCTGTCTGTGCGTGTGTGTGTGTAGAGCGATTCAGACTAAACTACTGGACCGATCTTTATGAAATTTGACATGAAAGTTCCTGGGTATGATATCCCCGAATGTATTTTTCATTTTTTTGATAAATGTCTTTGATGACGTCATATCCGGCTTTTCGTGAAAGTTGAGGCGGCACTGTCACGCTCTCATTTTTCAACTAAATTGGTTGAAATTTTGGTCAAGTAGTCTTCGACAAAGCCCGGACTTCGGTATTGCATTTCAGCTTGGTGGCTTAAAACTTAATTAATGACTTTGGTCATTAAACATCTGAAAATTTAATTATTTTTTTATTTTGTATAAAACGATCCAAATTTACTTTCATCTTATTCTCCATCATTTTCTGATTCCAAAAACATATAAATATGTTATATTTGGATTAAAAACAAGCTCTGAAAATTAAATATATAAAAAATCTTATCAAAATTAAATTTTCGAAATCAATTTAAAAACACTTTCATCTTATTCCTTGTCGGTTCCTGATTCCAAAAACATATAGATATGATATGTTTGGATTAAAAAGACGCTCAGAAAGTTAAAACGAAGAGAGGTACAGAAAAGCGTGCTATCCTTCTTAGTGCAACTACTACCCCGCTCTTCTTGTCAATTTCACTGCCTTTGCCGTGAGCGGTGGACTGACGATGCTACGAATATACGGTCTCGCTGCGTTGCATTGCGTTCAGTTTCATTCTGTGAGTTCGACAGCTACTTGACTAAATGTTGTATTTTCGCCTTACGCGACTTGTTCTCAATTGGCGCAGTAGCCTAGTAGTTAGGACATCAGACACGAAGTCTCGAGGTCGAGAGTTCGAATCTTCGCCGGGGCGTTTACTTTTTCCCCTTGATCTCTCTTGAAGATAAAATATGATAGAGCAAACCGGATGTTATCCCTGCAAAATTCAAGCGTTGACTGAAGCTCTCAAGGTCATACACGCCGTTTAGGTGGGGTTTCGGGTAGCGTTTGCTGTACAGAATTCTGTACATGATTGTCATCCCTGTCTTTTTAACCTCGTAGCCCCGGAAAGTCATAAATAGACCACAGCTTTAATTTGTTGGTTGATCAGGGAAACTTTTCAGTGAAAGACACACAGTGAAACTTTTGATTGAAAGGTGTTCAGTGACACTTTTCAAGGAAAATCTTTATTTTTAAGATCTTTCTTTTCATAGTCAGTTAGCTAATCTTTGTTTTTAGAAAGCTGCTTCGCAGTCAAGACCTACTTTTCTTAGATTTTTCAAGAGGACATAAAACACAGACCATTTTGATAGAGTGTCACCGTAACTGTGCTAAACATTTAGACATTAAAAAAAAAATAAGAGAAAAGGAGAGTAATGGAGCCGGAGGACTTTTGAAATCGAGTGAACTGGAGAAAAGTCAGTAGTGTTCCTTGTGCACCTGTCAGCAGAGAACAGTAATTAGCTCTTTTGACCTCTATCCCTCATTCTGGTATCTGTGTTCCAGGACACTCTGTCCTCCCCCTATAGCCACATGTCCCACCTTTTGGTCCCAACTTTGTTTTCACTACAGTGGTTCCCCCTCTTTATTCCATCCTTTCCCCGATTTAAGATCTGCCAGCTCTCGATCATTTTGAAACCACTCCCCTTTTTCAGACCCTAGTTTTCCACTTTTTCTGTCGATAACGTCTGTGAATTTACATCCATTGTGAGGCTCCGTCCTGATTTTCTCCGTGTTTTTGATTGGTGATTAAGTGTATTCTATCCTTTATATTGGCAGTGTCAGGAAATGTCTTTTACACACTCTAAAACAAAAAGAAGCAGAAGACAAAGGGTTCGTAGCAATTCCCAGAAAACTACTGAACAGATGTTCATGAAAGTTTACATGTAGATTCTTTCAGATAATATCTCCACATATATTTAAGGCATGCGCATACAGACTATCGCTCTAGGCGAGACTGCTGGACCTGCATGTTGGTGTTTGGCGCATCCCGTGCGTGTGCTGGTTATTTTTATTTTCTTTAGGCCATAGGGTATGTTCCTTGAATGAACAAAACAAACACACGCAAAAAAAGTAGAACAGTTTTTTTATGTCAGTTTTGGAGCGTGTAAACATATTATTGTTGAGATATAGAAAGCACTTTGTGGCTATAGTTATGTGAACAGCACTCAAAGTGAACAATGTCTTTTTTAACGGCATGGGATATCGTTTAGAAAGCCACTATTTACTTATCTAAAGGCCATATCAAGTATTGATAACACACTTAACTGAAAATTCCAATTTGCTTGCGCATGCACAGCATATGATTACCTCTTTCCCTACTTAGTGAATGACTTCCAAAGCTCACACGTTCTTGTGGGCATATATATGCTTTTACGTGTACGTAACAGCATCTGTTTTCTTTCTTCTAGGCACTAGTCAAAAACTTCTGTTTATTTCTTGTTCTTATATTTTAGGGGGGGGGGGGGGGGGGGCGGGGGTGTGTGTGACGTTTTTGATGCATTGGCACCATTATTTTGAAGTGCCTCGAAATCCATTGTACTTGCTGAAAGTAAGGGCTCTGAAAGAATTAAACACACTGATCGAATCATCAGCTTAGCTGGACTGTATAATGCATATTAAAAAGATACTCGACTTTTTGGTCCTATGTCAACACAAGTACCGTTTTAGACGGTTCCTGAACTATTTGAACAGAACACCCAAGGGTAGTTGTTTGCTGAAGCATAAGTCGTAAAACGTAAAGCTTTTATGCTAATGGGTTAGGGCTACAGAATGTTAAAGGTATATGCTTCATTTTCTCTGGAAGGTACTTTAAAAAATATTATGTAGCGCCCAAGGGTGAAAGTAACCCATAACTTCACAGGACTATGTAATACCTTATCCTTATCCTTATTCTATGATGCATAGGCTTGTTTTTCCAAACCACCGCCACCTCTCCCTTCACCTCTGCTGTGTTGTTCCCTGCCTCGGACCCGGATGGAAAGTATGTATGGTCCAAATGTCCTGACTTTGTCCGTTTAGTAGGAACGTTGATGGTCAGAAGACCTTAAACATATCAGAAGTATCCGGCGGTCAACCTGCCAGGGGTCAGACCAATACAAAAAAATGTATTCGTCAGTGGCCGAAGACTCAAAGCCTGGAAACAATGCTGTATCTGTCATTTCTGGCTCCTAAAGGTCAAGGACACCCACCCATTTCAAAACGAAAAAGACGAGTAACTAGGAGGAGGAGGACGAGAAAGACAAGAAGGAAGGAAAATAGAGCAAACAAAGTTTGACGATCAATCAAAACTAAGTCCCCGACTGACTTACTATGTGATTTATCGTCTCATTTATGGACTGACTAAATAAGCCATGAAAATAACATATTTATATATATGGAATAGAAACATTTTGGAGATGTGTGAAAGAAGAAGCTCTTGACCAATGTAATTAAGCAGAATATTCGTTTTCTGTGAGAAAAATGTAGGTAAAGTAGATAATTCAACGAGCTATACTTGACAAAGGGATTCAGCCGCTTTAAAGCCAGAAGTGGGGGAGGCTTATATCCGTTTGGCAGCTGATCCATAATAGGAAGGCATTTTCCTGACAGTGATCATGGTCTTATTTGCAGTATGCTTAATGCTGTGGTTAGTTCTGTTATTGGCATTGTCGATGTTGATCTGTAATTCCCGGAGACGGTGGCATGACCACGGTGCTTGTCTTATCTTTCATATTTACTTTGTTATGCGGTAAATGTGTGTACACTTCGCAGTTTATTGATTTAGGTGTTGAAACTAAAAAGAACCATGTTATCTGTACTGAAGGGGGGGGGGGGGGGGGGGGGGGGGGCGGGGGGCGTTTGAATTTTGAGACCGGTCTGATTTTGTTCACCCCTTCATTGAATATTGTATGGGAATAGTTTTGGCTCGATTAGCAGATATGTTTCGTAAAGAAAAGCAATAAAGGTAAAATATGAATGCAACGTCACGGACAGTTAGCGCAATTCAGTTATTTTTACATTTAGTCAAGTTTTGACTGAGTGTGCTGTACATTTGTATGATAGAGCTTGAGGCTAGCGTAGTCATGAGCCCACATGCACGCAAACACACCAACACATGCCCCCCCCTCTCTCTCTCTCTCTCTCTCTCTTGTGGTTTTCTACCCAATATAGTTGTTATTCTTCAATGCCAGGCCCTAGGAATGTTTGACACATTTTGATAGACAAGTTGTTGATACCATGCTACTCAGGCGAAGTGTCACCGTGGTCGCTTGGGGAAGACATTCTTCACCCAAGTACTGAAGTTATACACGTATGTCCATTTACTGTGTCAAGGCTTGTGCAATCAATACCCAGATGAATTATTTCGGTCACTGGTCAAAACTCATTAACGCTGGACCACTGTCATTTCTTTTACATTTGAATGTTTTTAAACTGTTGTAATTAAATGTGTAGTTGTTGAACACAGTAACAGAGTTTAAGGGGAATAGAAAACAAGTCGCGTAAGGCGAAATTACTACATTTAGTCAAGCTGTGGAACTCACAGAATGAAACTGAACGCACTGCATTCTTTCACAATGACCGTAGTCCGCCGCTTGTGCAAAACGGTGTAAAACAGACGAGCCTGTTCAGCGCGGTAGTGGTTTTGCTGTGCTGCATAGCACGCTTTTCTGTACCTCTCTTCGTTTTAACTTTCTGAGCGTGTTTTTAATCCAAACATATCATATCTATATGTTTTTGGAATCAGGAACCGACAAGGAATAAGATGAAATTGTTTTTAAATCGATTTCGGAAATTTAATTTTGATCATAATTTTTATATTTTTAACTTTCAGAGCTTGTTTTTAATCCAAATATAACATATTTATATGTTTTTGGAATCAGAAAATGATGAAGAATAAGATGAACGTAATTTGGATCGTTTTATAAAACAATTATTTTTTTTTTTACAATTTTCAGATTTTTGATGACCAAAGTCATTAATTAATTGTTAAGCCACCAAGCTGAAATGCAAATGAAACTTGACTAAATGTAAAAAACACCACCGACAACATCAACGAAGGTTAAGTATATTGAACGTTCAATTACAATTACAGACAAAACAAAACATTGACAAGCACCTCGACCTATATATATATATGCCTTTAACGTGGACAAACAAGAAACACAACAGACACAAATCGATGACAACTGATATTGTGACTAATCTTAGAATTGTTATAGCTTCCTTCAGGGATGGAGCAAAAACAGGAATAAACTACAACAATTCTTGTAGATTAGTCAGAGATTAGTTTTTTTTGATGTGGTGTCGTTATCCCTGACTTGCGCATTATGACTTGTAAATTGCTTAGATGATGAATACAATGATGGCTGAATTTGTACACAACGCCCCCCATCACAATCTCTTTGTCATAAAAAAGGACTATCTGAACATACCGCTGCAATCCTTTGGTCTCTCTCTGTCCCTCTCCCTGTCTCTCTCTGTCTCGGTCTGTCTGTCTGTCTCTCCCTCCAGACCCCCCCACAGCTCTCTGTGCATGCGTGACCATGTGCATTTAAACTGTGTGTTAGTGCTTGCACTGGTGCATATAACTTGACTATACATTTACCTGACAATCTCACCACAAAGTTTAGGTAGAACTGCTGAGTAACGTACCTCCTGTGTTCAGGGTGCATGACGCTGGTGGAGCTGCCTCAAGGTCTCTACCCTGAAGAAGGAGAGGTGAACTATGCTGTCGCTGAAGGTATCCAGAACAGGCTGTACCACGATTTCAACATTGAGGTCAGTCAATGCATGCAGAGGACGTCTTGCCCTGATAGCAGGCTAACGTTTTTAAAAGAAAGTTACATTTAACGTTGGCATGGTTACTTTTGTTTAACGGTTAGCATTCAACGTTAAATTAACGTTAAATAAACGTGAGCTGAAAAACCGTTTTAAGGTAAACGTTAAATGAACGTTATACTAACGTTAGCCGCAATAGTGCTCTTTTCACAGGAACTAAAATCAGCAATGATGGAAAAAGAACATCATTGTTCTTTAACAGTATTCAGTATTCTTTGAGCTAAGGAAAAAACTATTAAGTGTCAAATGATACATTATTGAGGCTGGTTTTCTGCGTTTTGCTACTACAACTTCAAGGTCCCACTGAACACCTGTCCAAGCTAGTGGACCACTGGCTTCAGCCAATTATTCACCAGCTTCCCTCCTTTGTGAAGGATACAACACACTTTCTCAAAATTGTAGAAGAGTGGAAAGAAACCTATGAGCCTTTGCCTGAGGATGTACTCATTGTCACTATTGATGTGGTTGGGCTGTACACTAACATTCCTCATGAGGAAGTGGGTCCTGCTATACAGGCAGCGTTGAACCAGTACGACGCAGCACCTCAGTCACCACCGCTTGATCTACTGGTCCCGATCATTGAACATGTCCTCCAAAACAATGTTCCAGTTTGACGGCGAAATCTACAAACAGAAGTTCGGGACAGCAATGGGAACACCTATGGCACCCACAATAGCTAACATTTTCATGGCCTGGATAGAGGAAAGAATTTTGAAAAACTCACCATGGACCATCCACAACACATGTTGGAAAAGATTCATTGATGATGTGGCGATGCTGTGGTTTCACGGAGAAGAACAACTGAACCTGTTTCTGAAGTGGATTAACACGCTGCACCCATCCATAAAGTTCACAGCCAACTACGGTGCACGCAACATCCCATACCTGGACGTGAACCTCAGCATCGCCGACAACTCCATCGTCACCGATCTTCACACCAAACCCACAGATGCCAACATGTGTCTGCCATTCAATAGCTGCCATCCAAGACATTGTACAAGGTCCATCCCCTACAGCCAGTGCCTGCGGATCAGACGAATCTGCTCTTCCGAAGAAAATTTCCAAAAGAGATCACAAGAACTGAAAGAAAAGCTCTCAAAAAGAGGCTATCCGAAGCCTTTATTGGAAGAAGCCATCAAAAAAGTAGCAGCGATACCCAGAAAAAACACACTAAACTACAAAGAACGACAACAGACAGACCGTGTGCCCATCATCATTACCCACAACCCTGCAAACCCACCTCTGTCCCAGTGGCTCAAAGACTATTTGCCCATCCTACACTCAAGCAGCAGAATGCAAAAAGCAGTCCCCCAGCCGCCAATAGTAGGTGAACGTAACTGTAGAAATCTCAGGCGTATTCTAATGCCCAGCAAAATGCCATCAAAACAGCAGAACCAGCAACAACCCGATGATCACCAGCACCAGCAACAACAACCTGGTGACCTACAACAGCAGCAGCAGCAACATGACGATCCACAGCAGAAGCAACATGAGGATCCACAGCAGCAGCAGCAACAAGAACCTAATTACCAACATCAACAAGAACCTGATGAACAACAGCATCAGCAGCAAGAACCTGATGACCAACAGCAGCAGCAACAAGACTCTGATGAGCAACAGCAGCAGCAACAAAAACCTGATGACCAACAGCAGCAGCAACAAGAACCTAATGACCAACAGCAGCAGCAGAGACATGAAGATCAACCGCAGCAGTGTGGTGTGTCTTCGTCTTTTGTGGGTGCTCCTTGCGTGGGGCGCGCCTCTTCACAATGCACTAGTAGCAACAATGGTGTTCACCAGAAGCCCTTTCACCAGCAAAATGGATGCTATAGGTGCAGTGGGAGGAGGTGTGTGCTGTGCGGGGGGCACTTGCAGGAGACGAGGACATTCCACAGTGTTCAAGTTAATAGAGGTACACACAATATCAGAACTTTCATGTCCTGTGACACAACCAACTTGGTTTACCTAATTGACTGTGGCAAATGCAAAAAATGTCAGTATATGTCGGCGAAACTGGACAGACACTTAAAAAACGTTTCTATGGCCACAGGCACAACATCAAACACTACAAAGATCATGCAGGACACACGGACAGTACATCAAAATATACAGGAGAAGATACAATGGTCGCTAAACATTTTAATCTCCCTGGACATACACTAGCAGACATGCAATGCACAGCCATAGAAAAAATCCATGCAGAAGACATTGCTTTGAGAAAAAGAAGAGAAAGGTTCTGGAGACATCAGCTGCAGACCAATTTCCCTGACGGACTTAATGTGTTTGACTAATTGACTGTTGCTACCCTCTGTATTTGTTATTGCGAGGCTGTTCGCGGATATAATGTTTGGATATTTTTCTATAATTATCCCTTTGTTGTTCGCAGCAGAGTACACAACGTCTTTTGACGCTATCAACAAGATAAACAGTGTCCTATGGCTATAAACTTATCAGCCTTGTAACATGTTAGC